>NC_137541.1:147794025-148116525 GCF_963082525.1 Nesoenas mayeri | reverse complement strand
AATGCTCTATAAGGAAAACAGCATGAAGTAGTATCCAGACAATTAAAAAACGCCAAATAGTTGCCTTCTGAAAATGGCAAATATTGAACTTTTATAAAAGAGGGCAGAGGAAGCAAGAATTATTGGAAGACATCATCCAGCTGGATGTGTATTTGCACTTCACTCTCTAGGTCTCTTTACAGAACACAGGATCCCGCCCCATTAAGTTGTCAAAGTGCCTCCTGAGCTGTGCCTCAGACACCCTGGGGAGTGCTTCTCTTTTCACACCCAGAACCAAGAAATTCTCAGGAAAGGTGAGATTTAGAAGATCAGGAGTTGGTGTCTTGACTGGACAGCTAGGTCACTGAACATGTCTTTGTCCTTTTGCTGGATTAACGTAAGCTCTGAAACCTTAGAAACAGATCTCCAGAGCTGAGTTAATAGGGCATTTTCCCTAAAAAAAGAATTGCTTAAACCAAACTTTTGTCTGATAAACTTGACAGTCACTTTTTCTTTTTCTTTTTTTTTTTTTTTTTTCCTAAGAAAAAAGAAAAAGAAAAAGGAAAATATTGTGGAAAGGGAACACCTAGAAAAAGCAGGATTTCTAGAAGAAGAACAGAAACAACTATTCATAATTAATTATTGTGTTCACCTAGATGCTGACAGGACACAAAACAAATGAAGCAGAAAAGCTGCTTCTCCTAGAACTAGGGTATAATATATCTTAATGTTTAGTAAGGAGAAATCAGAAAATGGGAGTACTGCAATGGAGTGAAGAGCTGACAAACCCAGTCATGAATGAGAAAGGCTGCACAGGCTAAGATGAAATAAGTGAGAAAACTGGCTGTGGGGTGGGAAGCTATGAGGTTTTCTATAAGGTATGATGGTATGGATTTGGTCAGGTCTGGTACAAGACCCTTGACATTCAGATGATAATCCAGAGTAAAAGCTTCTCATCTATCACATGCCCTCGTAAGTGTTGGTGATAGAAAAACTGTACCACAGTCAAATTTTCAAAAATGTAAATACAGACATATAAATAAAGGAAAAGCTGATTACAGAAAGATATCTGATATCTTTTGTCTGAGACTCAAGTTAAAGGGTGTAAATAATTCCCATAGCATGATTGCACAATAAAAAAAAAAACCAACAAAAAACTCCTCAAGGAGAAAGTTATATATTTCATTTATTATACATCACTCCTATGTTTACAACTGAAATACATCTTTCCTTGGGGACTGTACCATCATTTATTTTAAATCAATGTTTAAAATTAAATGGTAATCCTCAAGAGAGTGGAGATTCTTCAGTTACCAGCCCTTCCAATTGCAAATCTTTCTTTCATGTTTCTATTTAATACTCAATCCAGGGTTTGAAATTAATTAAAAGATATCCTTTCTCTAATCTTTTGATTATTAGCTTCAAAGTTTCCTTTTTTTTTTTTTTGGTAAATACACAGTGTTATAATAATTTCATCTTTTAGCAGTATACCCAAACTGTTATAAAATGTACAAACTGCATTATCTTCTGACCAATAATCAAAGAGGAAGGGTCTGTTGGGGGCAAATTATAGGTTCTTGCTTAGGAACAGTCACCTGATGAGTAACTAGTGCATTTATAGTGTTTAATTGTGGTTTCCCACTATGAAAATCTAATATAAGAGGAAACTGCTAATAGGATGCAATGTTTATTGTCACTCAATGCATTGTTTTGATGGATCTTGGGAGAAGACTTTACCAAGTGGTATTCAATGACCATTTCACTTGTGGAAGACACCTTTTTTTCAAACTAACCATACAGACTGAGTACTGTACTGTGCTGTGGGAGAATACAACCACCCCCTCACAGTCTGCAGAGGTCAGGTCTGGCCTACATATGGAGTCAGGAAATCTGCGCTACAAATGTTTGTCATCTATTCATGTTTTCATCTCCTGTTAGCATCCTGACCCTCTCATAGCGTGCTTGACCTGGTGTTTTTCTTGTGTGAGTTACAGGGGAGAAATACAGGACTTCAGTAGCTAGAAGAATTCAAAAAGAAAAAAAAAATAAAACTCTTGGCTGATAAAAATATATTCCAAATCAGTGAACCCATAAAGCCCAAAGACCATTATGTCCATGTTCTAGATCATTTCAGCTTTGACACTTCCATGGGCACTGGTCTGTAGAGAGATAGCTCTGAAGTACTAATAACCCTGAACTTGGCTTTGTGCTGCTCTGCTCTTATGTATTCATGAGGTCTCACTGTCATTCAAGGGGTCCACAAGGACATTCATCTCTGATGGCATAAGTAGGATTTTACTGAATACTGTCCATACAGGATCAGTAAAAATACACATCCCTTCCCTCCCCCCCTCCCCCCCCCCAATATGGATTTAAAGTCAGCACCAGAGCTCTCAATTGAAACAAGAACTCAGGCACACGTAGCATCTTACTGAGGGCTCAGGCTCTTTTTGGACAGCCTTTCCTAAAGACCATGGCTCTTCCTAAACATTGTATTGATATTTTTAAACAGCTTTGTAGTTAGCAATGTGGGATGAGAGTGTACAGGTGACAGAAGCCTCCATTCTAAAACTTACTTTGAGTCTGCTCTCAGCCTTTTGTGCGAAACATAGCCAGTGTATACTTTTAATAAAGACAAAGTGAGCAGAGAGTGTGACTGCAGGAATGCATGTATTTTCTGAAGGAAAGGGAGTAACAAAATCATGCACCATTGCAAAATTCTACTAATGAGGTCACGCTTAACTCAGTGCAAGTGGAAATACAGTATTCCAATACTAAAGGAAAACTATTAATATTATAAGACTTTTATCAAAGATTAGTTTGAAATGGAAGTTGCTAATAAGATAGGATAGAAAGTAACTATAACAGCGAGGGTAACATATTGGAACAGCAACTTTCACATAATTTGAAGACTTTTGTTCTTTCATGTCACATTAGTGACTTTCATATACCTTTTTGCAATTTTCATATGGTATTAGTGACATTTGCGTCTTAGGAGCAACTTTTCATATATGCTCACCGAGAGACTTCTGGCATGTGCTGGCAGCTTTCATATTTTATTTAGGATTTTAACTTACTGTCAAACGTTCCATTCCACAAAGATGAAAAGAAAGTCATTGTTACTGCACTTATTAAACTTCTTAATAAAACGGTGGATAACAATAGCTGCAGTTTGAGAAAAAGAAAATCTTGCACATAGTCTGCATTTTGGGGAGTAACCTGTGTGGTCCCTGAAACCTGCAGCTATGTAAATGGAAAATTATATTTTATGGTTAATTAAAACTTCCCATAGGAAAGTGGCCCCTGAAGCTCTCTCAGAAAGTAAATAGGAAAGGAATCAGAAAGTTGGTAGTTGTTTTTCTCCCTTGAGCAGACTATTCATCCCAGTGTAAGACCGCGGAGTGAATGAATGATGGAATATTTGACTGATGTAATTTATAGTGCTCCATGTGACAGCCTATTTCAGAGTGCTTGAGGTTTTTACAGTCTCTGGTAGTAGTACCTGCTGCTGAAACAAGAGATTACTCTCCTTGGACAGACAGTAATTTAATAGTACAACTGTGTAGCTAGCCACCTCCTACTGTATTTCACCACCCACTCCAGTCAGCTTTTGATAGATAGGCCTCAGCACTTGGAATATGAAGCACTATGTATCCTGCTCACAGTCTTAGACGATACATCAAGTGTGAAAAACTGGGAGGAAAATAAATAAATAAAAGTGGTAACAAAGTCAAGTAAACAGTGGTTCTCAGTTTTGTTGTTTTTGCTGAAAATGTAGAATGAAAGGAGGAAGTGCCGCACTGTATATGGAGTGCTGTTAGTTTTTCAGGCATACAGTCAACACTGATAAGGTTTCTGGCCTTGTCTTTTTTTTTTTTCTTAAATACTTGTCCACAAAATTCTCTCAATTCTCTATAAAGATATATTCTAAAAATCAACCTAAAATTGTCATTGGGCCTTTTCACTAATATAAAAGAGTATTACTAACTCTGTGCATAAGAGCAAGGGAGGTGTGAATCTGTCAGGGGAAAAGAAGGGGCTTTTTTTCTTCCTGGACCCACAGTCAAAATTTTAACTGTCAGACCTGTACGTATGCACAGGTATTCAGCATTCACTTGACCACATGACGAGTGGGTCAAGCTCCTCACTGATGACTGCAGAAAGGTTTAGCTCCTGGGACTGAAAGTACCAGCAGCACTTTGGGGTTTCCTGACAGTAGTAGGGGTGGCTGAGTGGGACTTGCATCATCTTGTGGTTACTGCTGTTTCCACCAAAGGGTGAAACCCACGCTGGTTTATGTTCATGATGCTTAGAAGAGACTGGCAATGTTCAGGGCATGGATTCATGTCAAGGAGCTGCAGGTAACCCTGAGGTGCCTCTCATGGCTGTACATAACTTTTTTCTCCATTACAGAGCTCTGGAGCTGAGCTCCTGCAGAATGATGGTGGTGGTAGCAGCAACACCTCTGCTAGATCACTTCCCTCTTCTGCTTGAAATCATCAAGTTACAAGTAACTCTGAGTAGGACACTGTTGGAGATGTGCCACTGTGCAGGCAAAAATCTTTGATTTTATCAGGTCAGTGGAAAAAAAATACCACAGCATGTTCTGGTCCCTTTTGGGACGACTGTCCCACCACCTTCTCCAGCAATGACTTATAGAGCCTATGGAGATTTCCTACCTGCAGAGTCTAGCATCGGTTAAATGGTGGCTTCCTAAAAGCCTATCTCCCCTTTCATGGCCAGGGAGCTTGCACAGGGACAGATAATGAATAATCCCCCAGCTTTTAACCTGTCTTATACCACACAGACAGGGGATGCCATGTTTCCCTGGGCCAGGAGTTTTTAGCCTCATGATTGAAGGCAAACTAGTTGTAAGGTGGAGCAGTCACCTGCCCAGTGAACGTCTTTGCTGTTCCTGGCCAAGATAACAACAAATACACTCCTCTCTGACTACTACTTCATGTTCCTTTTTCACTTCTTGAAACTACTTAATTCTATCCTTTCCAGCCACACTACAGGAAAAAAAAAAAAAAAGGCTTTTAGAATAGCCAGGGGAGCTCTCCCAGTGCAAATACTCCCATGAATATTTATCCATGGTAGGATTTGCTCTGCTTTTGCTTTTCTGTGAACATTTATGTGAATAAATTCTTACTCTTCTAGATCTTTGTGAATTAGGAAAAAGCCAAGTAAATGAATGGATTTTATTTGCAAGAATGTTTGTGAATCTCCCTTTTACTTCCCAGTGCCCTCCTCCCCCCCTTAATTTTGTTTCTTGGCCCAATGTTCAAAAGGAAAGGAATGAATTCGCTTTTTCACCTCTTTTACACACATGTATCAGCCATTGATTAAGGATGGGACAGGCCAGAGTGAAAAAATCTTGGACAGCTGCAGATATAATTTGCTACTAATAAGGAGGTGAAGGAACATCCAGCAACATTTATTCTCTAAGGATGCTATCCACCAACTGCCAATCACTACTGTGAGGATCTGAGTGCTCACAAGCCCCACTGAACTCAGGTGGGCTGAAGGGTTCCCAGGTGTGCTCAGCAGCTTGCAGAATCAATCCTTCACTGTACAGCTACACCAGCAGAGCTTGGTTCTCAGCAGCAGCCACGGCAAAGAACGTGATATCAAACAATCCTCGCTGAATAATATCTGGGTTAAATCTTCAGCCTTCTGCGGATGTCGTGCCCTGATGTCCTTATACAGTGAACAGGCTTTGGGCTAGGAAGAACACATCAAGCACCTAATCTAGGCACAAGGAAAAACAGGAGCTTTTCTTCAAAGCCTGCCTCCCTGCTTATTAGGAGGCTCCACATCATTGGTTCTGTGGCCAGGTGTCCCAGAGCTGGCAAGCATGCTGCAAGCTTTCTGCTAATAAAGCCCCTGCTGCAACTTTGAGTCCTCAGATCCTGTTTACAACCTCCAGAAAGGGCTTTTGCAGTTTCTCTTGGTCCAACCAACCCATATTATGTCTGGTACTGCATCTTTTGATGTTACTTCCTAGAAGCCTAGGTTTTCCCTGCTCCCTTTTTGCCCTTCCCAGCCTGTATCCTGCTTTTCATTACTGCAGTCTCCTCAGATGGCCTTGAACTGTCAGAAGATTTTTTATTCTATTTTGGCCTCCCTAATCCACAGCTCTTTTCACTTCCACGTAAACATGATCTTAAATATCTCCCTGTGTGCCCAAATGCCCCTGACTCTGATTTCCAGATTTCTGATCATCATATTTTTCTCTCTATTTCTCTGGTAACTACTAAAGAAAGAGCTCCTTTCTCCCACCTTCAATTCTTCAGCCTCTGCCCCCTGTCCAGCAGGGAAGTTTTAAGAACTGCAAACCGTGTTGATGCTATATTTTCAATATCAGATTCACTGTTACTTCAGGAGAATACTAATAAAACTGCAGATTTAAAAACATTTAGACATGATCTATTTAATTACTGTTCGACAGCAGAGCCTTTTAGATATGGACTATCCCTTCTAAGGAGTATCCTCTGGAATGCTCTCTAGAAATATTAAGAGGGATCAAATGTTATTCTCTGAGAGTAATGTCCTTGATAGATTGTTTTACTTTATCTTTTAGAAGTACTTTCCTTTCTAAAAAAGTGCTTATTCACACACTTGATGGTTTCAACAACTGAACCCTGTTTGTTAGCCACAGGACAGGTTCACTGCAGGCACCAGAAAAACAATAAATACCTTATATTTCCTGGCCAGTGGCTCTAGAGTCTGACTTGACATGATGAGCAGCAGGGTCTAGACAGCAAGTCATATCTCCTAAATTTGGCTTGCCTAGGCAAACAGCTAACATTTATGCTAGGTTTAGGTATATTTAACTTTTTTCCCCTCACTGTTAAGTGCCTTTTGCCATAGGATCCCTAGAGAACAGGGATGGTTTTTCAGCTCCTGGACACCCCTCAGAGAGGGTGCATACCAGATTGGGCCAAATTCAACACCATACTCCAGAGAAAACTGTCAAACAAAAATTATCTTGTTTGTGGCATCAAGTTGGCATAGATTTCTCATCGTTATTCCACCCACCCCCCATTTTCATATCCTTAAATAGGATTTCAAGGTGAAATGCCACCTTCTCATGTCAGAGCTCCTGATCAGTGTATGAGCACCTCAAGCTGGGTCTTAACTACTGATTATAGGCTAGGATTGAGGCTGAGTATTAGCTGTGTGAAGTGACACCCAAGTAGCAATAAGAAAAATATTCATCTGAATTCTATGAATATTTGTGCCGTGTCATATTCCATGACATGCAGGGAACAGCTCAGTGAGCTTATATTGCAGCCATCTGAGCTCAGGAATGCTGTAATGGGCTACGGCATGATGTCACGGACACTGCATTGGTCATACTAGGGAAATACTACTGTGTTGGCCAGAGACATAAATGGGATGCTAAAAATGCCTCTTGATCATACTCACCTCTGTTTTAGGGTGCTGACAGCTTTCCTGAAGTTCTCTATTCTGAAATTAATTTGAAATCAATTTTGTAATAAACTGTGATAATTCCTAATGTTCAGACTAAGATGAATTGACAACAGATGTTGCTGCTTACTATTTCTTTTATTATGATAAGAATGCATATTTAAAAAAAAAATCCTGATCTCTTATTGCTTGTTAAAACTCCAAATGCAGAGAAATAACACTTAGGAACCATCCATAAATTTTAGAAACTATCCACTTATTTTGCAAAAAATTGAGCACCTCAGATTATCTGCTAATGATCCCTTTTTCTTCCTCTTTTCCTCCCTCTGTCTCCTGTGATCCCTCCTGTACCTGCTTTCTGCTACCAGTTCAGGCAGGGCAGGAATGCCCAATAAAATACTTTTATGCTCTTTGAAGTGATATTCCATTAAAAGGCTCACAGTACCTGCACATCTTCAGCTTCTGAGACTTTCTAAATTTTTCTAGTAAACCTCGTCTCTCATTGCTGTGTGTGTTTTTTAACCTCCCAAATATAAAGGGCATTTTTTTTTCTTTATTATTACAAACACAACAAAAACAGTATAAAATCCTCAAGGAGCAGCTGCTCTGCAAGGACATTATGAGTGTCCATGGTACTGCTGCAGCACGAGCATCTGTCACTCAAGAAAATGTCATCTTGCCCAACTAAATCCATTGTGCAATCAGAGTGGAGAAAGCACTTGTTTAGAAAGGTTTATGGGCTGACGTCTGTTTGAATAAGTAACATCTGGGCTCGGGCCAGTACGATGCACATTCTTGTTCAGCCAAACCAGTGCATCTTAATAGCAAAGAGTGTGTTTTAATTGAAAAATAAACTGCAACCAAAATCTTGCAACAAATGTCACTGCTTCCACATTTTTAAATTGCATTATTTTCTAAGTTTCAGCTGGAAAGAAATCCAGATTTCACAAAAATGCATTGATAATCGTTATGGGTCATGGTTTTAGTAATATAACCATAGCAGACATCTGAGACAAATATCATGCTATTTTCTTGGACTTATTAATCAAATTACCTCTTTGGAAAAAAAAATATCCTACCTCCTAAAAATAGTATCTTGCACAGAACTGTGGATGGAACAAGGCTTTCATTGGTGTGGACACAAAAACATTGGATTCAGAAATTACCTGTGATATCAAGTTATAATATGTACATAACTGTCAATATATAAAGCAGAAATATTATTTGATTATGTTAAAATTAGGAGTGTCAGAAGGATAAGTTTTAAAATAATTTTTTCAGTGGTCTGAGATAATCTTACCTGAGCAAGTCTCATACTGGTATAAACCTACCGATTTTACCATAGTAAATCAAGTTTTACCTCCTTAAGAAGAACTAATCAGCACTAATTAAGGAAGTTTCTCATTTTGCTTACACATTTAAAGATTATCATTTCAATCCTTATTATATGTACAGCGGTGGCTTTGTTAACATATGCCACCATAGGTTAAAAAGTACTCAGTAGAGTGATTTGTCTGTTTCATATTTTGGCTTTGTTGTTGAAAATTTTTCATTTGCTTTTGCTTTGAAGTGCAGAGCAGCACCCTTTCACTCACCCACCTTTTTTTGAAGGCAAAATGTAAATCACAAGAATTTATTTTCTTTGTTAACACACATTTCTTCTTGGGGATTTTTATCACCTTTATTTATATATATATATATTTTCTTTTTAAAGATACAAATTAAATCAGATTGTTAGGAGATTTCTCAGAGGAATTTTAGCTTCATTTACAGAGGCAATGTTATACTTTTCTCCATTCTTTCACAGAATTAACAGCAAAATTGAAAAGTGGGGATAAGACTGATTGCTAAATCACTAGCTGATGATCTAATAGATCAGTGAATGTTTTTGTACTTGAAGATGTCTTGAGGCAACATATATATACACATATATATGTATATCTCTTCACACACCACACATACAGATACAGAACTCACCTAAGCCTTTTGCCCCAAGAAATCTTCTACTTTAAAATAATACCCACAGTTTCTTTCCACCAAAAGTTTTTACAATTCCACTCTAAAGATTATGAGGTACTTTTTCTGCAGACCTCTGATCAGCAGATTTGATATATGGATTTAGATCAATTTTTTCTTATGGCAAATCTATATGTTATTCTACTTCTTCATTTGGTACTATTTGCTGAGTGGCTGTTACTTGGGAGCAAAGGTCAGTATCTTGCTGTTGGAGCAGCCGAGTAATCTTTTACTCCTCATAAGGGTAGTCAGAGATATTAAATCACAGTTGACGTACCTGAAGCACAGCAACTTCATCCATATTTTATCTGCTGTAAATTTAATACCACAGCACTTTTTAGGGTGATGTATTTATTAACTGGCTGGGGATGAGCAGTACAGAAATTCAGTTTGTTCAGGAAAATAAAATGAAGACACTCTGACAAGTTTATGAAGTAAGCACAATAGCTATTTATTACTTTTTAAACACGCAGTGCACCTAAATGTTTTTAGCAGTGTTTGCCCAAATAAATGAATAAAGCTTCCCAAATAATCTCTGTTTACTTTTCTTTTGAATTTTAATAAAGTTTTTGCTTTATTTTAAAAATCACATCCTAGCTTCCTTCAGAATAAAATGCATTCTTTATGGAAATAATCATAGCTAAGTGTTTAGATAAGCTGGAGAGGGGCATTGTGGGAAGAGAAACAAATCATTCACAGCCCTGCTGTATATTAATCCCATCTTTTCCATTTTTGGTTCTAATCTATTTTGTTCTTTACATTCTACCACCACCAAAATAAACGAAGCCATGAATACAATAACTTTTAAAATGCAAGTACCCGCCTTCTACTGGCTTCTATTGCATTTGAATGGCACTTATTATTTTTATTCAGCATTATTCTTTGCATTTCTCATAGTAAACAATTTACACAGTTTTTTCTTCCCTTGTAACCAAGATATGCTTGCTTTCCTATAATTAAAAAAAAAAACCCAAATAATTCTAGATCTTTTAATCCTTCATTAACTGTGATTTCTAATTTTTTATAACACAATAAAGAAAAATATTTAGATGTTAAAAAGTGTGCTATACTGCCAAAAAAAACAACTGTGACCTTAATGCCTCTGTTGTATAAAGTCTTTATGTTCTTATTGGTGATCATTGAAACCTGATGACCAACACAGCCTGGGAAAACTCAGTTTTGGCTTACCACCACTCCAGCAACATGCCAAGTGTGGTATAGTGGGTTTGCAGACCATTGTAATATCAGAGGAAAGGCACTGGCAGAACTTGAGGAATACCACAACATTCTGGTCATCTGGTTTTTGGTTTGTTTTCCTCAGCAATAGAGGACTATGTGTGTTTGTTTCTTGAACTCCAAAGGGACACCCTCTGCAAATCAAATGTCTTTGACTATACATGTGTTTTAGATGCCATTTCTGCACAGGGCTTTTCTTTTTTGCTATGGTGGTGTATAAAAAAGACGAGTCAAGTGACTAATTGACTATGGCAGCTCTTTGACACCCTTATGGTTGCAGTATTTGTTTCCTTGGAATGGCATATGAAATAAATAGCTTCACAACACTGTGTAACTTCTTGTTCTTTGTGTGCTGCATCATCAAAAATTTGATTATTCAGGTTCTTGGAGATAATATAAGATGCCAAACAATAAGACCTCTCTCTTTAACTCTGCCCATGCTGAGGTAGGTAATTAGACAACTCCTGATTTGAGCCACAAAGACAAGAACAGAAAGAGAAATCCACAGGAAGGGATGCCTTAGTCTGAATCTCCAATTTACTTTGGGAAGTCTGGAATACTTTTCATTTTTATGCCTCCAGGTTTGTGCAGAAAAAGTCTAATCTGCATTCCTTTATGGAGATGACATTGTGTTGGTCTCCATTCCTTTCACAGATCCTCGCTGCAGGGCTGCCTCCTCACTCTTGCTGTGCAGTGCTTACTGCAATTTATTCCCAAAGGACCTTTATTATTAAATACCATCTCCCACTTTCACTTTCCTTTATTCTTTACTTTCAGCTTCCCTGACCTATTTCCCCCATTCTTGCATCCTCCCTAGATTTCTCACACATTTTTGCCTCTCCTCTACCTCCCAGACTAGAGTTTGGCAGCACATTAGCAGCACACTGAGGCCAATGGGAGAGTGCCCTTTGGTTTCAAGGGGCTTTGGATTACCAGCTAAGTTTCCATGACCACTTGTCCTCTCTATTGTAAATCTCCACGTGACTATTATGCTACGGAAAGCATCACAGCAGAGGAGCTGGGTGGCTCCACAGGCTAGTAGTGGATGGCTATAACCACATATTAATCTGCAAGTCAGAGAAGGGAAACCCTCGGGCAAAACTTGCACAAAATAAGCCCCATTATTCAGACTGTGCAAAGGGGAGGAAAAACAGAAGAATTTTGCATTCTGAACTGACATACCAGCAAAGAGAGCTGGCACAGAATAACAATACGTAATAATAACAGTAATAACATTTGTACATAATTTATCATTATATACTACAAACTCAGCTCAAATCATGGTACCATGCTATTCTCTTCCAGCTCCATATCCTCCTCTTGCTATACTCTCTTTATTGGCTTACATGTACTGTGGAAATTAGTTTTATTCTAATTCGGAGCCTTTGAGGAAAGGCTGAAAACGCATGTACTAGTCCATAGTCATTAAAAAACTCAAATGACAGTATTTCATCCTGCTTTTGAGGCTAAAATATTAGGCTTTGAAACACGAATCACACAGCTTAGTTGAGTCTGTGAAGAAGCTTAGGATCACAGCTTTAGTTAAAAATAAGCTTTAATACATAAAGCTGAGGAAAAGAGAACATAGAGAATAGCTCAGAAACTCAAGTACATCTACTGAGCAGCTCTGAGTTTGTGTATACTGTGCTGCTCGGCTTTTAACCCAGATACTGTTGGGCTTCACCAGAGGTGAAGGCAGAGAACCAGGGATAGTTTAGGAGGAGTTGTTGGGTGGTACGCAAAGGAAGTGATGTGTAGTAAGTCCTAAAGAGTTAGCAGTTTGCAATGTCTTTCAGTCTGCAGAAGAACAAAAGATATATTGTTTCGCACTCTCTCACTCCTATTGCTTTTTTCCTCCTTTTTTTTTTTTCTTTTTCTTTCTTTCTTTCCCTTTCTTTTTCCCTTGGCCTTGTAAATCTCATATTGGCAAGCAAGAATGAATGTTATAAAACATCTTCTGAGAGGTCCATACTGCAATAGCCCTTGTACTGTACTAAGTTGCCAGTTGCCCTGAATCTTCTGTAGTTTAAATGCAATCCAAAAACGAACCCCACAAGGACACTGCATTATGTATAGAGAAGGGACAAAAAAAGATGGAAAAGCTATCTTGAATCTTAGCTTAGGAAACTGTGCTGTCAACCCGTCATCTCACAGGACCATGTCTCTGCTCTGCTCCAGGTTGATCCTGGGTTACCCATAACATGCAGAACAGTGGGGGTTGTTAGGGGCACCTGGTCTCCTTTCAGGCTTGTGTTTGAACAGCTCTGGCCCTCTTTCTTGCAATCGACCCTTGCAGAAGTCATGTGGAAAGGCTATTAAGTGTCTGCACAAGGGAAGGCCATGAAGACTATGCACTCTGGAGAAGTGAATTTCAAAAGCACAGTTAATTCCCCAGAGGAAGCCCAAGGTAAAACAATAATCATCACCTTGTTCCCCTCCCAGCTGTCAGAGCACAGGTTCCTGATTACTGGGCTGGCTGCAGGGAGAGAAGGTTATGCTGCTGCTTAGACCTCCTTCTCAGCCAGTGCCACTCAGCTCCTCATCAGAACAGCATGAAGCCACCTGATTCTAGGGCTGCATTTAAAAATAGTATCCATTTCTCTTTTTCGCTTTTTAAAGCAAACTTCTCTGATATACATTGATATTTATAGCTTAGAACTAGGCAGCGCAATTGTAATTTAGGGAGAATACCTGAGGTGCAATACTGATCATTTCTGCAATAGGCAGCCCATTGTTCGTAAAATAGGTACCATAAAAGCTGTGGCAAAAGAAGCAAGTAAGTATCCAGCTTGCTGATCTTAACTCCATTTGCACTCCTCTGCTCTGAGTGAGGTCCTACAGGGAGAAGGGGCTTAAAGGCACAGTCCTCAGATAATAGCACTCTCAGAATGGTTAATTATAGCACAAAGCCCTAAGAAACTTAAGTGGATTTTGCATGGCTTTATGGAAAGTGGAAACTATTCTCTTTACCAATTGCCAAACCACACACACATTACTGCATAGAAGCTAGAGTTTCGGAGCTTTTGCAAAACCAGGTTACACATCAATTTCATTATTTCACTTGCTACGTGAAAGTGTGAAACAAAAAGCTCTTGAAAAACATCACCACGTCCAACACTTATCGCAGACACCTGGTATGGTCACTGTAAACTTTTTCCTTGATGCTTGGTCATCCCAGGTTTTGAATATTCACACTAGAAAGGGAAACAGAACTTCTGTGAAAAGCTTTCCAGTTGCCTTTCTCAAGGGAAAACCTTCCTCAATCATGCGTGCAAACACACTCCCAAGTGAAACAGGAGGGAAAATGACTATCTTGACATATACCCTCATATTTGTGCCCTTGCCAACCACTAAGGTTATGCCTGTGGTCTGTCATCCAAAGGGTTGACCACAGAGGAGACTATGAGCTGGAGTGTTATTTGCATCTTGTTCTTTCTTTTTAGAGGTAAGTAGGAGACATGGTGAAAATTAAGGTTCTGAATATTATGGTTTCAAGATTTACAGTGGAATGGAAGAGAGGGAAAAGAAGGCCAGAAAGCTAATATGTAGAGACATAGTTTATGGAGAGCCAAGGTGTTTTTCGGAAGGTCAGTGCTGCTGAATAAACCATGCAGCCTTCATTAATGAACTGCTAAAGCTATTAAAGAGTTATGCTGCTGTCATCCAAAAGATGTTACCAGAGATCTTAGATAAGTGGATAGCAGTTGTATGGATGGATGGGGAAAACGTGGTGAAGAAACTAAAATCACTGTGCTGCAAAGAATTACATGTGCTTAGCTTCATAAAATATAAGTAATCCCACTCAAATTGTTTAATCAAAAGGGCTACTCAGTGAATAAAACTAATAAAGACCATTGCTTAGGTGTGACAGGGCATCAGAGGAGGTCTCTGGTTGAGAGGAAACCAACAGAGAGTGCAGAAGCTAAGCCACAAAATCTAGCATTTAAGGTATATGAGGTTCACAGAAAGGCTGGAATCAAGATCATTAGCAGACTGTGGGCACCCAATGGTTTGTTAACTAGACAGGATTCTTATAGCTTCCAAAACAGACACAGGTTACTGTATACGTAAATAGAACAGTTATTTTGGTTAAACAGAGCTTAACTGTTTCTGATACAGTCATTTATTTGTCAAGTCTGTTTTATATTAATTTAATTATAAGAAAATTGAAAAGTGTGATACATAGCTAAGCCCTTAAGGCCGGTTAATCTATTTGGATTGTAACAAATATAATTTTTATTAGCTCAGCCTATTTGGATGGTAACGAGTCTAACCTTTCAGTAGACATTACAGACTCTGAATTATAGTCAATTTTATGTAAAACCAGCATTTAGTTCAATAAAAAGAAAGTTTTTTTATCTGTCATTGTGTTAAGGAATTGCTTTATTAATGAGGATGCAGTAGGCATTGCAATCATTTTCCAAAAGCAAGTTTGTCCTCCTTCCTGGTTATGCCTGGAAAAGTGCTCAGATAAGTCCCAGTGACTATAGCAAATCAAGATGTGGGGACTTTTTTTTCTTCTTCTGAAAATGACCAGATGGGAAAATATTGTTATTTACATGAATAAAAAACAAAAAAACCACTCTCCAATAAAATCTTTCCTTGCACAACTGGTAGAAAATAAAAATAAAACAGAAAACCTAACCAAATGAAATCCATCTCAAACAAAGAAACAAAACCAAACAAAGGCCTCTAAGATAAAACTGTCAAACAAATGATACAAAGATTTGCAGACACCGACTTAATTTCTAGGAAAAAATTGTGTCTTTGAAACAAACTCATGCATGGTTTTAGATCACTTGGCCCCATTCTCATTCAGAGTTTTCACATTGTCAATAAAATTCAAAATGCCCTACAAAAGTTGCAGTTCTTGCACTACCATTGTGCAACACCTGACTCCTTAGTAGAAGTGGAAACGATGTTTTCTCTATATTTCAGAACACTTCCTAAAACTCAGATTCCTTAAAACAAAAACCAACATATTTTAAGGATGATATAAGTGCAAGAATTACTTGAGGGTGAAACAGTAAAAATTAGTGTGCAGAAGTGCTCCTATGTTTGAGCAGTTCTAATTCTGATACCCATATTTTTAATAGGATAGTTAATTTTAAAAATGGATGGCCAAGAAGGCACAAATTGTAGAAGAATAGCCCTGATGTGAAAATGGCTTCTGAGGGACTCCTCAGGCTGTGGAAGCTGTGTTTGTAGCTAAAAGTGATGGACTTGGGGGGTTGTGTGTGTGTGTGTGTGTTTAAGAGGCAGGAAAAGAAGAAGGCGAAAATTATACTAAGATACTATAGATAAGTGCTGGAATGGGTGTGGGGGGTCAAATGTCAACAACAGTGGAGAAGGAAAAGTTTAAATCTTACAGATAACACATTTCCATCATTTATTGTCTTCTCAATAGCAGATTGGAAGGGCTGCAGGCTCATTTCCAAATGTGCATATGACTTGAGTGCTGCTCCACATAACCAATGCCCTCTAGCCCTATAGCTTCCTGGGGAAATAAAAAGCAGAAGAAGCCACTGAAACCTCTCCCCACATTTCATGAAGATATCTCTGCAAAGCACTGACTTTCCTTGCCTCTTTTATTTTTAAACAAGCTGCAAGCTCTGCTCAGGGTACTGCTTTGTGAAAAACTTACATTGTTGAAGAAAAGATTATAGCACAGTAGCAGACAATTTCTATCTGTGAATGGATGTACTTATTTTTTCAGCTCTGCTCAGTACTTTTAGATTAGGTTTGGGCTTTTGGTTTGGGAACATGACCTTTTCCTGACAAACTGCAGAGCTTTGCAGTGAGGCATTATTCCTTGGAACTTCGGAGGAGGCATCTCTGCTCCTCCTTTCCTTTTTTATTACATTACTTGTAGTAATGCAGCACAGTTTTGTTTTGTTTTGTTTTCATTTTTTAATTTTATCAAAGTCATAAATAATGAGCCAAATATGAAGTGTCTTAACAAAATACATATCTCCAACCAACACAACACTATCACAAGTTTCTTACTCTGCTCTCCATAAAGCCTGAAGAGAAATTTCCATGAAAGAATCAATACTATAAGCTCACATCCTACCTTACCATGAGCAACTGTCTTATGTAAAGCGAAATTTACACATTTCTTCAAGCTATATAATGTCTTCCTTCATCCTAATGCACATATACAGTGGCTGCAATGTATTCAATACAGCTCTGCCACCATTAATTCCCCATGCTACCGTTAATTCTCCATACAAGCACTTATACTACCAATATTTTCACAAGCCAATATTTAGCTATTCAAATTTTCACAGGCTTTTATTTCCTTGGTATGAATCCCATTGAACATGGAACATCTCCATTGTGGGGAGATTTTAGTTGTGCCATTAATAGCCAAGAAATCATTTAGCAAAGTAATTGTGCTGAAGCGGATAATTTATAATCCAAATTTTATCTATAAAACCAAATGATTACCTTGGGGTAAGGAAAGTTAATTCATGGTTGTATGTTCTGTGGTAGGTTACCTCCATGTCAGTTGGAAGGTACAGAACGTATTACCTCCCTGCCTACACTTCAGCATATTTGTATGTGCTGGGACTCAATAGGTTCTTCACAATGTTATGAAATGAACTATTTTTGCTACTCAAGGCAACCATAAAATCCAAGATCTGAGACCACTGTTTGTCACTGAATGCCAGTGTGGCACTTAAGCTCTCTATGCAGGCAGGATTTATAGTTCTGTATTACAGCTCTGAGCTTCCAAATCTACCTGGTCTCTCTCCTCTGTATGATTTCTGTTCAATAAACCACGCTGTTTGAGTGTCTGCTGTGGGGGTGGGATGCACGAGCGGTATTATTTGCTGTTCATCTCAGAAACTCAGCTGGTACAGACTTCCTAATTAACATGTTCACAAAAGCTGGCTGCAGACATGTCTGAGAATTACGGGTAGCTGATAGACATGCACACAAGAGAAAGCAGCTATGAAAAGAATATTGACTAATATTCATGCATGTTTAGGTGCAGGCAAGTGGATTTCTTCATTAATAAACCCTGTTTATTAGCACAGAGGCCATCTTGAAAGAATTTGCCGTGAAACCACAACCTGAAACTTTTCCTCGGATTTAGTTTTCTCTATATCTTTTTCCCTCAGGACATGCCCACCCAAACCTTACTACTCTCTCTATCATGATTTCTCTTTATTTCTCTTATATCTGAGTGGAATAATGAGCTCCCTTTGTTACTGACTCAGCAAAAAGCACAGTTTCCACTTTTCCAGCTGGGTCAAAACCTGCCAGCAGGGTGAGGAATCTCAGGCAAACACCACTAGAGTTAAGAAGAAACACAGTTGTGGTTGCAATGTTTGAAAAAAAAGCATATACTTTGGTTCAGAGGTAGGCTTCCCACACAGAAAACTCCTTTTTTTTGATCATATTTGGAAGCCATCACAACACTTGAATGCTAAGATAAGAGGCAGTAAAAAGGACAATAAATTATATAAATATTGTGATTATTTTGTGGCTTCGTATGTAATTTAGATTTCTGAAGGAGAAATAGCAGACTTTTTTATATCCAGAGTCACTTGTGCTCATTAAATAAGTCCCTCAGATCCCTTGGCTGTAACACCTGGAATAAAGAATGAAGGAGGACAGACTGGTCTCTTTCTAGGAATTGAAGAAGGTCTGGTGGATACTGCAGTTTGTATAGGGTTTCCTTGGCAGTATGTGTTGTGCAGTCATCATAGTGTAATATAGTTCATCATTTCAAATGGAGAATTTCAGACCACCAGTGGTATATTGTGGAATTACAGCAAGGAAAAAGTTCTTTACTGAGACTGATGTGGCAGATCCTGCTAGAAGATAGCATGTGATAATATATGAGCCTTTTCTACCAGCACATTGAATAAAAGCCTCATGATTGTCACTGTAGTAACAAAAATCTTGTGTCTAAATCTGCGAAAGAGGGCTTGATGACAAGAGGAAAGCTCCCAGTCATCTCAGGTTTGAGAGATGGTGTGATAGCCCACTGTATGATAGACATAGGGATGCTGGGACCCTGTGTACCTGCTCTTGGCATCTGAAGGAGTATTTGGAGGCATTCAATGGAAAACAAACCAAAACTGAACCTCAAACTGGGAGGGCAGGTAGTTATCTGAGCTCAGGAACTCTTGGTTCTAGCTCTTTAGATATTTTCTGAGAAGATAAGGGTGATAGACCAACTGAGTCAAATAGCCAGCTACAAAACTCTGGTGAGCTTGCTCAGGCAATAGAGTTGGTGCTAAATAGGTATTTGATGAATGCTGCAAAGATTTATTCAGTTCCAGAGCCAAGTGGAACAATTTCAGATGCATGTTATGGAACTTAAAACTACCCTCATGGATTATGCCAGTGTCCTACTGCTGTGGCAGACTTCTCCAGTCATGATGGCTGTATGGCTTGGCCAGATGACTGTGTCAACTATAACCCTTTCTAGCCCCAGAAATTTATCCCTGTCAGATACTGATCTCTTCTTGAAATAGGCTAGGGCTTTTTAAATTGCCATAGTCAGAAAAACTCCATGTTATTTAGCATTTCTGGAGGTGAGACAACTCTTCTCAGCAGGTACGGGCAGCTGCTCTGCTCCCATATGATGACTCTTTGAAATGGAAAAAGTGAAGACTCCCAAAAGATGAACACAGCACCCAAGGCGGTTCTCAATGAAGCAGAGAAGTTATGTGAGGCACTCATGGAAGGACCAGAAACAAACCAAAGAACATTACTGAGGCCCAGTGGATTATATGAGGGTGAGTTCTAGTACCTGGAATATGAAATTAAAGGAGTGAAATACATCAAGGATTTTGCGCATGTCCTTCTTTCTGGAGTTTAGTGTTGATGTAGTTGAAATTCTACTCTGAAACGGAAATTTTTTGAAGATTCAGCTGTTTGGAAGCTGTTATGAAATTTGTTTGACCCTATCTTTAAGACAGCTTATGATGTTCCTTCCATAAAAGAAATACAGACGAAACAGAGATCTACTTCAATACAATAGTTATGAGGAACTATTTAAGGCATATGGTGGAGAGGTATTGCGGGCTTGTGCCAGTCACTTGAAGAAGAATGAGAACACCCAACAACAAAGCATGGGAAACAGTAATTTAGAGGGGGATCAGAATATAATACTGGAAGAGTTGAGTGAACTAGAAAAGAGGGATGAGGTATAATTTTACAAATTGCAGAGTCATGTACTTCAGGGTTAATAAAAAGAATCTCCGTTATAGGCTGACAATTAATCACTTTTAAATGACAGAAGAGGGGAACACCTGGGATGTATCACTTCATCACAGTGATCCTGTGAACTTCAGATTGATTTGACTGTGAAAAGTACAAACCTAATCATCAAATATGTCATGTGGGGCATTTTTGGTAGGGACTGAGAAGTATTAATGCTTCTATACAGTGGAGACTTCATGTGAAAAAATGTGTACAGTTTGATTCGCTTGTGTCCAGCAAAGATGAAAATACTTGGATGTTCAGAGGAACAGGTTTTGATAGGAGACCAGCAGAGGCTTAGCCTTACAAAGCAAAGGCTAATGGAAAACATGCTTTTTTTTTTTTTTTTAAAATAAATAAAGTTCAATATACATTTAAATGCATAGAGGGAAAATGCAACTTAATAAATGCTACAAGAAGAAAATTGTATAGGATGGCCATGAATACACTAAGGCTTCAAAATGAGAAGGCAGTTTTTAATAGCCAGGAAGAGAAGCAAGTGGAGGGAGAGGCTTAGATGCTTATGATTCCCTAGGATGGAGGCATGTTCCTTATTCAAAACTAGTGTAGGTATCCCTGTGTGGCATTGCATTTTGCCATGAAGTCTATTATGCACCTTGTAAATTAGAGAGTTGTTTAAAATATGTATATATATTGTGAAACTAAAAGCTCTTTTGGAAGAATATAAAATAAATTTAATTTGAAAGAATGTCTAAATGATAAGTCAATTTTCAAAATGGGTCTATGTTTTTCATAACGAAGAGTTCAAACCTACACTTCAAGTGCAAAGCTATACTTGGTAGTTAACAACAGAAAAATGCTGAGCTACGAACAGTGACTATAGAAGAGAAAGGAAACTCTTAAAATATGTCACCAGCATTTTAATCTAGTGTGGAAATTTTGAATGAGGTTCACCTATGTGTGCAAATTGAAACTGGCAAAAATAGAAAACCATAGTTAACCACAGGTTCTAGTGTACATTTAGATACATATGTGTTTGAATACTTATGAAAAAAAAAAAGATAATAGCATAAAAACTCCAGGTATGTATACACCTGCGTATTTAAACTGTGATTACTTGACACAGGATATGGTATTTCCTTTCAGCTGTACCACATAAGCTAAACAATGAAGAATACTAATAATGAAATAAACAGCAGATACAGTATAAAGTAGATTTTTCTTTTTGGGACCCTCATTTATAGTAGATAATTTGCAATTAATACTTTATGAAAATTGCCTGTTTTGTATGCATGAGCAGACAAAAAGCTTCCTAAGAGCATCATTGTTTCCTTAACGAAAGATACAATGCCAGTGACATTATCAGTATTATACACTTGAACCATAGTTGGTGGAGACGACATCTTCTATAGTGTGCTGTCATGCATTTAGGACTAAATCTTATTGCAGCAAGTGGATGTTTTCCCACTGAATTCAAAAGGATACAGATTTGGCCCTCATTACTTGCCTCCATTTCTCCATCTAATTAAAGCATTTGAATGCTGACAGGTCACTGGAATGAATGGCCAATTAATTACTGATTTGTTCATCATAGCCACAGCCTGAATGCTATGAGTTTATACTGTAGACTCAAAATGATTCCTCCTTGGATTTGAGCTGTGCTCTAAATAATCAGACATTTTTGCATGGCACAAAAGAAAAGCCCAAATATATGAATTTTAAAAAGTATGTTAAATTTGTACATTCAGTATGTATTGGGGATATCAGAGGAGCTTTTCTCATTGCATATGCCACATACGTAGAAATGTTAAATACAAAGTACATACTGTATGGTGCATTGACTTTTCTGCTAGTTAAATTAACAAATATGCAAATTATAAAGGATGTCAGAGCACTGAAGAAACAGCTGGTAACCAAAGTAAAAAGTAATGATAATGATGATAAATAAGGAAAGACAAAAGTAAGTATTGTTTGAGGTGAATTGTCACCCAGCTGTGCATTACTGTAAAGGAGTTATGAATGAAGGCTACCCTATTAGCTGACAATCTTGAACAGGTTCAGAAAGCAATTTTTGTGTGTTGAAAGGCATTCTTGTGACAATGTGGCTTCTTCATCTCTGTTATTTGGAAGCCCTTTATGAACACACCCTCTCATCAGGAGAGCAGGGTGCTGGAAGGAAAATCGATTTTGTGAAGGATTTCAGCATTTTGAAATGTGGCTTTGTTGCTATTAGGAACTGCTGCCAGAAAACAAACCAACAAGGAGATTCTTTGCAAGGCAACTCTTGCCCCAAGGCTGTCCTCCTAGAGGTCTCCTTAACAGAATGAACAGGAAAGCTCTGAGGTCCCTGAAGCAATCATCTGCCTGAAGAGCTGCCCCATATCACAAACTATGAGCAGCCAACATATCCCATCAGCTGGGCAGTTGACTTTGCAGGTGAGAAGAGGGACAGCAAGGGTCCCCTGGAATCATTCCAGCCACCTCTTGTCTTTGGGTTTCACTGACTTAAATGCAATTCAATGCATACTCTACCCAGGGTAGCAGAAACAATACTTCAGCTGGCACCATGACAGGCACAGCTTACAATCACTTAGGAATTTCATTTGCAGATTTATTTGTATGGTGAATCAATGTCAAGATGCCTTTAGGTATTTATACATGTGGTGATTGTGTTGTCCTTATTACACAATGTCAAGATGTTGACTATTGTGAGCAATAGGTGGGTGAATGCAACACTGACCTTGGTGCTTGTTCTACAGATTGGAAGTCAAAAATTGCCATTTATAAGCAGAAATTGGATAAATGTGGCTGAATGATTATAACACCCCAACTTTCTCATTTTAGCATTAGCTTTAACTTCAGCATTGATAGCAAAACATTCTTTGTGTCTTAGTGACTCACAAGCTATAACAATACAACAAGTTAACCTCCAATAATGGTGTATTATGTATGGATGTGCACACTGTCACCTTCCCATCTCCTCCTCTCATGTCCTTTCAAGGAAGTTTGATTATCTTTTAGTGAAAATTTGTTCTGGAATAAAAGCTGTCAGAACTTTCTCTCAGGCAGCTTGAGTGATCAATCCCTGCATGTAAAAACATGGCAACCATTTGGGCATCATTCAAAATACCTTCCCTGTTTTTTCCACTCTTCTTAATATCCATCACCTTATGCATGGTCCTTCTAATCAGATTCCCTGTGGTTCTATCATTTACGGTCAGTATGAAGGTAATGCTAGCTCATCTCCAGCAATCCCTGACAATTAAATCTTCTATCTTGTGTGATAAATGACCTCATTTTTCTTCCTTATGTCCCAAGGAACAATATATAGTGCCAATATATAGAAATGGTTTGGAGTTGTTTGCAGTCCTCCAAAAGATCTAAGAACAACGTTTAATACATGTCTTAAAATAAAATGCAAAATATTACCTTATCTGCATTGAAGAGGACAAATGAAATTAAGTACGTATGTACACAGTGAACATTTCTTTCAGCCATGTTCATTCATTGTCTAAATAGTGTGTGAGGGCTGTGAGAACTCAACTACTTTATAGTTATGACTAACAGCTGAGTAATAAAAACATCCTGAGCTGGAGTGAAATGTAGGCAGATTGACCCCTGGTATTCTTGCAGGTTTTATAGCATGTATATATATTTTTCTCTCTTTTCACACTACTTCTGACACTAAGAAACAAAGCAAGCATCAAATTTCATCACAGATCAGAGACTTCAACCATTATGTAGGCACAGTTTCATTATGCAAATTTGTCTAAATCAAAACCCTAGCACTTCTGTGACTCCTAGTTCCCTGGTATTTCTGAAATGGTTCAGCATGGACAAAACACCCAGATGGACAAAGAGTGATTTCCCATGGTTGTACAAGTTACTAACAGCTAATATGGGTTCTAGAAATGGTAGACCTTGATATTACTCTGGTGTCCTCAAAGCATTTATATCCTTTATGAGATACTTTTTCTTTCTTCTCCAGGCACAAGCAATACAGTTTCCTCTAGACAGTAAAAGTGTTGCAGGTCAGACATAAAACACAAATGCAGATTTCAGAGTACCTTTCTTCAGACAAGAGCTTTAACAATTTCTCTGTTCATGAACACTTGATGAGGTCTGGATAGTAGTAGATCATGACTATATAATATTGTCCTGGTTTTGTTAAAAAAGAAGTTTCTCTTTTGGTGAATTTGCCTGTCAGCTAAAGCTTTCATATTAGCTGCATTTTCCTGGAAAACCAGATACATGGTTTGGTAAACATAGCAATGGAATGTGAAGTTATGATAACAATGCACATCTCATGAGAGAGGTAATGAGAAAACAGGTGACCAAGGAACTGACCAACTGAGTATAACATTGCATTCACATGAATACTTCATATAAAAGTGGGAGATCACGAGGATCTCATCCATTTTTTGCTTATGGCTGACATTAGGAGAGGACCTTGTTAGTCGTCCCTGCGAACCGAGGCCTAGTGACAGACTGAATCCAGCTCCGGTTGGCTGCAGAGTCCAACCTAGGACTTCAGGTGCCAGCTCTGCAGTTGCTGGGACTTTCAAGATTGGCTTTGTACATTTTGTATTATTTTCTCTATTCTTATCAGCAGCATTAATAAAACATTTTTAATTTTCCCAACTCTCTTCTCTCTGTCCTTCTTTCCCTCCGAATTGCCTGTCCTTAGTGGGAAGGGGCGAGAGGGAGGAGCTGAGGGAGGAAGCTGGGGCAAGAGAGGGGGTTAACAATATATCTGCCATGGTTTTATTGTCACCCTGCTATCAAACCCTCAGCACATAATAATAATTACCACACTTGAGTATAATAGCAGTTTTATCTTAAGTCTTTCTAAATAAAGATTTTTTTTCAACTGTGAAAATATGGATTGGATGAGTGACATATACTTGCTTTCTATCTTTGCCCAAAAGTCATAGTGAATATAGGACATTTAAAATTTAAAATGCTTAATATGCTCTAAAATCATTCTTCCTTCTTGCTCAACCCAGCTTTAGAAGAACAAGTGTCTAAGTACTATGGAAGACTTTTAAAACAGAACTGCAAAAAAAACCTTATAAAAATAAACAAAAAAATCCTCGTTTTGCCTCATTTCCTGAACTGTTTTACAGACACAGTAAATTCAGAAACTTTGGAAATGTTTCAGCTGCTTTTCCCAAATGTTGAGGTACTTATTCAAATTTTTTGGTTTGTTCATGTTAAATGTGAAACAGACATTTCCTCTAACTCCATTTACAAATCTGTAATCACTCTCTATTATTTGTTAATACTGTAACCACTTCTTTATTATACCCGGAGCAGTAGAGTAGTCTGTGTCTAAGTACATGTAAGTATTACTGTTACAAAAGTACAATTTAAGTCACTTAGAATATTCCAAAAACGTTCAGTATTTTTTTTTATAGTTAAGGAACAGCAGTAATGAAAACATTTTAAGATCCTTAAGGAATAGCAGTAGTGAAAACATTTTAAGACCCATAAAGAACAGGAGTAGAGAAAATATTATTATGTATCTATATAAATCAGTGATACAGCTTCAAATTAACACTGTATTCAGTGTCAGGAGTTCTGGCTTTAAGGAAAACCAGAAGGAAAATTAAAACAATCAGATACTAAAGAATGTGAAGAGGTATAATACATACATCTCATATTCATCTTGTAGAAGAGGGACCATCTAAAAAGTACACAAAGTAACGAGGGGTATACATGGGAGAGGAAACTTCTATTTACCCTGTTTGAACGTAGCACAAGGAAGAAGAACATATTCAATGAAACTTAAAAACGGCAACGCCAGGCTGTTAAAAAGGTCTTCTTTTCAACACAAGGTACTATTAATTTAGGAACCTGGTTGTCACGAGGTATTACCGAAAAGTTCAGAATAGAAGTTCTATGTACTGAAAATTACGAAAAGGGTCATGGAAATGAACTGAGCTCCCTAAGCATCACATAAAACACTTCTTGGCAAATGGACATTAAAAGGAAATATTTGTCTCAGGAAGGATTTTCCCATATTTTCTCGTTATAGGCAGTATTCCTGTAGCTTCTTTAAAGCCAGCTACTAAAACCAATAGATGAAAATATTTTTTTTCTTTTTCCTCAGTAGGATAATTCCTGTGAAACTTTATTTCCTTAGTGTATTAAATATTTCCAGCATTGGTGGATTTTACTCAAAAGCTGACCAAATTGAAGCAACATTTGCTCATTAAAGTATGATAAAAATTGACTCAGCTTTCATGAAATGAGAACGGGAAAAATAAGTTTTCTTCTTGGAAACAACTGCCATATTATTTACCAGTTCTAAAGCAAGGGAAGAAAACTGGAACTGGATGGAAACTGGTTGATTTCATTGACTTGTATTTGCTTTAAAACAGCACTTTTTGATTCAGCTCTGTACCCTTCAAACAAGAGTTTCTTGAAGATCACATACCACTCTCCCTCCAAAAAGGCTGTATCTATGCAAAATTGACTCCAGCAGGAGTCCATGCTTTTTTCTAAACTTTTGAGTATGAATTCTGGTGAGCTAGTGAATATTTACAGGTAGCAGAGAAGTAATGGAGGATAGAGAGAAATTCAGATTTCTATTCGCTACTGACTTTGTAGACTGTTTTTTTTCAAATGTGACATTTTTCTGTTGGAGTTGTAATTATTAATGTAAAGTAATTTAAACATACTTAGAAGTACAATCATTTAACCATTCACATATGACGTATGTACCTATACAGAATGAGCTCACAGGACAGAGGAAGCCATGGAAGGCAGTCTGATTAGCTTGAAGTCTATATGCTAAAATGTTGAAAGGACACAAGATGCAATTTTCTTCCTGACAAACTGGGCAGTACTTTCAGAAATTATTTACTTTTGGTTTTGTCCTATTGATATTACTCTGATAATCACAGATTTCTCTATCATATTTGCAGAAGTCATTGAAAAGTCTCTGATTTCACAGGATCCTGGAATCAAAATAATTGAGGTTGGGACAGAGGTTACAATCTTATATACATAACAAGAAAGCAGTATTCCCCAAATTTCCAAGACAGGCCCAGTTTTCTCACTGGGAAATGAGTGGGGGCTGTCATGAAAATACCCTAATAACAATATAATTGGAAATTCAGCTCCACCTCTACTTCTCCCAAATATTACAAATACACAGAAAAATGACAAATGAAAAAATTAAATGGGATCTACTTGATTCTTAAAGTCATTTGGATTTTCTTAACCAGCTTTTTTTTTTTTTTTTTGCATGTATAGTCTTAGGAAAAAAAAAACTTTTGCATCCACTGACATTCTAGTTGAAGTTGGAGCAAATCAATATTATTTTGAGACCTTATTTTTTTTTCTGTCTAATTTCTTCACTTCTCAGCAGGTGAAGCCTACTGCCTGTTAGAGGCTTACAGTGTTCAGCATCCATTCTGATGCAAACTGAAAAAGGCAAGTCTCTTGCTGGCTGGGGACAATGAAGTCATTAATCAAAATCACTCTCCATCTCTACTGATGATGGAAAAAGGAAAAGTCTGTCTACTATCAGGGTGCAAAACTAAACTAGAGTCATTGGGCTATGGCTTCAGAAAAGGAGGTCATATGGAAAAAGTTCTAGGGAAAATGACAGGAAGGGAAGCACCCCTCTGAAACTCAGGATCCTGGGGCCGACCTTCACTTTTCATGGTAATTTAAAGTAGCTTCAAAGCTACCTTGAGATATTGCTGGTTTTTAAAAGCCACAAGAAGCCCTTCCAATGGTAGGCAATACCTGAGGCACAGAAACTTGCAGAAAGTTCCTCTCCAGTGGTCATACCATCCAAATATCTTTGAAGTGGAACTTGCAGTGAGGGAAAGGAAAAAAGCCATTACTACGGGATTTCTGTACATCAGAGAAATCCTCAAAGAGATGCCTAAGCTGACTTGAAGGCTGCTTTGTGCTGCTACTGTTGCACAGAACAGGATGAATTTCCCCACAGATCCGTCTTATAAATATTCTGAGGAGATAATCTTGAATTCTTCAAAATGTTTTAACATGGAAATATCCTAAAAGGTATGTGAAATTCTACACACATGTTATTGGTCTAGTCTTATCAGTCTAGGACCGGTCAATGGTATCTTGCAGCTGAATATCTTGAAAAATGTCATTGAGACTGATAGCTAGTGGTCAATAACCAGTAACTGAGATTGTCTGCAGAATATCTCTAACCATAGCGGGAATCATCTCTATGCAAATGGAATAGGGAAGGAATAAAACTAATAAAGAGGTTTAAACGCATTACCCCTTCTTTCCATGCCATGTCTCTGACTTAAAACAATCTCCTTACAGGTTTTCATGTAAGTCAAAACACTGATTTGTCTAGGTGGGGTTTTTTGTCATGTTTTCTATCTTCTGGTCAGTTGTAAATAGATGACCTAGAGTAATACACAGTTTGCTGCATAGCCTCACCAATTTCTGCAGAACTTAAGATTTCTTTCATTAAATGAACAAACCAACAATTCCTTTCTAATCTCCAGAAAGCAAAGTCTTCCAAAAAACCTGTGGATTGGCAGACTACTGAGAAGTTATTTCACCACAGTGCTAGCTCTGAAGTATGATGACAGTTTTAATGCCAACGCTGTGAAATATTTCGGGTCTCATTCCTTTAATGGGTGCTTGGGTAGGAGGTGAAATGACCAAAATACATTAACTCTTTTACAGTATTACTGGAAGGAGGCCCTATCTATACTTTTCAGACTATATCCTGATTCATGTATAAATGGTTAATTCATAAAGTGATATATGTCTTATCAAACAACAAAATAACATGCTCAGTTTGACAAGGCCAAAGAAAAAAAAAATGACAAATATGTACATGAAACCAGGAGTATTCTCCAAAAGGGCAGTAAATTCTCAGTGGATTACTCCATAGCGGAGCCATACCAAAACAAAAACAATGCATCAAACCCAGTTTTGGGGACAAGTTCTGAAATACACTGATCTCACTGAAGCCACTGGGATATGCAAAGGCCCATCACCTCTTAAGATCTGGCCTTGAATTTCGAATCAAGTCTTTTATTTTACTTGCAAGTGCTAATACCAAAAACACAAACAAAAAGGAAAATGATGTTTCAGTCCCTGAGGCTTTTCTGAAAGAGATTACCTCAGGCTTGACACTTTTATCCTTGGGATAGGATACCAGGACCCATAAGAAAAGTTAATTCTGATCCAAAATAGTTGATAAATTGAAAATGCAAATCATGAACACAGTAGTTTAGGTGATTATTAATGAAACCTCTGAAAATAGCTATGTCAAGCAAAGAGGTAATGTGGCTAAATGGTCATGTCTCCTTTGTGTCCTTTAGGTCAGGACTTTAATATATGGTTTAAGGATCACAGCAAAGGATTTAACTGACCGAAAATGCACATTGCTTTAAACTGTACCTGTCTTAATCTGCAGTTTTTGATTTTTTGATTCATAAATGATTTGACCTTTTTTGAAATATATGAGCTGTATCATTCTTATGTTTTTCCATGGCTAGTCTGCATTTGGTTTCTGATTTTTTGTTTCCTGCAGATGTACTTTCTTACATAGGCTATCTTTGAATAAAAGAGCATTTAAGAAGATATGGGAAACTGATAATAAATGACATGGCTATTGATTTTGTATAATATACAAATGCTTGCCCAAATTAATCAGGATAGTAAAAACAAAGTTCAGCTGTGAAGAACTGCAGAAGGATCCTACAAGACTGAGTGATAATACTGCAGATGAATTTCAGAGCAAAAGAATTAGAAGTGACACACTCGGGATTAACCAAACAGAACTTTATACATGTAGTGTCAAGTGTTGAACTGGCTATTACTATCCAGCAATGAGATCTTGGAGTTATGATAGTGAAAATGTCAGCTCAGCATGAAGTTGTGATCAAAAAAAGAAACAATGTTAGGATCTCTGAGGAGAGCTATAGAGAAACAGTCCAGGCCTCGAGATTATGCAGCTAGGTAATTCTATGGTGCACCTGCGTTTTGAATAGAATATTTCTGATCCCTCCACCTCAACGAGGAAGTAGGAAAGCTGTAAAAGATTCAGAGAAAGGTGATAAGAATTACCCAAGTCATGGAACAGCTTCTACGTGAGGCATGATTAATTAGCCTGGCATTCTTCAGCCCGGAAAAGAATTACCCTGGTTGGGAGATACTACAGCAGTTGATAAAATAATGAAGGACAGAGAGTGAGAAACTAGGGGGTCATCCTTCATTGTGTTTTCAAGTACAAGAACTGGGAGTCATTAAACGAAAGCAGCAGATGGAAGGTTCACAATGGTCAAATTAGATGGTTCTTTGGGCTGTACACAGTTAATGTATGAAACTCGTTGCAAGATTCCTGGATTCCAGAAGTTTTACATGGGTTTAAAAAACAACAGCAACATGCATAGAAGATAAATCCATAACAGATTATCAAACAGAATAATCCCATCTTTGAGCTACAAACTGTTTGAGATTGCAAAGGTATTCTTGGGATTTGTCAGTCTAAGCACTGCGCTAATATCTATCCCTGGTTGACATGACCTTCGTGAAGGATATCAAGTGTATTAGGACAGATGGCTTTTGGTTGGACACACCAGAGACACGCTAACTTTTTAAGAACTGATATATGAATGTAAATGATAATAGAAAAATATTTTGACAGGTTTTTAGAGCTGTGTTTTTAACATCATTTGCACTAAAACTTTCTAGGTATGGTGCTAATGATCCATTGACAGTAAGGTTAAATGACCAACTTAGTCATGCCTCTGCTTCCTAGCCAATTTTTGGTCCACTAAAAGCCTTATCTCTCACTACCTGGTTATCAAGTTTACTTAATAACTTCTCATAGAGTGACTTTATCAAAAGCCTTCCGAAAAGCTAAACATATTGCATAAAAAAATGCACTCTACACAGCATTTCGTTAACTAGCATAAATAAATTCAATGTTTTAGAGACAGAAGCCATCAGTAACCCATTAATTGATAAGAACTATTCTAAACAAAGATTAATATCAGGGGTTTGTTGCGATTCAAGTTTATACAGTCTTCCTTGCTTCTGATTTTTAAATCTTCTAATTTCAACAAGGGCATCTTAGCCATCGTTGTTTGCTTCCTAACACACAAGTGGAGCAGATCTTCCTTGTATTATACCAACTTGTCTGAAAGATGTGTGATTACCCTGGAGGTGTTTAAAAAGTGTTTAGATGACGTTTTTAGGGACATGGTTTAGTGCTAGATTTAGGTTATGGTTGGACTCGATGATCCTGAGGGTGTCTTCCAACCAAAATGATTCCATGATTACTCTGTGTTACACTGTGCAACTTCTGCTCCAAAACTATGGGCTATGTCGTGTGAGAAGACAATACTAGTATGTTTATACAGAGCTTCAGAGCTGCATGTTCATAAATTCACATGCTAGTAAACAGGCAACAATAAATCTGACCTTTCTGAGCTAGAGAGCTATAAACTTCTGTCAAAAGACAATAGGAAGCATTGTTGTAGCTGATTGCACAGCATAGAGTTGATCTTGGTTTCTTCTTTTTATAGGTGCAAAAAATACTGAGGGAGATCTGAATGTCGGGTAAGTCAATGGATTGTCGGGTGATGAAGGAGATGACCGAATGGGAAGAACTGAGGGTCAAGCATAGATAGGTGATAGTTTTGTTCTTAATTTCTGTGTACAATTTTTTGGAGCAAAACAGAAACAGGAAATAAACATATCACTTAATCCCTTCACCAATTTCCTTCTGACAATTCATATAAAATCATAGCAACATACTTAAAAATAAGTTTTTCAGACACAGAAAAAGTACAAAACCAGATGGAATTACATCACAATAAATAATCCCCAACACAAAAAACAATAACAACAACAAAAAGCCAAAACCCCCCAATGTTCATTAGGAACAGGCTTGTTATGATGTAGACTATTAATTTGGGGATTTCATGGGACAAAAGTCAGAGCTCTGCCACTGCTATTAATCTGCCCCAGTGAGGATTGCCAACACAATTCACAGCATAAAGGGGACCAGAAGCATCCCAAGATACTCAGAAAACAATTTTTCAGCTGCAACAATAGACAGTCTGACAAAATCACCATGAAGCAGGGAAGAAACCAAGCCTTTAAATGAGAGCCGTATCACTGCTAGACACTAATCCCTCTTGTACTCTTTGTAGATTGGGCCCAGGCCAAGGGGGATGGCATGGGTTTTTTGGAAGAACCTATCTTTTTGACTTTGCCTTGCAATATCACAGGGTTTCTCCATGGTGAGGTGGCATGGCTGGGGCTGGTAGCTGAGCTGGTCATACCTGAGATGGTCACCCTGCTTGGATGCATTTGTCCGTCACAATGTTCACACTGCTAAAAGTCCCACTTCTGTGACAAATGCAAACCAGGTTGCTCTATCGAAACACATCAGCCTCGTGAACAGGTGCATGCTGAGTGAGACATGACATGTAGCAGCTCTGTTTTCTGCCTCCTCTCCTCCAACCACTTCTGGGTTTGTCAGTGTGACCAAGTAGGGAATGGGCAATGAGATGAATCTAATCTGTTCTCAAAGACAGTGAGAAGGAGTGTGACAACTTCCTAGTGCCCAGTTGCCAAAAACAAGGTCACATTAACAGCAATCCTGCCTTCTCCATGAGCCTGCTGGAGGTTTGCAAGCCACCAAACTGCTCCATGGAGCAGATTTTATGAACCCCGTGTGCTTTTTCAGCAGGAGTGAGCAAGGCAGTGCCAGAAGCAGGGGAAGCCCCAAGGATGCTAAACAACTTTCTCTCTACCTGTGTACGATACCTCCAGTTGTCCCTGTGCCTCAGAAAATGGGGGGAAAATGCACGTCTCAGATCAGAGCAATCCCAAAATAACTCTGCAGCCTATATCACTAAAAAGGAGAGAGTATTTAGCAAGGTTTATGCTGTATAAACCAACCAGCCCCACATAGTCTTGAGGAAGGATGGTCTACAGTGCGTTAATGCACAATGCTGAAACAAAAGTGATTGAAGAAGGATAAGATTTTGGAGTCTAGGACAAGTCAGTGGGAAGCTGTCTGAACTAGTGGGAATCTTCTGAGTACTTAAAAAACAAACCTTCAACAACCCTCATTTCCACGGCTGAAGTAGTTGTTCCAATCAGTTCTGAGTTTTTATTCCTGTCTTCTAATAAATGTGTGTTTCTAACTCCAGGGCTTGTATTTTTAATACTAGTATGGTAAAATTTTCCAGAACCAGGAAATGATATGATCCAATGCACAGGTTAAAAAAAAAAAATAAAAAGGAAAACCAGAACAATTATCAAGACCTAGGAAGAGAATCTAATCAATTGACATATTCTAGGGTTGGTTGACAGACTCCTAATGTTAATTCTAAGTGTTGATTTATGATTCTAGAATTTAATCTTATCATAAGATAAAATTGCAGTCACTGGAGATGAAGAAAACTTATTCATTTATTTCACTGATGGGTAAAGTTCAGCATCTAAGGACAAAAGAAAATGTATGCAAAAACTTTTTCATTTTTTCTGGTTTAGACTCCCATTTTTGCACTGTATCCTGTTATATTTTACATTTTTTCTTGTCAATATTATTTCTCAGTTATTTTGGTTTCTTAAATGGATGTGAAAGAGAGAGTGAGAAATTGGATATATTTCAAATCATAATCCTCATGAGATATGCATTAAAAAAATGAGAAAGATCATGCCACATAGTCCTTTCTGATAAACACAATTAAGGATGAAGAAGAAAGCTAACTGCCATGGGAGTGCAAAAACATGGGCACATATATGAGATACTTCAGGGCCCGCTTGAGTACCTCATCAGTAGCATGGACTGGACAGAAATGTCACCTTCACTGCTTTGTCTTTTGCCCATCTGTAGAGTTCTATTAGAAGCACAACTACACAGTGTGTAGCACAGTGTTTTGTCCTTCAGTGTTTTCTTTGACAAAGGAAGAACTGACATAGCTGACACTGGTTAAACTATTCCGTCCTGATTTTCAGAGTTTTAATGTCAATAATAAATGACTTTTCCTTCCATACAAATGCATTTTATTTATGATGCTAGACAGACATAAAATTCAACACAAACAGAAATAATAGTTTCTGTAGTTTAATATACTTAATTGAAGATATGATAATGACCAAGGGCAAACAAGATTTTAGTCAGTGAACTGAAATGCATGATAATTCTTGAAAAGATAAAGTACCTAGATTATGTGTATCAAATCATTTTAGAGTTCTGTTAAAATGTAAAATGCAGAGCTAGCAAGTGATTTATGCCAGCTATGAGAAAAATACAAAATTTCTGCAAATAAACATCAGCATATCAGTACCTCCACATCCTGAAATCGTGATTAAAAAATTAACCTTCTTAAATTATTGAGAAGAGAAATATTGAAAACTTTTTTACTTGTAAATGGTAAATTATTTCATTTCATAGGAATACAAAAGTACCCATACTTAGCTGCACCAAAGCTTCATTTTATCAAGCACCATACTACAATTTTTCTTAAAGTGACCTGATATGTATTACTGGAGAAAAGTTTAAGTGTAGTGTTCCTTTCAGGAGCTGAACAATGACCAGTGTACATACTTGTCAGTACCTAAAACACTAATGGGTTTACAATCCATTAAGTTCTCCAATATAATTTCAGTTTTCTTTGTTTGTTTGTCTTTGTCTCTCATCATCATCTGCCAGTGAGTTCCACTATTTCATTCATTTGGGGAGAAAAAATAATGCTTTTTCATCTGTTTTAATTCTGGCATTCAGTATTTTCAGTGGGTGACCACTTGTTTTCCAATTATAAAAGAATAATATTCCTATTTACTTTCCCACATCAACTTCTATATGGTGATCACACTTCCCCACTGCTGAAGAGTTTCAGGTTATACACCTTCCTTTTACAGAAACTATTACAAACTACTAATCACCTTTCTTAGTTTGTTCCTCCCTTGCACTTTTTTCCTAAGCTTCCTATAATCTCGTAGTAAGCTAAACTGGATACACTATTGAGGATCAGATTTATTTGCCTTTTTGGCTGCTTCTCATAATTGAACTAATGTTTGGAGAGAACCATCCTCAATTCCAACATGTCTTTCCTGAATGGTAGTAGTTAGTTTATAGGCCATTATTCCATATCACATGTACACTACTACATGGCCATTTACTGGACTTTGTTTACCATTGACATATGAAGATCTTCTGAAATACTCTGTCATTAGCATCAGTTTTGAGCATCTTGAATTGCTCTGTCTCACTTGTGCACTTCGTCACCTGACTATTTGCTCTCTATTTGAGGTCCTTTATTAACACACTGGACAACACTCATGCCAAGGGCCCCAGAGAGCCCTGTTATTAACAGCCTTTCATTGTGAAAACTGACCTCTTATTCCTACCTACTTTTTCCTCTCTTTTAACCAATTATTAATCCACGAGAGGGCCTTCTCTCTTACGCATGACAGCTTAATTTCTTTAGAAATCTCTTCTAAGTGACTTTCTTGAATGCTTCTTCAAAATCTAAGTGCAGAGTCACTGGGTCACCATTGCCTGTAACCTTTATGACTCCTTGAAGAACTTTCATTGATTGGTGAGAGAGGACTTTCACAAAATCCCAGTTGATTCTTTCCTGGAATATATCATATTTATCTAGATATCTATTAATTCCCTCCTTTGGCACAGTTTCTTTTATTTACCTGATACTGAAGTCAGACTCACTGGTCTGTAGCTTCCTGAGTCATTTGTGAAGCCTTTTTCAAAGACTGGGGACTCATTAACTGACTTCTACTTCCTCGGCATTGAGACTCATGAAACAATGCCTCACGCACACCTCAGTTAATAGTGCATGGGTTTCATGCCTGTGTTTCTTAAGGCTTCTTAGGAGAACATTTTCAAAGCCTTCAACATTGCTATCAAATTACGTAATAGTGACCTGTTCCTGAGACCAAAATATTTGATCATTTTAAATTACTCAAAATGGATCACCCTGGGTGCAACCAGCCCTGAACTTCTGATATACTACCTGGTAGCCTTGGCGTTATGATGTGTGATGTAGTCTGGTTTCCACTTTTTAGTCTAAAAGCATGTATTTTGGAAGTAATAGCTCTCACCTCACAGAGAACAGTCGGTGTCATTTCTCCTTAATTGGTGTAAGCAACAAGATTTCTCATGATATGGCTGTGATCCTATACAAATACATCTGCAGGCATTTAGTAAGAGCATCTTTCATTTTTATTGGTGACAAATTAGGAAGAGTATGGCAGAGTAACCTTCCCTATGTTTTCTTAAGTATCATTGCTGTGCTAGTAAGGTTGTTTTTCAAGAGTGTGTCTTTTTCAGCATTTGCTAAACTCCTGTTTTGTTTGCTGGATTCCCAATTCAAAGGCTGCAAGCCTTTATGTTAGACTTTGAGGATAATAGAGATAAATGCAGACCACATGGAAAATATGTAGTTTCAGAATTCTGTGTCTGCATCAGTAGCCTTCAGAAAACGGAAACCAACTCCCTGGTGGTGATCACTGCAGAAGAAGTGTAGATGAGAAAGGGGATGGTTGAAAAAAATTGAAAGGACAAGATTGAGAAATGACCACCATTATAAAAGGAAACAAAAGGAAAGATGAAAGGTTTTCAGCTAATAATCTCTTTAATATATATTTGTTTACTGTTGAAAATCAGCTACATGTATATTTGCAGGGAACAATGCATTACAATATAAAAAATTAATATAAAACTACATTTAAATAACTAATGTCTTGGCACCAGAACTCATGCAGACCCAGGAGGAATGTGGTTCCCTTGTTAAAGTAAGTTCATTAGCATAAGAAGCACAAATATGAAGGGCAGGAAGGGAGGAGAGTTCCCATGTTAATAAATATTTACTCCGTGATTCTTGAATGACAGAAATCAACAAAAGCTAGGAAAAATAAAGTTCCAGTAAACAATCCAACCTTAGCTAGGAAATGAAATCAGAAGTCTGAATCCAAATTTTGAGTTCCTTCTTTTTTCTTAACATGAGTCACAAAATAGAAATTTCCCCCGGTTTTCCCTGCAACGTTTGATTATTCAAGTAAATAAGACTAGCTCCAACCATCCAGTTCTACTTTGCCTACACTGAGGTTAGAATTTCTATTTGTTTCTTCTATATTTTTTTCCACAAAAAGGAAAAGTAGTGGAAAATTTGTTTTCAGTAATGCTACTTTGTATTTTTATAACACCTTTTATTCTAAAAGATCCCAGATGTTTTCTATGAGCAGACAAACTGTCTCATCTGCTCCTGAAATACAGCTAGCTGTCAAATGCCTAACACTACAGAACTCTGGGTAATATAAAAAATATTTAAAATTAAACAGGTGAAAGACAGGTACCATAATAGGAGAGTTTGAAAAGAATAAATTTTCTTCATTTGAAAAACGTATTTGAACGGGGCCAAAACCTCAATTTATGGTTGCCATCATTGGCATGCTGTCACAAATACTGATTAAAAGGAAATACAGAGCTCCAAATATGAAATAATGAAACAAAAAATATCAGCCTTTTTGTTGGAAACATTCTCCATAGGACTGATCCAGCTATCTCCTGCTTCACTTATGAGCTCTAATGACAACACACTCACAGGTGGCTGGATGTTCTCTGAATATTGCTTGGGAGGAGCAGAAACCTCATTAGTTACATTCCTTAAGATACCAGTTCCACAAATGAATATGTATTCAAGGGATTTGCTAAACTACACATTATACTATGACAATGGCAGGGATTTGTTTTGCTGTGTTCTGCAGCTGTTGTTACTGGACACACAACTCACGTCACGCTTTCACCCCGGGCCAGCTCTGTTGGGTTGAGGGGTGAAATATCTTTCTGACTGAGGGCAGGTTGTGGCTCAGACAAAACAGGGGTCCTCCCCACTCAACCAGCAGACCCCAAAACACTTGATTCACAATTGCTCTGTTACTGAGGAAAGCACCATTTAACTCCCAGACACTTTCACCAGAGAACTGGGTGCACATGTGTGCCACCATAGCCTTACACTCTTTCAGACAGAAATTAAGAAAAGAGTAATGGAAATGAACTGAGCTCCTTAAGCATCACATTAATTTTTCCAGGCAGGCTGGAAGGAATGAGACAAACCCACACTTTCTGGACTTTCCAGCATTTGCTCTGTAGAAACTTGCGTGGTGTAAATGAAGGGATGGCTCTTAGCCTTTGAGCTAACTGCTGTGAGGGAATTTAATAAAATAACTTTAACAGGAAGTGGTAAAACACATTTCTGAGATGGAAAATGGAGAATCAGAAACATGGAAACCCATGCAATCAGATTAGTGGCTCTGTGAGATTCGGCATGCATGTTCAATAGGGAAATAGAAAGTGAGTCTGCTTCTAAACTAAACATGAAACCCCTTCAAAGGACAGCTCTAATATAGATTTTTCTCCTTTAATGCCTATTTCTTCATAACTCCACTGAAGCCTAGCATCTGCTGTCTGTTTTTGCAGCCTACACTGACATACTAATATCTAAGACCAGCTTTTGCTATCCAAATTTCCTTGCCATCTGGGAGGCAGTCACCTTTTGAGACAGCAATAGTGTCTGCCTTTTAAGAACTGTTGCTGGGGTTCATAACTCCTTCTGATGAAGGTGGTCTTTGAGGCACACTGGCAAAGCTGCCTCATGCACCTAACCACATAAGAGGGGGAAGCCTGGCTTGATAGCCTCCTAGGTGGGGTTTGTGATAGAAAAATAAATCTCAGAATAAATATGTGGAGAAATTTTTGGGTGGCATCACTTGCAGCTGCAGCCAATGTTAAAGTGATCTGAATGAGAGCGGGCTTCAACCCACGGACATGTTCACTGGGATAAGAGGCTCTGGTTGCCACCATCATGAGAAATACAGACTGCTCAGGAGAGGCGGATGCCTGCCCAGCCACACAAACCTTGCCATGGGCACACAAACTCTCAAACACAAAAAGCAAAACCAAAGCAACTGCACAAATCAGACTCACCTGGAAAAAGGGTATTACACCAAGGACAAGTCCTACAAAGGAATATATCTATAGTCCAGAAAAAAAGCCACCACATCTTTAAATAACTGCACGAGGTAGATAAAGAGTTGGAGCTGTGCCAAGGTAAAAGTTGTAAAACTGGATTGATTTTTGCTACAGCTTGCTAAGGGCTCCCTAGAGTGGAGATGCGGTGTTCAAATATAATAATTGATAGCCTGAAAAAATATTTCTGATAAGTGTGCAACTGTAACATAGAGCCCTGTCTGACATGAAGCAAGCTTTTGTGTCTCAGCTAACCTGAGTACTGGGGTGACCCAAATCTGCCGTTCCCTTCCTTGATTCCAGCTATATCCTTCGGCTGGAGAGAAAATGGGCCTGAGCTTTAACAGGGCATTTTGTTAAATGCGGTCATGGAAAAGTAATTACCTGACAGCCACACCAGTGCATATGAAGGAGGAGGGCTCTAGGGGAGGAGGGAATTCACATTCGTTAATTGCACCCCAGCAATCCCAAAGGGCAGAGGAGTTAGTGCTAATCTAACCTCTTTTCAGCCTTCACCTTGGTATGGTGACCACCTCAAGCTCTGTGTGTGTGTGTATAAATTGCTTAAGATTCAATTGAACACATTAAGTTTTAAAAAGGATATAAGTGAAAATTTTCAATAGCTTCTGAAAGGGGATAATTTATTAGGTCTGAGTAAATTAAAATCTCAAGCAGGGGTAAAGACTTTAGAGATTATTTTAATACATTTTATATGCTTTCAACAGAAATGTTCCTTTAAAGGGTCCAAAAATCAGCTAATTTTGTCCTATTTAGTAAATTACCTCCTAAGGCTGTAATGTTACAGATTACAACTGCTAAAAAAAGTTATGCCTTATCAAAGAGGAATAAACTGCATTTTTATAGGTTTAAATATAGCACTTTTTTGTTTTCATGATTCAGGCTGGTAAAAATGCTGTGTTAAAATAATGCCAAGAAGGGAGTGTATCTTTTACATTCTTGTTAGGTCAGATGGTAATGTAACAGAATGCCATGGCTACATCTCCCATATACCTTACTAGCAATTTAGAGTCTATTTTGTCTTTGAGATCAGACATATGATCAAATTACTCTGGTTAACTGTTACCATGTATCAGCCAAGTCTCAATAACTGCCTGTGCAAATGCTCTTAGCCCATGGCATAGTCAGAGTAATTTGGCTTAGGTTAGCCCCTTTTCACTGCAGGCTAACGTATGTCACATTATCTCGTATTTGTAGTGGACAGTTACCACAGCCTTGTTAGTCTGCAGTATCGTGCTGTGCTGAGGCTATTTGATTATGTCTGAGCCTTGAATTTGCCTGTGAAACCACTGGTTTCGAGGTTTAAGGTCTCTTTGGGGAGGATGGCAGGAAAAACATTGGCTCTGAACAAAAGTCCTGTACATCCATTCTTTACATGGTCAACAGGCTGAATTTCAAATTGTTTTCTTTATGGCAAGAAACCATACTGCCTGCTCAGCAGAGAAGTTGGCTTGGCTTCAGGTAGCTTTAAAACTATCAGCAGCTGGGAAGCCAATGACTACATTTCAAAACTAGAAATCAGTTTACATAGGGAAAAGGTTCAGGTCTAGTGTAGAATTACAGTTCTTGCAAACCACACGAGTCAGCTGTTATGTACATCACTGCCTTAAAAGTTTTTTCTGCTGCTGGTGAATATGGGTGTGGTAGTAAATTTAACAGTGCCAGGAGTGGCACTAAACTTGACTGTCTGTTTTGGAAAGTTAACCCTGACGTGGTTTTGCCCTGGGCCATCTGGTAGTCTTCAAACTGTTCCTGGGCAGTGTTTGGGAAATAGCAGAGATTCTGGGGGGTTTGGATCTCGCCAGCCCATTTCAGAAGAGAGTGTGAATGAGTGTCACTCTGTGCCAGTTCACCTCAGTGCAGAGAATGGCTCCCAAACCATCTCTTTTATTAATATCAATGCAGCCTAAGTTCCAAAAAAGACACAAAGAGTTAGTCAGGTGCTGAGTAGCTGGTGAGGAGTAAGTGATTTCAAAGACTGGGGAGGGTAAAATAGGGAAGTTGCTAGTAAGTGACAATGGGGTAAGAAAGAGAGCGCAATGGGAAGAACAGAGAGAAAGGTGGCTGAATTGATAGGTTTTAAGGATAAAATTGGGCTGCAAAGGAAGAAAGATCCTGGAGCAGAAATAAGGAAAACAAAATCTTACTACAGCTGAGACTGAAAGGGAATAGTCTAAGCTACAAAATAAGTTACTCATTCTTGAGAAAAGGAAAATAACCTTGGAAAGATAAATTTCTATCCAGGAATTTTTAAATTACATTAAATGGGCCAAGGCACCTTGTGGTCTTTGGATGGATATTCAGATCCATAGACTTATATGTAAAACAGTGTTTAAGAACCAGGGAACCTAAAGCTCATGACTTTTGGGGTTCAGATCAATTAGAATCTTCAATAATTTAAATACACTTGAGGATTTTTTTCATCGTGGAATTGTGGGGAAGGCAGGAACAGAAGTGGCCATCTGGGAACTGTTTTATGCAGCTCAGGAAAGAGGTTGTTAACCTTTTATTTGCAGATTTCCATGTTGCCTGTCTGTATGTATCACTTGCTCATATGCGTGCAATACAGTGGTTGCTATTAAGGTTCTGAGGGGCTACATATTTTTAATTGTTGATTGTTTCAGGAAAAATACTTGTCCATTACCACAGTAAGCCTGGCAACCAGGACAGAATTGAGTAAAAAGTAAACATTCAGCAGGATTCTATCTCCAGACCTGTCCAATGCCAATCCTGTCACACAGAAAAGATCCTAAACATTATCTTTCCTCTTATAAAACACCTAAACAGCTCCATGGATGGGCAGACCAGATGCATCTTCACTTGTCTGTGAAGACATATCCTTGTGCCTGATTATTTAGTCCTCTAAGAGTCATAAGGTGATTTTTCAAACAAGTCCATTGAGCCCCGGAACTAGTGAAGTCTGGTTTCCTGTGAATTTGTTTCCTGACTGTTGTATTTTGGTTTCCAAAAAAGTCCTGAATCTGACAGAAGCTTTTTACAGGTTTAGTCACTTACAAAATCACTTTCTACTGCAGGTCTTCCCATCCAAGAAGGAGCATTTGAGGTGTTTCCTCATGTGTGCCTGGATCCCTATAAATTTTTAAGAACTCTAGTATCTCTTAGATCTCACTACTCTTTCAAATTTCTTGGAGGCAGTGAGGTCAGAGGGTGGACAGCAGATGCAGACAGGTACAGGAATTATTTCACAGTGAAAACAGTAACTCATTGGTTGTGATGGCAATTCTTGGGACATAAGAATTTCTGTGCTGGGCCTGTCCAGTGTTGAGCCTACCCAAGTATCTTACCTCTGGTTACCAGTATCTTTTACTAGTAGACCAGCATCTATTTAGTCAGGGAGTGAAGTCTTGCCAATAGGAAATTTATGGACAAAACCATTAGTCTTATATCCTTTTCTTGAAAAAGTTATTTTTTTTATCTAATTGTCTCGTATCTGTCATGATTTCCACAAACATTTTTGAATTATTTCCTTTTTTTGCTATGCTTTTTTTTTTTTTGAGAGAGAATGCCTCTTGAAAAGAATATAGTTTCCCTAATAATGCTATACCACTGTCATATACTGACATTATAATAATTTCTGTATAATTGTTGTCTTTTACTCTTTGATGCCATCTATAATGCCAAACCTCTTTCAGCACATGACTGCACCACAGCAACAATCACCATTTCTCCCTCTAAGAAGGTACTTTCATTAACTTATACTTACTGCTCTTTAAACTCATCTCTCTTTAAACTCAGAGCTCTCAGTAGTTCAAATGGTTCCTCCTTCAACATACTTTAACCTGGATTCATTGAGTTTTGCCTGCTACCATGCCATCCTTTCACCTCACTTCCTTCAGCCTTTCTGCAGCACTCAGTGAAGTTCTTCAGTGTTGATCAGACTTTGTGCTACCCTTAAGGATGGTCAGCTCAGTGTTCACCCTGATTTTTCATGTCACTAGCTTACAAAACAATATCAATGGATCGCAACATGCAGCTTTGGAGTATTCTAGTAGTAACTTTTGGTTTTTTTTTCCCCCTTTAGAAAATGGAGCAGTTTCTGCTTTGTGATGTACTGTTTTCAATCCACTGTACTCCCTCATGCTGTTCCTGTTTTGACAGTTTCCTACTAGAAACTTGCAAAAAAACTTTCAGCAAATCCCAATATATTAGATCAGCCCCATTTCTTTTAATTTTATATTTTGCTGTTGCACTCAAGGAACACTTGAAGAAAAGAGTGATCCGTTATCCATTACCAAACCATGCTGCTTTGTCCCAGTCATATTATAGTCAGCTAAGTGTTTTACACATTAGCATTAAAATCAGTGAAGGTCCTTGGCAGATTACTTCAAGATATGTCTGCCTTTAAACACAGAAGTTGTATCCTAGAATCTAATGGCAACTGAGAGCTGGCCCAATTCAGGACAAGGAGGAAGGGAGATGCACTGAAGGGGGATGTGGTCCTTGGCCTTGTGGCTGTGGGGTGGTCCCAACAGAAAGCTGGCCCTCCTGCAACCCCAACACAGACCCTGAAGGCAGTAACCCTAATTTGCAACCCTAGTAGTCTGCTGTCGTGGGGTACTGCCCGCTATTGCTTGTGCCTTGAGCCAGCCAGGCTCTCGGCTCTTCGGTAAAAATATCAGAAGTCTCTCAATATCCCAGCACTTTGCTAAATCCCTTTTAACTCTTGTCTATTTCTGCCTTCTCATGATTCAACCCTCTCATTTGCTTTCAACATTTTATTTTACTACCTTCATCTCCCATGGCCACTTTTCTCAGTCTAGTTAGGACTGTATAGCCTTGGAGAGCTAGAGCCAAACACTTCTCATTGTGTCTTTCCAAACACCTCACTCCTCCTTCAGTTATTCCTTCCTCCTCTTCCTCTCCTCCCTCCCCAAATCTCTCCTACTTCTATATTTTGTGATGGTTTTGTGTGCTCTCTCTTTTGAGCAAAGGCTTGTCACTGTCTTCAGAACTCACACATTATACTATCAAGAGTCAGGTGCATCATGGAATGTATTGTGGACTTCTGATACCATAAAATCAAGAGATTGAAAGAAAGTAGTGGACCCATTAAAATCACTAGATATAAGGATAAACCACAATATACTTGAAGATAAATTATAGAAAGCAGGGATATTTAAAGCCCCATACCCCAATTGTGGAGACTTAGAAACTGAGTTTGCAAACTGCAGATCAGATCCTTTCATATATTTTTTACTGAATTTATGCTCCAATTCGTAGCTAAGATTTAACTTCAGTAATACAAATTTAATATTGACTCTTTAAAAATGATTCACTGGCCATTTTTCACACTCATTTTATGAAACAGTCAAAACATTTTTTTCACTCCTGCTCTTAAGAATTTTTGGATCTGTAAATAGAAACATGTATTTTTATCTTCTATCAACTATTAGAAGCCTTCAATCTGGGACACATATTGTGCACTGACTACAAGAAATACTGAAACACAGAAATGCCAAATGAACATCCTGTTTCCAGAGACAGAACCTACCATTTCAAATGTCCTTGGGCAAGAATCTTTGTCATGGTCACTAGGAACATGTCTGAACAGTAAAAGACAAAGGGTAAAATCTCATTAATTTCAGTGGGGTCAGGGTTTCAACCAATTTGCTTCTTCCTACAAACCTAACCTTGCCAGTACTTTTAATGTGTTGCTTTAAACACATTCAAAGTCAATGCAACTTATTCTTCCAGTATTATTTCCCAGATGTTTGTGCATCTAACAATATCCCTAAAAAGGTGCTGTTAATAACTCTGACAAGTTTGATTTTTCGAAAGTGGCATCTAATTTTAGAAAACCATTAGATAACTTCAAGTGCAAGGTTCACCAAGTAAATGTTGCTTTATAAATCTTTCGGTCTAGATGGAAGTTTTAAATACTAGTTTCTAATTTTAGTTTTACTTGCCTAAGGGTTTAGACTACTATGAAAATCAAACTGATAGCTTTTTAAACAATGAAATAAAAACATTTAGTTGCAACATTTTGAAATTTTTCCTATAGGCGGATGTAAAATACTGTTTATTTGTGTAGTGCTGCTTACTGAAGGTGCATAGAATGTGAGCAAATATTGTAGCTTTTATACAGATGGCCTGATCCTTGAATTCCAAACACTAAGGACTGGAAAGCAAGGCAAGAGCTAAAGATAAGTTTTTTATAAATCTGCATTTATTTGAGTTATGGATGAATAAAATATAAGGCACATAAATGTGACAGTACCTTCCAGGTTAGTAGATTGCACAATCTGGACTTCCACAGCTACAGTATTTTCTCATGCATGTGTTACGCTAAGAGTACTAAAAATACCTACATTTAAAAGACAGAGCTGATGGAACATCTAAGTAGTGATGAAATACTCAGATACACATGAATTACATCTTCCAAAGAGGTCTCTTGAAACTCAGTGCAAAGGCCTCCATTCTCTACTCACATTGATTTAAATCAGAGGAAACTTCTTGGGGTGAAACCTTAACTATATAGATGCCAACAGTACAGTTCAGGAGAGAGTGGTGGAAAGGTTGATTTGGTAGAGCCTTTAAACTCTTGGGTGCAGTCATAAAATTATGTCTATCCAATTTTACTTCAAGAAGCTATTAATAAAGACACAAATACGTAGGCTGCAGAGGTATCTTGAATTCTTCATCTATTCTATCTAGTAGGTGCTGCAAAGACAAAAAGCTAAAGTTCAGGTTCCTTCATTAAATCAATTAAAGCCATGACCAGAGAAGGCCCATTTGAGTATCGTTACACTGCTATATTAAAAAAGTACAGGGGCCTGTTCAGATAGTGTTGTCTTGATCTTCTGTTGTGCTAATTTTCCCATTTCTTCTTGTTTACAGCCATGTTTTCAGCATTCTTTGCACCTTCAGATAACCTCATCATGCCAAACCCTATAGCATGCCATGTGTGGTCACTATCATGGTTCAACATCCACCAGCCTCATTGGCTCCAGCACAACCCCCTCTGATGTTTGGTTCTTTGAACTGAAACAAAAAGAAGCTTTAGGTTCATGAGGACATTGTGCAGACCCTAGAGGAGAGTCATGGTCAAGAGCTGTTACTTCACAGACCCTCACCTGCTTTAGGAACAACTAGTCTGAAGCCATGTGAAAGCCAATCAGTTGGTGCCTCACAGACTACTGCTTACAGTTTCTAGGGGAAGATATTTTTGCCTGTCTTCAGATTCTAAACTAAAATGAAAAATACTTTGATGGGCTGGAAAGTTAATGTGAATCATTTGAAATGAATATATTCTGATTCTCTTAGTGTTATTATAATACAGTTCCACTTCCTGTAAAATGCAAGTCGACTAACCTGCCATGCTGTTATGATCTCAGCTGGAACAGAGACAAACGACATTTAGACGGTAAAAAAAGATGCCCAGGGTGACATTACTGTTAAGATCGTTGTTAAACAGGTAGCACTGAGAGAAACAGGAGCATTCAGATACTGGTCAGGCTCTCAGCTGAGTGTGACACTCTTTTGGAGCCCTGCTCCCATACTAAACTTGCTCTTCCTACTTTTTACAGAAGCTCTCACACCCATGACATATCAGTGTAGTTATATGCACAAGCAAGTTAATTCATGCTAGCTAATAAGCAGATGATGTAATTTGTGCATTTAAAATGCAGAATACCTCCATTAACCATCATTAATAACCTTCTCTACAGTACAGGAGAGTAAATCTTCTCCTGTGTTATTTATGCTTAGGGTTAGATTTCATCTCACATAACTTTAGCTGTCAAGTTTAAGTTACTCACCATAGACTCACTTTGTAGTCACTGGAGATGGACATCTCCAAAGGGTGATTCCTTCCATCTCTCTTCAATACCTGTCTTCAGATGGGATGAATCACCCTCTGGAGGTACCTATCTCTCTTCATTGTCTAGAGAGAGAGTCAAGATGACTTTAACTTACAGACATCTAACAGAGACTTCTAACTTATAGATAGTGAAAGTGAAATGTATCCCACCTTCAGCATACTGTACTTAAAGTAGTTCTCTGCTTGGTGTAAAGAGGATTGAAGGAAGATTTCTCTAAGTGCAAGCATGGTTTTGTTGCTGCTGGTAGGAATTCTTTGCTTTCTTCTCTTGCCTGCCTGAGATGCTGACAGCTCTGATGTTAATAATGGAGCACAAGTCGGGCTTCAGCGATTTGCAGAAAAAAAGCAAGTTATGTAATTTTTTTTAGGTAATAGATGCAGTCTGGGAAGAATTGGCCTGAAACTGTCTGAAGCTGAGAGAATCTTCCATGTTAAACAGTTTAATTTCAGGATAATATATCCATGACAGATGTTTTGGTTTTTTTTTTAAATTTTTTAAATCTAGTGTATTTCATTTGCTGTATTAAGTATCTTCATTTGTTCCTAAAATTCTTAATTAGGTCAAATTAAAAATTTCAGCACATAATTTTCACATGTGAATTTAGGGAGAGAAAGTTTTGCAATCTATTACATTGTAAAAAACACCTCACATATCCTTGTGTGGGGATAAAATAACATTTCATGAATCAGACAAAGAATTTTTGACATTGATGAATAGAATGGCTGCATGATCTATCACTTGACACTCTCCCAGAATTTATACACGGCTTTGGTTCATCTCAGCTTTTCTTCCTAACCTGTACAAGTCTGTGTATATGAAAAACAAAACAAAACAAACAAAACAAAAACCAAGAACAACAACAACAACAAAAAAACCCCAAACCAAAACAGTTTCATTAGAGAAATTACTTCAAACAGCTACATGAAAACTACTCTTGAAAGGAGAGGAATACACTTTACGATGTTGCCAGGACTTGTGATTTAACCATGTATTTTGCAACAATGAGTATTTTTAATGCCTTACCTTCAAAAATACTGTTATTACCTGATACTCCCTGTTTTTATTAAAGAAAAAAAAAAAAGACATTCTTAATGATCTGGACTGCAAAGGAAAGTTAAAAAATATGAACTGTAAAAGCTCATATCAAGAAGGTGACAAGTGAAAAGAAGCAATTAATGTAACACTTTATAATTTTTGGAGGCTTGACTTGATTTTTTTCCCCCTCATCTAAAGTACAAATTTCCCACAGGATTTTCTTTTCAGGACACGGTTCTTGGTGAGGTCAAAGTGAGACACACAACTGTGTGATCAAATTCATGCCTGGCCAATGGGTCAAATTAAACACTGTGCATCCCTTTACATCCAGATTTTTTCCAATACAGTGATCTTGCCAGATGGCCAAATCTGAACAGGATTTCATGAGGCTTTACATGGGTTTTGCTCTGTTTTGGAATAAGGGCTTTGAATTAGAGTTTGCAAAGAACTAGAAGGGTAATCTGTCCTGAACTAGGGTGCTGCAAAGCGGTGAATTTCATCTGAAAAGAAGAAAACTGAATCAAAAAATCTTCCTGAAACAAAGAAAATTATAAGGATACTCACAGTGTCTAAATTTAGATACTTAAATGAAGTGCCTGAGGTAGGAAGTTAGTCTCATAAGGTTTCCTGTCTTACCAATAGAAAGACAGTCCTGCAAAACACCTTAGTGAACTTCCTACTTTGAACTGGCTACTGAAGGAGCCTGGTCTCCTGAATATGGCACCTCCCAGTGCCAACCCAGTCCTGCTTTCTGGAGCATAATGCAGATTGGAGGTTGAGTCCTGTTCTCAGTTACATTCATTTTGTAAGGGTCACTGGTGTGGGACTTGTGGTAACAAAGGAACAGGGAAACAAACTATGTCCCAAAGCCTTTGTGGATACATCTACACTCCGCAATACTACTGCTTCTTCCTCCAGAAGGCACTGGAGATGCACTTGCTCTAGACAAGCATGTGGAATTGCAGACTGTTAAGGGAAAGGGAAAGTTTGGAAAGTGCCAGCTGTCCTCACTTCATATATCATAGAGGATATGTAGAGAAAAAGAATAGTGCTTAGAGTAACTTTATAACTGGGTGGTACATTCATGTAGCGTTTTGGAGTAGCTGACTGGGGCTACATTGAGTCTGAGCAATCTTCCAGGACTGCAATGTGGAAACCTGGGTTGCTCCAGCAAGACAGATGCTCCTTACTTACAGCCACAAGGAGCTGGATGCTCAGGATGTTCAGGAAGCTCAGTTGCTCATTGTAATATTGAGAGGGCACTTAAATTATGATAGCCCTCCTTCCTGAAAAACTGATCAAGTTTTTCGGGTAAAACTGATCAAGCTACATTTATACTGTCCTGCAATGTAAATAGATACTCCTCTTGATTGCTTAAGTTTGGCACTGGTGATACTGTGTAAAGTTAGTGAAGTCCTTTCTATGTTAGATTGTCTTTACTGCAATGAAGACCAGGACCTCCATTCTGAAAAACATTATGTACTTTTACCCAGCAGATATTAGTTTAGAGACACCTGAGTATCTTCAGTGACTGCTGTTTTTAGGTTAAGCAGTCCAAAGTCTGCGCTTGATTTGGAAAAGTTCAGGATTAACATGCCATTTCTGCAAATCCGTAATCAGGGCAGCTTTGTAGCAAACAGCAGATTAGAAAGCAAGCCACTGCATGTATGACATGACCCAAAACAGGTGCACCTGCAAGGTAAAGGACTGGAAGGATCATGCTTAGTGAACTAGGATCCCATTGTGTGATGTGCCTAATTTGCCTGTTTTTGAGTTCTGCCTAAAATGTCCTTAGATCTTTCCCTCCCTTCCTTCCTTCCTTCCTTCCTTCCTTCCTTCCTTCCTTCCTTCCTTCCTTCCTTCCTAAATATTTGCCTGACCATTTACTTTGGCAGCAGATTACTTAAACTCAAAAAATCACCTTACTTAAGAATTAGAGGAAAAGATTCAGGTGAGTAAACACAGATGTTTTGTGCCCTTTGAGATGCTGTGGGGTGCCCAAGATGTCTGTACTGGCTGATCTAACACAAGGGATCCATTCCCTCCTGCAGCAGGGGAAGGATGCCCTGTTCTGTCCAAACTGGCAAAGAACACCCAAATTTCCTTCAGAGTGTCTCTACCTGGAACTGTTCCAGTACATCTTCTCTGCATTAAAACAATCCACAACCCTATACCTTATTCTAGAATAATTTTAGCATAAGCTCTCATCCTGAATTGCCTGCCACAGACAGCTTGGTTAACAACCTAATCAATGCTTGCCTCAAGATATTTAGAATCATTAACAACAGAAAGGAGAGGCTAATGGGCATCTGTGCAGAGCCATGCATGGGAACATAGGCAACAATTTTTGGAAACAAAATTTGGGACAGTGTATATGCAAATTGCATTGGTTTAACTAAGAACAGTATTTAAAATCAATGTAGTTAAAACAGTAAAATAGGTTGTGTCAGCTCTTTTAAATCAATATAAGCCTGACAGAGCTTGGTTTAACCTATATTGGGTTAAAGTAAACCGAAATAAGCTGCTTGTAACCCAACATCAATGTGTCTACACAGAGTTTGTACTGAATTAATTAAACCAATTTTAAACTATTTTAAGTGAAAACAGTGCTAGATCTGTGTACAGACAAAAGATTAACTGGAATATGATTGATTAGATATGGATAATGTAGCCAATGTTGAGGCATATAAGAGAGAAAGAAATCAGGATCTGGACATAATGAAAAAAACCTGGATGGATATGTCCAGGCAGCATTGTGCAATATTCAGATACATAAAAGGAAGAATATTTAGATTATAGCCATTTCCCTACATAATACACAATACATTTCCCTACATCAATAAACATTACTAGATATGCAGGCAGATAGTATAAGTATGGAAAAAGGATGGAAGTTGAAAGTGAATGCATGGAGAATGAGTGTAAACCAGAATAAAGGGCTCATGTCCTTAATGGCAAAGAAATAAGAATGCCACCTGGAATACTACTGTGGAAAACCAAATACAGTAGAACAGATCTTCCTACCCTATATTTTTTTCCTCTTCACTTCTCAAAGGCCTTCATGTGGTAGCATTCTGAGAGGGAAAAATAATGTAAAGAGCTTTTTCTTTCATTGTTTGAGATTGCCTCTTTTTTTTAGACAAGAACTGTTTTACTACCTCAAAAATTTGAAGATGTTCTCAGCACAATATAAAAATTGGTCATGGAAAATGTAAATGCTCTTTTGACTTAAGAAGGGAATCACTTAATAATTTACACTATCTCTACTTGAGAAGGGAACAACTTCACTAGTTATGACTTATTGTTTTTCCCCTTTTCATTAAGCATTCCTTGTCTGTGTTTCTATCTATTTAGTGCATATTCTTCACACTCTCTTGCCAATGCCCTTATATATAAGGGATATATTTGAGACTCAGCATACAAAGAACTTTCATTTTAACACACAGCAAATTAGAGGCACTGTACATGCGTGTATATGTGGTGTACCACAGTATTAACCTCTGATGTGGTTTTATCCTCCTTGGGTAATCTTTTGCCCACATCCCACCACTATTTTCTAATATTTGCAAACCAATTCATTTATCTTTTAGAGGGAGTGCTTTGCAGAATTTACCAGTGACTATATGTATAAGAGAGGATCCATTACAATAAAATTTGAAGTATTGTCATTGTTGACAAGAAGCTGAGGGATGTGAATTACATACAGTATATACAGAAGTGTGGTTGCCCTATAAATTTTTCTGTATTTCTAAACAAAGACAAAAATAGGTATAACTAGCCTGATACTGTTTAGTTATGTAACAGATTGAGGGTTTGGGTTTTAGTCACTGAGAATGTGATAAACAACATTGTGCATTAATGCAGAAAACAGATTGAGCTTTTTAATGGTACATCAAATAAGACTTTATTAGCATCTATTAGGTTCAACCCAAAGCCCGGGAAATAGCATTAATGAGCATCATATATCAGTCTGTCTGTTATTAGATAACATTATCCCTTAAAACTAGCAAGTCATATAGTACTTTATACTTTTTACCTTTATCTGTAGAATTAGCTGCTGACATCCTCTCCTGTTACACTGGCCTTACTATTAGTAATAGTGAACCAATTTATAAACCCATTAGTGACACTTTTTCCCGAAGATAAAAACAGTCAAAATTATCTGGCAGCAATTAATCTTAATGGCTGTATGCAGTAAACAGCAATGGGCTAATTCCAGCTCTGTCAGCCCCATCAAACAATCCCACATTAGGCAGCTTTTCACTGATCCATTAAGCATATTCAGAACAACAACAAATTCAATGCTGAAGGCATATGCACTAAACATTACAACAGTGATCTTCTGAAGCCATCATTATCTCTTAAATAGTACTTCCCCCATGTATTATCATTATGCTGTACATTAGAAATACTTTGATTAAACTCCCTTAATTCATAACAGCCAGCTGCAGACCATTTATGCAGTTAATCTCAACACAACAGCTATTGAGGAAATATAACAAATGAAGGCTGTAAACTGGAAGTCATTACTACGAAAGATACTGGTTTCCTAGCCCTGGTAGTGCAAAGTGCATGGCAAGATTGTACTTCAGGATGACAGAAATGCAGACTGAAACCACTAATGACCTTCCACATACCCTGCAACATGTGCAGCAGGAATTGCAACTGTAAAGGTGTGTGCAGGAGCCACCTGACAAGCTGTCAGCAGGAGTGGCAAAAACATCCAGGAGCCCCTTGTCCACAGGACCAAAATATCAAGCAAGACCTGCCTTGCAAACTGTAGCCTCTCCATGGCTTTGCTGGCTTCATCTGGCACTCACAGTAATTTCTTTCTATGAAAGAACAGTTCTGATTTCTTCCTCTATGAATCTTGAGTTAGTAGCAGTGACACTTTGAAAGACTGCAGACCTTTGAGTTTCCTTTCCTACAAGTAAGAGCTGTTTTCAGAATTTTTATTAGACTGTTTTCTCTTTAAGGTATAATGGATATGGTGTGGCAAGAAAATTTGCATAAAGCTTTCCATGGTGATGTAAACAAAACAATATTATCAGGACTGGAAGGAAAACAGTAGTTAATTTATATTTCCACTCTGACCTGAAATTCACATGAGGTATCCTCATTTAATAACACGAAAATGTTAAATAGATAAAAGTTGATGGTATTTTCTTAAGTTTTCATCAAATGTATTACATTAAAAATACGTGTTAAAAATTCACTCGGATGAGTTCATGCTGCATGTTAGAGAAAAACGGGAGCTAAATTTGTGTTACTAATCTACATTGTACCTTTTTTAATTTAAAAAAATACACCAAGAAATCTGTGGGATTTGGGTACAAAAAACACTTTCACAAATTCTTTACTTGTCAAGTGTAAAGAAACCATAAAAATATTAGTGAATAAGGTCTATGTCTTTTGCAGTTCTTCACTATATATAAATAGTTTATTTGATTTTAAAGATATAAACCACAGACACAGTGTCTACCTTGCAATGAAATGATCAAATAAATAAAACTTCAATTTGGCACGAGCCTGCCAGTTCTGATCTTAGTTTCAGTTCATAAGTCCAGCTCACTTGAAGGTGGAATGCAAAACCTCTGCAGCACCTTCAGGACCCATACTGAGGGGCAGGCAATGGCATGTGACAGGCACCGACACCCTTTAGAGGCCCAGAAGAACTAACTTCCCAATGCTTTAGTTAAAATCAAGGTGAAAAGTCTCTCTACAAGTCCAGTTCAATACTTCTGTTATTTTCTAAAGCTCACACACTGCTGGAACATGTGAGGCTTCAGCTCTGCACCATTTTCCCTGTAAGCAACTCACACAACTGGTGCTACACACACCTTAGCACAGCAACACAAAACACACAGGCTTGCTTGTAAGCAGAGGAATGCAACATGGCCACTTTTCAGATGGGGACTCATGTAGTCTTCCCTCTGTGTGGGGAGGCAGACCTGTATGCCGTGTTAGGTGTTGTGCACCTCCTAAGCAGAGAGTGAATTTTGCAAACATATATCCCATCTTAACCATAAACATGAGCAGACCAAGGTTACAGACTATCACAGCATTCTGCCTTTCAGAGGGAAAAGGATGATCTTTTGTTTCGGATGCTGGCTTCAAATCGACGCTCTTCCTACCTCCACAGTGCCTTGCCCTACGATCTTAGGTAAGTCACTTTATGTTTCTGTGCCTTGGTTTCTCTTCTCTGTAATGTTCATAAGGTGACTTCGCCGCATGGCAGAGCTGTCACCAAGCCTAACTGGTAATGTGTATGGTATATACAAGGTCTTTGATCAGAACAGAAAAATGCTACACCATTTACGCTAAGGTGTTCTGCTTCTTTGTTCCCACAAACAGATTCATGTAGGACCTTTAGGCATCAAGAACTCTGCCTACACCTCAGAGCTACTCTGGGTCATTGCAAAACCAGTGTTGCTTCCTGGCAGGTTTGATTACCTTCTGAGATTATGGGAATGAGCAGAGATCACTGTGGCTCTCAAAAGGAAGGTGCTGAGCATGCAGAAACTACGTCCCTGTCCCCAGCCTTCACTGCTACAACAGTGAGCAATCTGTTTTTTAATAAGCAACAGTAGATAGATCAGTTTCGGAAATCACTTCTCCTTGACAGCCTCATTCATGCTGTTCTAGAGCAACTTGGGTGCCAATCTTTGGAAGTACAGGAGGTGAACTTAATCTTTAGCCCATTACTGGTGATCTGGAGACAACCTATAACAAGAAAAGCACCTGGAAACCAAAGCTTGTTCCTTAAACCAGCAGAAAGTGAGGTAATTCAATTTTTTCTTACACACAAGCATTTCTAGATACAACTTCAGGCAACATAGAACATTAGTCACTCTGTTGAAAATCAAGACCCCAGCAGGGTCTGAGCACTCAAGAACAAGGCATCCTCTAACCAAAGATATCAAAGTCTGAAAATTTTCACTTCGGTGCCTAAACATAGTTCAAGTTTCCTGCTGAACACAGTTGTCAGTGTCCCAGATGTAACTTTTATGTTTCACATGTATAAAATACTAATTTGGAAAAAAGTAATTTTTCCCAAACTTGGAGACTGACTCACCATCCTCTCCAGCAGGCAGAAGGATCTGTGATATGAGCTAAAAAGTGTGCCTGAGACATTATATGTAACCATCTTTGTCCAGTTTCACATTTGTTTTCCTTTCCGAGCAGTATTTTTTTTCCTTAAAAGATAGTGGAAAATGTCATAAGCAAAGCATTTTCAACAATTTATTTTAATTTTCAAGATATGATTTGCTTGGCTGTAATGTCTGCAGTAGGTAAGTGCTAACCTTCTGAACAAAGCAGATCTGTACATCCTCCTCTCCCAGAAAACGGAATGATAGATTTTGTCACCTCATGCTGGGCCCAAATCTGGGGTAATGGATACTCTGCAGATGGCAAGGAGTACAGGTAAGAATGACAAATTATTCCCAGTTGCTACTTGCTCACTCCAACACAAAAATTTCACTTAGTTGCAGTTTTGGGTTTTTTTTTTTGGTTCAGACTTCTTGTGACTGACTGCAGAAGACTATATGGCTATGTATATACCCTTCAAATGCAGTAACGGGGCGGGGGGAGAGAGGGGAGTACTCTGCTTACTTTCCAAGGACCATTTACTAATCTTGAATTCAGCTAACCAAGCAGCATAGCAGGGAGTTTATAAAGATTCCCATAATTCTGCCTAGTGTGCAATCCAAGCACAGAGCTCTTACTGTATCAGTAAGAATTAGGGACTAAAGAGAAAATATATACCTAGTGAGTTGCTTGTAGGAAATTGGTTATATTAATTACAGATTAATTTTATAGATGAATTTTATTTTCAATTATGGACATCGTTGTTTAGTTTGACAATGTATGAACAAATTGAAAATAGCTGTATAATGTGTCCTAGTTTTTCACAAAAAGAATATAATATTGATGAGAACCACAAAATTGTTTGGTCAGACTATGACATGTTTTTCCTATTATTGCTATATTTCAAAAGAGTCAAAACTGATTTTCAAAACAAGAATATTGTTCTCTTTAGTTTAACTTCAGTTCATCTAGTAATGGTAAAGAACTTTGACAATATTCCATGGATTTAACTGATAGAATTCCAAAAGCATGACTTTAGAAGTACCCAATTCTGGACTGCAGTACAATGTACATAAAAGTGTAGTGGACTGTTCATAGAATTATTGCTATTAATTACATTAATAGGTAGCAGAAGAACATGAGTTATGAGTTAAAAGAGAACATCTTTACTAAGAGACAACAGAGGAGAATACTTTGCAGGTTTTATTTTGTTCACTTATTAAGTTACCTTTTGCATGAAAGTTTCTATTGTAAGAGTTAATTGAAGCTCTGACAGAGAGTCCGGAATTGTTCAATTTTATGACTTTTTTTCCTAGTTCTTCAGTACCTTCATATATTTGGAAAAATTTCCATATAAAAGAAGTTTCCTTTTCTTCAGTGGGACTATTAATGTGTGCAAACTTTAACTGAGTCCAAGTATAAGCTCTATGTGTTGACAGAATGTTAGGAAATCAAGTCTAACGGGTGGTCAGATAGTGAACAAAAGTAACTCTAGAAATCAGAAAACTGATTTATAGAAAGCAGTGCTACGGAGTGTAGGGTTTCCATCTCTAAGGGACAGAATATAAGCAATGAAATGGAGAAGTGGTTTTCAACCTTTTTGAATTTGCAGACAATCTAAAAATATTTTTAGTGGATAGGAATACCAATGTAATATATTTAAGCTTGCAGATAATAAACCAGCTTTTTCAGGCAACACTGACAGGAAACCCAAGGATCCCCAAGGGTTCACAAGCTATAAGCAAGAAATTGCTGAAAGGAATAATACCAATTTATCTATCCCATTCTAGCTTTGATTCTTAAGTTTGCCATGTTGTCTTGAATCTGCCTTACTAATTAGCTGAAGTTACATTACCGTACTGCTTACATATCTAGAAATACCAAAGAAACCTGGAGAAGTAATATTATTGAATTTCATCATGTCTCATCTAAGGAAAATTTTATTTCATGAAGGAAAGAAAAGGAATAAAATAATGTTTCCATTCATATACAATGTGTCAGTAACTTATAAACAATATTTTCAATGACCACACAGCTGCAATCAATGTAGGTTCTTTTTTTTAAAAAAAAACCAAAAAAAAAGAGCTCATATAATGCTTACATAGTCTCTGAAAGCATAGCATCTTAATAGAGGAAGAGGAAGCCACTGGAGTAATTAGAAAGGTATATTGTAGTGCATATAATGGCAGAAGGATGTTTGTATTATAGTCCAACACATCATTAAGGATGCAATTGTTATTTAATGTGGCACAATCATCTTTCTACTCTTCATGAAATCCACTTAAGTAATTACTTTTCTTAGCTCATTGGCTCTATGAACTGACAGTTTAGCAAAGTGCTATGTCTAAAGAAATACTGAATCTCCATTTTTATAATACCCTACCTCTTTTTAAGTTTGACTGTTAGTGCTTACCTGAAACGGCCGTTTTGAAAAAATGGTGAGGAGAGTGTAGAAGAGAGGGAAAACTGGGTGAGGGGAAAGAGGGGAGAAAAAAGTACTAAGAGGTTACAGAGCTGCCTTTAAAAATGAAAATATTAAATAAAAAGTCCTGCTCCCTTTTCTCTACAGTGTATCCCTTTTCCTCAGTCTTGATTTTGGAACATATATATATATATATAAATATAAAACCAATTAAGTAGTGTGTCTGCATGATGTTTATTAATTTTTGTATTTGTTAGCAGCAGAACACTAGTTCAGTAGTACATGACTTTAAGTTGCTTCTAATCCATTTTTAGGAGGAGTAGCTTTACAAAGTATGGTTTTTAAGATTTGGGAGAGTACGGTCTTATGAAAGTTAGCGGGGAACATTAAATAACATGTTATTTTATTTTCTAATCTTTTTGCACTTATGACCGCAATAATATTTGGGAGCAGACAAACATCAGCTATATACTCAGAGCTCATTCGGTTTTTTTTCCTGTCATGCATATTTTAATATAAAGTTCAAGCCCATTCTGCAGAGCAAGCCCAGCATTCAGCAAACACAGCACTGAAGTGCAACATTTAAATTGCCCAGGAACGTGGTTTGTTTTTTTTTTTTTTTTTCCATTTTAATCTTTAAGCTCTCTTTCAAAAGATGTTGTATTCTTCGTGTTTACTAGCATTACAACAAGGTAAGTCTGAAATACCTTTATCTTATTTGGTAGATCTATGTTTGATGCTCTTTGTTTGAATAGAAGTGTCAGCTGTATTTTACTTTATTGTATAAAAAAGTTTCAGAATTTAATTAAGGGTCAAGTACCCACAGTAGATAAATGCAACAGCTAAAGCATATTTCTGATCTCTCTGAAGACTGCAATCATGAAAATTATTATCATTGAGTAAAACTGGTCTCAATGATGGTGACTCGGAGATGGAATCTGTGTTAGTCAGCCATAATTTACATAATAATGGGTTCCGAGTTTTCATCAGCACCTTTTGTTTGTACAGTGCTTACTGCTACAGTAAATTGTCAAAATGTCATTCCTATCCAATCAGCCAGAAAATATCAACAGTAAACAAGGCACAAGAAGAAATTCTCTGATTAAAAGTATGGTGGATGAAACAGTAAAATGGGACACTGTAATAGTTGTAGCAGTCTTATTCCGATATATTAAACAACACTGCAGAACAACTTACGAAACTTATTATTATTACTTAATGAAACAATGCCACGGAGGGGGTGATGTCATTAAAAGTACTTTAGCAAACAGTTAGATAACTAGTTTGATTATGCTTGTGTTTGTCATTGCCTGTTTGTTTGCTCTGCCATGTGGCAATCTATTTCACTTCTCCGGGCAAAACAGTCCCAACTAAAAAGTTACTTTCACAATGGGCTGGGTAGCCACAGACACACAAGAATATACATACAAATTGCCCCAAGGAACTTAGTCGAGGTAAACACTGAGTCCTACCTAAGTTAAAATGCTGGCCCAAATAAATCTCTCTTCTCTAACAAACAAACAAACACACAAAGCCTGATAGTATTTAAGTTGAAATTAATTCAGTGTAACTTCCTGCCACCTTCTAAAATACACAGAAGTGCAAGGAGAGGAGGAGCATGAGTTAGTCACAGTGTAGGCTTTATAGCCATCATACTTATATACTATATTAAAATTAAAAGTTTCGCATTGTGTTTGAAATAAAAATGAACAAAGTGGCATCCTGCCAAAGAGAACCAGAAGCTACCCTTGTGTGGAACTTAAATATTTGGCTCATATAGTACTTAATTTATTTTATTTAAATGACAAGTTATATAAGTGTATCTTTATAACAGAGCCACAAAAAGTTGAAAAAAAGTTTCTTTGTATTGTGGTTCATAAAGGTTGACTCAGTCATAGCATGTATATAAACAGAACAAGAAACAATAAATGTTCCTCAAGGAGGGCTTCCAGCACCGTGCTCTTAAAAACCTTCAAAAAGGATGCGATCACAGAGTTGAGTCACCACAGAAAAGACTCACAGTACCTTCTTTTGGAAATGAATAGGAGTTTTAAAGTCTATTGAAATGAAGTGTTGACATAAGGAAATATTTTGTAGAGCTTTCAGGTTTCTTTACCATTCACTTTATTTTACTTGGCTACTTTTAATTTTTTTCCACTTCTTCTCTTTGAAAATCCTGCATTGTCCAAGCCCTTTCGATTAAGCAGCTTGCCTGAATGAAAGCACTGTGATGATGTGGCGGTGCATCAATAAACAGGGTGCCTCTCAAAGCAGGACAGAATGCTGAGAAATAGGGCTGATCAGTGGTAATTACTCTGACACTTCATGCGCTACAGGGAATTAACTCCTAGGACTTTGGGCCGAAGTAGTAGTTGATGTTCCACATTGTGAATGCCTCAGTGCCTGAACCCATTATCAGTTTAAATGGAGAAGGGAATTCACTATAGACAGGGCTTTTTTTTTTACCCCCCTCCTCTCCCCAGTTAGGAATGCGAAGCACAGTGCAGAAAATAGAAATAATTTGGGATGCTGAGCAGGATGCATTTCTATTTTTTGCTAAGGTCTTTACATTCATTTCCTATTAAAACACAAATAATTGAATAAAGGAATGCCCATAGCAACCATATTTACGGGAATGTACCCATCGTGTTGAGGAAGACACCCATATGCCAACTTAAGGAAGTGAAATTGCTCCAAGGCAGACCTGCAGAAACTAAAGTACACAAAAACACATAGCAGGAGAGGAAATATAGCTAAAAAGGCAACTAGTTAGCAGCTGCCACTATGACCTTTAACTGCATCCATGGTAACTGGGCTAAAGATGGAGTTCCATTTTATTATTCTCACACCCACAATGTTAAGCCTATGAATCCCATTGCAATTTAATGGCTGAAATCAGAAGGCAGATCTGTGTTCATTGGACCAGTGCCGACATCCTCTTAGCTAATGAGTGCAATAAACATTTTCATGCCAGGAAACCAATGCAAGTGGAAATATTATGCCATGCAGAAATCTATCCCCCAAACACAAAGAAATGGTCAGTAAAGTAGGTCCTTTATGATAATTTGCATATACTGTAATTTTTCAGGTTTTAGGCCACGCATCTTTGAAGCAGGAAGATATTTAACTCACATATTTTTTAGTACTGTGGCATGCAACAGCATTCACCTTATATTAAGAATTGTGGGAAGAATTATGCATTCCAGAGTTAATGACTATTTCTGTCTCCAATTATTTTGCTCAAGGAATCTTATGTTTTTAAATAGTATTTTTTCTTTCATGCACCTAAAATGCATTTAATCCTTTTGCAGGCTATGTACAGTACCACCAGCTGAGCAAAAGACAGTAAACCAGCAAAGTATTTCAACAAGAAAGAGACCTTTGTTCTAACTTTTGTTGCTATTGCAATTTGACTCATAGGTTTTCTTAAGAATCAGTGACAACGTCATAGCTTTGTCATGTGAGCTAAAAGCAAGACATATATCATCCTTACTTGGGCTGAAGACCCAGAGCAATGACAACAGTGTTTAAAAGGATCTGTGCTGGATGTGTCTTTGAATTCTCAAGCACTTCCATCTCCGAAGTTCTGTGGTAACCTGTAAAATAGACAATGAGAGGTATGGAGTGGAGCTAACAATTGATTTGTAAGCCATTACCTGGGAAAAAAAAAAAAACAGACCAAATAGCATGGCTGAGGAGCAGCTGTAATTATTTAAAAAAAATGTAAATACAGTGATTTACCCCATTGAGCCATTGAGTCATTTATCTGTCTTACAACCTGCCCCCCCTCTAAAGAAGGAGCATCATTCTAATAACACAGCAGATCAGGGTGAAGAAGAAAACTCTGGAATTCATAAATGTATGGCTGGGAAATGAAGGTCACCAAAATCTCCTTGAACTCTCGGGTAAACTCACGGTATTTGCTTCAATGTGGTGCAGTCAAAGGCATAAAACTACATTAGTACATTTATAAAGAGCATTATGTGAAATATCCCTGCCTCTCACAGTCAACTTCCTCCTCCATCTTAAAATATCCAGAATTTTATTTTTGTTAAAACTTTAGCCTGGCATAAGGAGAGAGGGTTTAATGACTTCCCCTGACAAGAACTACATGTATTTTTTTTCTTATGGAATACTGCCAAATATCCTTTAAAATAAAAAGCTTGAACTATTTTGCTAACAGAAGCCGCTTGTTCTGGTAACTGTAAAGGTCAGACAGAAAATAATTTTGGTGTTTCTTATCTTTTAAAATAATGTCACTTTTTATCATTACAGTAACATTTTTGGACAACAAAGAAAAGAGAAAACAGAAGATGTGATACCCCAGACTGCTAGGTACACTATTTCTTAAAAGGCATTAGGTTAAAAAAGCTGTTAGCCAATTATACCAAAGACTGGAAATGTCACAAAAGCCAATGAAATCTCCCTGGTAACATTCAGAAATAATATGCTTTGGATCATACTGTATGTTAAATGACAACTGTCAATTTAAAAAAGAAATCCTCCAAAATCTTTGATGTATGACAATTTAGAAGTTGAAATACACTGTTCTTACCATTTAATATCTTTGAGATAAAAAGCTTTTGACATGTTAACTAATGTGAAGGAATAAGTGCTCCTCTCATTTCCCTAACACAGTACTGGTCTGCACTGAGTAGCTTTTATGATAAATGTAATAAGAAACAAGGTGGTACATAACCTCTAAATTTACTTAAGAAGTATATGTATTTATGGCTATTACATTACATAACAATAGAGAAAGGTGAGATTTTTTTTTGTATTTTTTTTGCATTGTTCTTTGATACGTGCAGTCTTCCAGTTAAAATGGGCATTTGAATAGGTACTGATTGTCAATATAATCTAATCCACTTTTCTGTCTGGGGCTGTAGTACAGTATGATTCAGAGGAAGCCACCAGTCTCTGAATTTATGGCCATTCTAGGATAAAACATCTCTTGAACTGCATGTTAGGTGAGTTTTATTTATTTTTTTTTTTTTTCACTACATGGAAATCATTCACAATGTCTAACTTCAGGCCTCTGGCTTGGGTGGCTCCCAGGTAGCTGAGGAAAGCCCCACCGGGCAGTGGTGGGTGGTGATGCTGGGCTCTTCACTTCAGCTGGGCTCCCAGATTCATTTGCCACAGATGCTAGCTCCTACTCTATAAGTGTATCCATCTCGGCAGTTAAGGCAGTGCCTCAAATCTGTGTGCCTTTAACTGGGGCCCAGCTGGACATCTCCCATTTTAAGGATGACCCAAGGTTTTATACTATCAGGTTCCTCTGTGTAAGGACTTCTCCTGCCACTGAAGAAATGGACCTCAGCAATGACTTTTAGACAAATGCCTGTCCCTGGGTAAAGGGGGTGTTAGAGAATCTAAGCTATAGGTGATCAAATAATACAAGGTTGGTTCAGCAGGAGCATTTAAGGTCTGAATTTCAAGTTGTCTAAATTAACATCAGGTAAAAAAGGAAATTAGATATCTAAAAAAAATAGTAAGCTTCTAGGTATTTTTGCTGACCTTAATGAATTGTGAGTGTCTATGCTAACTATCTATGCCGAAGTTTAAGTGTCTATGCCTAAGCAGTGTAGACTTCACCAACTGTTGCCATTGTACTCTGGGAAAGAGAGTAGTTCCTGAACCTCTTTTAATTAACAGTAGAGACACCAGCTAGGAACACTATTGTGTATTGCCTCAGATCACCTGTGGACTTTTTTCAGTTATTTTCTGAAGAGCAGACCACAAGTTGACCACACCAAGGCTGGGAAGCTTTATGAACTCATTCAGTAAATCTTTACAATAATGTTATATCACTGACATTAAATAAAACAGCAGGGCACAGGATGGTGTCACAATTGTGAAGAAGACAATAAACATGATCTGCTGGGAAATCTTTCTGACCTCAAAAGCAAGGGCGGAAGACAGTACTTTGGTTGCACAACATATCTGAAGATGCAGATTTTGCTGTTGTGGAACACTGGGACATTGGGACCTCTTTCTGTTAGGCCAAGGAGCTGCACAGAGTGGGCTCCATCTCATGGGTGGGATAAGTTCCATATTTGGTTGAAGAGTAGATGGAACATCCAAAATGACAGTATTAATGCAATACTTTGTGTCGACAGATATAATAAAAACTTTAGCTATCTATATCCCAGTAGAATTTATAAAGCACAGAAAATTACTATAAGCAGCCAGTGAAACAAGAGGAAAATCTATGCCAAGCTGAGCTATAAACAGGATGGCATTTTTAACTTTTATACAAACAAAATAATCTACATGGACTGCAGAAATTTCAGAAAGTTGAGATGGCCAAACTATTCATATGAACTATTGGAAGTGTAGACTTTTAAATAAATATTTCTGCTTTGAATCTGAAAGAGTAAAATGGTATACTTATACACGTGTTTATGAATTATTGAATTTTTTGTGTTTGGCAAAGTGATATATTTGATTTCAGCTAAATCCAAATAGTTTTTTTCAAAATTTTCAGCATACCAAAAAAGAACCTTTTAATGTCCATTTCCATTTACTTTCAGTGGAGTAATGTCTCCCTAGGGACTTAGAAAAGATGGAAGAAGAAGACAAGAAGAAGACGGTCAGTCCAGAATTCCTTTATCTCAGTGCTTAAACCATTTCCTGTGAGACAAGAGAACAGGGTCACATTCTTATTTGCAGTGAAAAAGGGACATTTGAGCTTTCCTTTCCCACTTCATGGGTGACAGATGAATGTAAAAGTGTACGAAAGTAAAACTCTTTTCTGGTTGTGGCATGACATTCAAATTCTGCCATACCTGTTGATCCAGTGCATTCCAGATTATTGAATACTTTTAGATTTATCAAAACTAATGTCTCTGGGTGAATTAACCATTCCAAGGTGAAAAAATGTTCGGCTTCACTTGCATTACACAAAGATAACAAAGAGGATTCCTCATTAGTAATCAGAGAGGGTGTGGAACAACAAAAACTAGTGATTAACATTCTGAAATCAGCAGCACTTGATAGCCAGCATTTAAGAATTCCTAAGAGCAGTTGGAGAAATGTTCAAGACATTGATGGTAATTTTGAACAAGTCCTGACAGAAAAAGAAAGCTAAAGAAGGTAACCAGGCAATGTTAGTTGTCAGACCCCTTGCCCTGCTGCTACTCTTCTGCAAAACAATGCAATGGTGACATGGGATGTTTCTCCTCTAATTCCACAAGAACTCATACAAGAGGATGGATTGCAAGTTTTTTTTGTTTTTGTTTTTTGTTTTTTTTTTTGTTTGTTTGTGTTTTTTTGTTTTTGTTGTTGTTGTTGTTGTTGTTGTTGATTTTGCTGTTCGTTTGTTTGGTTTGGTTTTGTTTTTCTTAACAGTCCATCAACTTAAGTTAAATTTCTCCTGGAAGTATTTATGGATAAGTCAGTGGTAAATAACAAAGAGAATACTGTGGAGATGGAAAAGATCCCTCAGAAAACCACGTTATTAAAAATAGGGTGCTTTAATACAGCCCAATACTAGGTCATCTTTCTAGAAACAACAATGAAAACCACAGAACTGAATAACTGGATGCAGTGACTTAAAAATATGGAAGATTCATACAAGACAAGCAACCAAATAGCAACTCAAAATGAGATGATAGAGCAAAAAACCCAACAGAATTGCTGAATGGTCAGTGGGGAGCAGCAGAGCTGATCTTTCTGTTACAACTTGAGGAGGAAAATGTTGGTGTATTGCATCAACTCTGCAGTCCACATTTTCAGAAAACCACAGTGGGGCTACTGGAGAGGGTAGAGGGGAAATGCAGAAATGTTTTAAAATGGGAGAAAATGCCTTCTGGTGAGAGATTTAAAGAGTTGGATCCTTCTGTTTATGAGGAAGAAGATTGAGAGGTGACTTGGTTATGGCATATATACCTTCTCAGGCAGAAAATAATGGATATGAAAGGACTCCATAATGTAGTGGAGAAAGGCATAATAAGAACCAAAGGCTGGAGCCTGAAGCCAGAGGAATTCAAATTGGAAATAAGGCACACATTTTTAATACTGATAGCTATTAGCTATCAGAACACATTATAGAGGGAAGTGGTGGATTTTCCATCTCCTGAGATCTTCAAATCAAGATTAGATGCCTCTCAGGAAGATATACTTTAGCTGCAGAGGAACTATTTGGCTCAAGGTAGGGATAACTGTGTGAAAGATAAGTGCCTGTGATCAAGAAGAAAGCAGATTAGATGATCTAAGAGCTCCTTTTTGCTTTTTACCCTGTGAAAATTTGAAAACCTGCAGTACGTAGCTGGGAGTTAATCTGAGTTCTCCACCCCAGATTTAGCCCAATCAGATTACTGGTGGATTGAAGTTAAATTCATACCCCATTCCTCACACTTTTATATCCCTTTGCAGGGATTTACCCAGAGGGAAGTCAGAGTTATCGCTGTTTGCTTTCCTTCAGGATTCTGCTAAGGCAATGCTCCATGTTGGAGAAATTAATGGAATAAATGTAAAGAATAAATGCAAAGATCTGCAACTACTGTTTAGACTTTAATTCACACTTAATTCTAGAAAAGCTCAAAAGAGAGATCACTGTCTTTGGCACATACTTCTAGGATTGGGGCATGGCAAAATGCAGAAAGGTTGTGTTCACTGTACTACCTACTAATATTACTCATATGACTTTGTATTTGCAGTCTTCACTCCTAAGCCTCTGGTAACTACTGAAAAATCCTTGCTTCACATGTGAGTGAAGGTGACAAGGAGAACAGTTTTCTAACTTGTGGCATTTACAAATAGGTACAGGAATGTTGGAAATCTGTTATTGTGTTAAACGACAACCTTTGTGAAAGGATGCTTTGTAGTCCATGTGTGGAAACAACTTGGGAATATCTTTTGCCTGATCTTGGCCTCCTATATCAGACAACTGGTATAATTTGGTTATGAGACTTGTATTTCAAAGACCACAAACTAGCGATGATACTAACAAGAAAAGTAGGCAGCACTACAGAATGCCACAGTTTGTGTAATATGGGATGCATTTATCTCAGATATTGTTTTAAAATTACTGCTTTGAAGCTTGATTTTATGATGATGAGGGGAATAGAGAAAGGATGCAGAGCACAATGTAGGTAGGGAAAAAATGAAACTAAAAATATTGTTTTAACAGGGAGAAAGGGAAAAAGAAGAAGTCATTGAATATTTGGAAACAAGATGAACATGTGAAATTATGGTGCAAAAGGACAAGTTTATGCACAACTGTTCTATGGACTCTTAAGGCATAAGTAATTTTATTTAACTTGAGCTGTCAATGCCTGAAGTTGTCACCATAGGTTCCCTCTACTGCCAATGGAAAGAAATAGGTGCTTCTAAAACATGATTCAGCTGACCTATTTTAGCCATCTACTTCAGGATGAGATGAATCATAGCCTAAAAGAGCCTATTTCTCTCCATTGATTATGAAAAGAGTCCAGGGTGACAATCTCAGATGGAGATGTCTCAGCTATAGATTTTTGTATTTGGTCAGATGAATCCCACTATTAGAGCCTATAGATTCTGACACATCTTCACTTTTTTCCATAATTTCTTATTGAAAAAAACAGTTAGTATGGAGAAATAGAGGAGATACACATACATTTCTATCGGGTGCAATTTACTGTAGAATGACTGGAAAACTGACATTATGTGTGTCAAATGTTGACATTTTGATGAAAAAAAAATCAGCCCCCAAAATACTTTAGCTGAGAAAGAAAATATTTCTGTGTGGAAACACTGACATGTGGTCTCATGGGAGTGACAGGTCAGTGCTTCAAGCTTCCAACCTTCTCTACAGGGCAGAGTGTCTGCCTGGACTATGTATTCCAGGATTCATCCTGGTTCCTTCTGTTGATGAGCCTGGTGATACCTCTTGGGACCCCCATGGTGATGACAAATCACAGGAGATTAGCCTACCCAAACAGTCAGAAGCAGGCAAAGAAGATTAGAAGCATGAAGTAGCCAAGTGACACCTTCTGCAAGGTGACAAAGTGGCATAGTTTTAAAAGAAATATATAGAGATTTGATGAAATGATAGTAAATTCCTTCCCTTTCCCCTTCCCCTTCCTTTTCCCCTTCCTCTTCCCCTTCCCCTTCCCCTTCCCTTTCCCCTTCCCCTTCCTCTTCCCCTTCCCCTTCTCCTTCCTCTTCCTTTCCCCTTCTCATTCTCCTTCCTTCCTTTCCCCTTCTCATTCCCCTTTTCATTCACATTTCCCTTTGCTCCACCCCCTTCTTTTCTGCTGCTTCCTCTCTCATTCTTTTGCTTTTTCTCTTTTCCTCTTGTTGAGGAACTGTGGATGGTACTAATAAACTTAATAATAATTTTATGAATGTGTGGTTAGCAAAAGATACTTCCCAGTATGGCACAGGAAAAAACAAATTAGACCTGCCTGACAGGTTATCTAATCAAACCTGAGTGTAAAGATATGCATAAGATAAGTTCAGAAATATCTTTGAAGATAAAGCTTGTGCATAACATCTCTAGAGGTAACATCATGTTCAACTTATAGAGGCTGCATTACTCATGTGCATAAAATAGTAACCTCTGTGAACCATCTACACAAAATTTGTTATTTAAGAAGGCAGAGATTCTTACTCCTAATTCCAGATGGAGGCAACCAAAAGGGAGAAAAATTAATTTCAGTGTTTTCTTGATGCAAAAATCTCAGCTTATAGAAGACCGAAGGCTGAACAGCCTTTGAGTTTCCTTCAGGGAGCTCTGCTGATGTTGCATATTTGTCAATAAAACTAAGGTAGATAAATAGACTACTCTGTTTTTTATTTGAAATGTAAACTCATCTGCTTACAAGAGTATACAATAGGATGCAAGTAAAAAAATAGACTTCAGTTTTATGCATATTATACACAACCAAAAATTACAATGACACAGTCAAGAACTCAAAAAAATAGAACATTTGAAAATATTTTGTCTTTTAAATACGTATGATGCTTTGCATATGATTATATATTCACAGATTATTTATTTTTACAGATGTCACCTGCTATTTTCGCAAACCTTGATGCCCTCTGTCTATAGTCTACAAGCTTCCACAGCCTTCTCAGTTCAATAACTTCCCCCAGGTAATCTTGTAACCAAGCTCCATTTTCACTCATTGTACTGAAATCTTTTGTCAATCCAGCATGAGATTCACTGTGCACAGCAACAGCCTTATCTCAGAATTTTTAGTTAGGCTTAGACCCCCAGACTGTCCTGATCTCTGTTCTACCCATGCAGATCCCCAACTGATCTATTTTCACTACTTTTCTGCATTGGTTTTCCTCGCAATGCACATTGCCTGGCTCCCTACCTCAGAGTGTAAGGGCTTCCTACCTGCTTCCTAAGTATCCATCCCAGTTTCCTTTCCTAGCCTGCTCCTCTTACCCCTCTTATGATATATCTGCTCACTGACCTCTTTAATAAGGCCTAATGTACTTCACTTAGTCATAAGTCTTCTTTCTCACCAGAATTTAGTTTGCTGTTACCTAAACCAAGAAGCTCTTTGTAACTCTCAATATAATATTTTTCATCAGATCATAATTCCAGCTTTCTAATGACTCTCACGACAATGAGGTCTCAGTGAGCTCTTCCTTGGCTTCCAGTTATCCTAGACACCTTTGTGCTCCTAGAGAGTTATCAGGTTACTAGGCAGAATTTTTAATTTCTCCTCCAAGTCCCAGTATTTTGCTCTCTCTACATTATAACAGAATATGGTGGCTCCCTTCTCCATGTCAGCAAGAAATCCTCAGTACAAAAAAAGGTGAGCAAGGTTCCCTGCCATCCATGCTGCTCTCCGGAGAGGTTCGACAAACTCCCTGGAGGTTAGGATCTGGGGAGCAGTAGGCTAAACATGGGTCCACAACAGCCCTGGTAGTCTTGGAAGCTGATGGCATCTTGGGCTATGTTAGCAAGATGAAAGGTTGAATCAGATGATATTTTGATATCCTTTCCAACCCGGGCTGTTCTATGATTCCATATTAACTATATTAATGGTATGTTGAGAAAAGTGATTATTCTCCTTTACTTGGCCACACCAAGATACTGTGCTCAGTTTTGGGAAACCAATGCAAGAAACATGTAAATAAGTATAATCCAGGGCCTAGAGTACGTTCCCTATGAGGAATGTCTGTGGCAGCTGGGTTTGTGCAGCCTGAAGAGGTGACTGCAGGGGGACCTAATAACTGCTGTTCAGCACTTAAGAGGCTCTTACGATGGCAAAGCTAAGTCTATTACTGAGGCAAATAGCAAGAGAACAAGAGATAATGGACTTAACTGGAATGGGGAAGCTTCTGACTGGATATAAGGAAAAATATTTTTAACTGTGAAGAAAATCACGAACTAGAGTAGGTTGCGCAGAGAGGCTGTGGAATCCACCTTTCGAGGTTATCAAGACCTGATGGGACAAAGTCCTGAGCAACCTGAATTTTGAATTCAGTGTTGACCTTTTACTGAACAGAAGGTTGGACTAGAGATGTCCTGAAGACCCTTTTAACCTACATGATTTCCCAAAAGTTCCTGACTTGTCTAAGTTAGAATGGGTTTGGGTTTATATCAATGCTATGCATCCTTTTAAAATGTCAAGCCTTTGCTCTCAGGCGCAGAAGACTTGGAGCACTTCAAAGGAAAGACTGCCAGAATTTTTTCAATGTGTACAAAACAAGATTATCTCCCTGGGCTCACTGTTGGATACTACTGAGTAGTTTTGTCTGAAATATTTGAAGAGAGAAAAATGAGGTCTGAGGCAAAGTGAACATAAACAAAAAATCTGATTCTCAGACTGTTGCTGATCTGCCACTGGTGCTACCAAAGTTGCTGTTAATCCATCATGACTACGGTGAAAGTTCAGCTCCCCATCGTGCCAACTAGACATCACATGTTGAAAACCAGGCGAGTTGCCAAATACTAGTTCATTTTTAGTGGGAATGCCATGGTTTGGCAAATCAAGAGGTAAACCAGAATATACTCTATTTTTTCATCTGTTCTTAATGCACTCTGTTGTTTTTTTAAGTGGTTTTGCATGGAATAATTAATTCAATGCATTAGCCAGTTGTAAAAATTATGCCCAGTATCAGCTGTAATCTTATAATTGTCTTTCTCTCCTCCCTCCATGCCAGCACACCCAAAAAATTTTATTGCTGACCTGCAATAAGGTTTTCCTCTGAGATTCTTTTAGTATTCCCAAACTTAGCTAAGAGATGAGTGGTGACATTTAGCAAAGTCAGCAGAAAATGAAGACAATGCTACATCTGGAAGTAGAGGACAGCCACCACCAACAAAACAGGAAACAGTGCTTTTGGTCATATTTTATAAAACAGAAAGTGGAAGATAAATGTTGACTAAGCTTGGAGGCTAGAGGTTTCTTGGAGAAAAATGCATAATAAAGTAAGGCTGTACAAAAAATTGAGCTATAACATGATGGGAAGTATCTCAAAAATGATATACATAAAGAAAAGCTAAAATATAATAACCTAAAGATGTAGTTTCCTAAATGAACTCTACAAGTAGTGAAGAGAAAAGGAAATCATAGAAAGATACCTGCTTGACTGTATTTGAATAGTTGTCAAAGACACATATACTGTTGATTAAACTTGAAAATTATATTAGAAGTGAACTTTATATGTAGAAGATCCTTTGGGAATTCAGAAACTGTCTCCAGACCTGACAGCTGATGACAACATTTCTATTCCATATTTTCTGAAGAAACCAAGGAAAAGGCAACGAGCTTGGAAGGCCTCTGGAATGGGCATAATTACAACAGAAGAACCCAGATAGTTCTACAGATTTACATGCACTAATTTTCAGGTCTGGAACAGGAGAAAGACTTTCTTATATTAGAAGAGGCATGTGAGAGACACTTTCAGAGTCCTGGAAAGAGGAGTGAAAAGCAGTAAAACTACCTTCAGAACATCTGCCATATTTCTGCCAACTTGAGGTTGCCCCATCGCCTCTGCCACAAGTATTCACATTCAGAGCATAAAGACTTCATCAGAAAACTCTCTATGTCCCTTGTAATTTCAGCCCATTTATATAAGAAAGTGAGGTACGTGATGGCCTCCTGTTGAATTTCTGTTTGAAATATCTCAGCAGGGTTCTGCTTATTCACACCAATGTCTTACTCATGCATTTCTGACTCACCTCACTTCAGATTAAAGGGTTGTTACAGGGTAGTAGCTTCCACAGTCCTTTCTCACTGGAGATTTCCAGGTGGGCATTGACATTGATTGGTTCTTGTAGCCCAGGAGTTTGGGGGACAGGTATTAATAAGTGGCAGCATGCTTTGCCCCGTGTAAATACTGTTCATGTAACCATCCGCTCCACTGCAGCCGCTAGCCAGACCACCGTTTCCTGAGGCCCAGATAAAAATATTTCCTCCACCACAATGACCCTAGGGGAATAAAAAAAATAACAAAACAAAACTGAACTTTCCATACAGACCTTTTATTTTAAACAGCCAGTGTTATATTTCTGCCAAGCTTAGAAGGTGTTTTTGATTATGTAGCTTTCAACTACCATGGAATTAATATAGAAAAACTTGTGTTCTTCAGGGAGCCCTGTCATACATCTGCAAAATAAGGTTCTTTTTATGTACCTACACATTAACATTGACATCCACTCCCTCATTTAATTAACAACATTTGAATGTCATTTCCTTTCATGTAGTAATTGTATTTTTCATTCCTAAACTGATCTCTTGTTTTGGATGGAGATAAAATTGGAAAATGTCAAGATTTGTCCATAAAAAAAAAGAGTAACAATAAGGGGTTGCTTTTTTAACTTGTGGTTTTTGAAACCTAAATCTGGACTTTCCTAGGAAGTTCTGTAAAAAACCTGAAGTGGGAAATGAACCTCTAGATTTTAAACCGAGGGGAGAACTTCCTAACTTTTTTGATTATTTCTTTCAGCAAGTTCAAAGCTAACCTGCCAGGTCTGGGAACTTTCATGTCTTCAGGACCACGGTAGAAACTATAAATAGTTGTGGTTGTTAATATAGGTATGCACACTGGAGAATCTAGAGCATGTATTACATGTCTGCCAAGGAGTTAAATTGCAAAGAATAAGTTAAAAGTGCATTCGTAATGCTTAAGTTTAACAGCCAGATAAAAGATATATGGCGGAGGAATGCAATCCACTGTTCACTAGCTACTTGAATTTCTTTAATAAAGCTGACGTACTCATGAATATTAAAATGAGTCCTGGGTTATGTGTCCTTACGTAAGGTATTCTTCTTGTATGTGGTAAATTGTGTCCGAACAGTTATTTAAAAGGAGAAAAGAGAAGAAAGTGAGGTTAGATCACAGGGGAAAGGTCAACCTGTTGGGAGAGGTAATATTTTTTTTTGTTCAGTACTTCATCCAAAGAACCAGGAGATGATGTGTAAATAGTTTTGTGATGTTTGGTTTTTTTCTTTTTCTTTTTCTTTTTCTTTTTCTTTTTCTTTTTCTTTTTCTTTTTCTTTCTCTTTCTCTTTCTCTTTCTCTTTCTCTTTCTCTTTCTCTTTCTCTTTCTCTTTCTCTTTCTCTTTTTCTTTCTTTTCCTTTTCCTTTTCCTTTTTCTCTTTTTAAATCAGAATATTAGTGTATGATAGGCAATCCATCTGTTTATGAAACATATGTGTACATATATGCTGTACAATTATTGTAAATTTAAATATTGTAATAGTGTTTTGTATTTTTTTATTTACTTTAGTGAAAAATTTCATCAAGTTAGATACTTTAACATAGTTGTAGGTGATAACTTTCTCTCTTTACAATAAGCCTTTTTTTCTAGTTATTTGTTTGATGATTAATACATCAATATAATTATCATAGTAAGATAGCAGATAAACTTTGCAACTGGAAGAAAAAAGAAATTTTTTTTTAGATCTGGGGTGAGGTAGCTAGACACACCTCCAGAAATCCCTAATAAAAATATATATTTTATTCTGATATATTTTTTTTCTATAGTTAATGAAATTATTTAATTAATCAGCTTATTTTTGTGTGAGGTTTCATATATGTGCAAATTTCTAAACACCAATCATAAGATAAATTTGAGAATACCCTTTCCAAGAAATTTGGAGAAGTAGCAGGAAGAAAAGTCTTGTAACAGATATTTTAAACTAGTTTTATGCATCCAGATGAAGAAATAGAAGTTCTGAATAGCTGTCTGAGCAATATTAAAATGCATGTTATGCTGGAGGTTTATTTCCAGCTCAAATTCTGGCTAGTATATATTACCTTTTTCCCTCTTTCACCAGTCTCCAAATTAATTTGCCTTGAAAAGAAGACATTTTGCACTATTTCTTGAATAAAAGCATTTTTAATCAATTAGGTCAGAAGCAGCTTCTCTATTTTTGAAACAAAACCTGGAAAAAAAAAATTAAAAGCATCTTACAGGTACTAGATTATCCCTTTAATAACTCCATTAATACTAAATGAGTCCTGAAAATACAGTGTCTCAGTTTTGGAAAACATATTAATTGGGTGTATGTCAGAAATAAAATCCAGGAACTCACTTTTAATATTTCTTAAATCAAAAGCTTCTTGTTCTTAACAGCTAACCCATTTAGATATTCCTTCCCTCTCCCCCTTCCAAAAGCCAGCTCCTTCAGCTGTCTGCTGCACTCCAGTGCTGTCTATATAGGTTACAAGCAGTGAAATACATTACAGCCATCTACATTTATACTTGTCCTAGTGTCAGTGTTACCTCCACAATCTCCTGGAAAAAATACACAATTTTCCTTCATGCTCAGAGTCATATTTACTACCAAACACCTCTGAAAACTGCAATTAAGTGCCAAGTTTTCTTTGAGGATCTGACCCAAATACCTCTCAAAAGCAAAAGAAGATTCCAAATATACAGGGTCTTTTTTTTTTCTGATTTCATATACTTCCATGTAAATCACAAACATACAACTGAAAATAATGATATAAATGCCAGCATTATAGATTTTTACTATAGATAATTCACAGCTGCTTTGCTTAGTAACGTGTGTTTCGGACATTACTGAGTGATAATGATCTATTTACTGGTAAAGTAGACAGAACGTAACACTAGGAGACAAATTTCTTAAGAGCCCAAACCTGCAAATAAGTTTGCTTAAATGTGCTCCTATGAATAGACCCACTGAAATCAATGAAACTACTCATGTGCATTAATCTAAGCATATGCAAAAGTACTTGAAGACAGGAGATTTAACTCTTAATTATTTTAGGTCACTGAAGGAAATGGAGGCCACAGTTTCTCCCAGAACAGGTGACAAATCTGCTTAGAAAGGTAATGGGGAAGTGGCATAAGGAAACAGTGTATAAGCAGTTTCATCCAGGAATATTGGAGCACACTGATTCTGCCATAGAGGATCCAGCTGGGGAATGACTGATCTAGGTAATTATGTTGTAAAATCTTTAGAAGAGACATCCCATGCAAATTTTAGAAAATACACATCAGGGACTCAAGGTAGCTACTGGATGCATAATTCACTCAAAATAATTTGTTAGGCAAACCTCACCTCCTTTTTCTATTTGTGAATTGTACAAGAGCAGTTTATGTCTTTCTTATATTTATTCAGAATTATTCCCAGAATGAAGGTGTATCATTTATGAGCACTTCTCTGCAAGTGCTTGCTAATAAAAATTTGGCATTCAATATTGTTATGTTGGTTAGTCAGAGCAGAACACATAGCATGTTGTGTTTCTCTGAGTGGAAGTAACTCAGAGTCAGGTTTTCTATTGTAAATCATCATATTTCAGAATTAAAAAATCACTTTCTATTCCCATTTTGCAGTAATCACAAGACATATCACAAAAATTCTGGCTAGAGGCACATTTGTTCAAAATTAAAACCTCATAATTTTCATGGAATTATTTTGTCTTATTATGCCTCTATTTATGCCCTATAATGTCTCTACTATTCAGCTATAACGAGAAGGTTTATCAAAAGATATATAATCATTTAAAAACCCCTCAAACTAATAGGTATAATTTTGTCCAGGTGCATAATCCCCCAGCTGCGATATTGTGGAATGTCGCATGCCTTATTCATCAGTTCTAATCTGTTAAGAACAAAACTTCCAAAAAGTGACACCACTGAAAACTTATAGCTTTAGCTTTCTAAAGTCAGTCAGGGGAAATGTTAGAGAATGAAGAGACTCATTTATGTCTTGAGAGACTTTTACTTGTAAGCTCATAAAAATGAGGGAGATTCCTATCTTGGTCATGCTTCTGGAGAACTACTTCCCACATCATGGACCAAAGCTTTTCGTGGTTCCCCTGCTGCTGAAAAATCCCATAATAAATATAAGATTATAAAAAATAGTCAAAAAAAAAGAAAAAAAAAGAAAAGAAAAAAACCCAACGTCTTGAAATAGTTCCTAAGTCTCCTATTTTTCTTCAGGAGGAAGAAAATGGCTAAGGAATTGGAAGTGAGATGTATAAAGAAATTATGCTGCTCTTAACACAAGCAATATTTAGTAATTTCTTAGCCCTGACTTGCAGTCAGTCATCCTAACCATCTGTTCAGAACTGAACTTTTTATTTTTCTTCAGTGTAGTTGAACTATATCAACAGAAATAATTTTTTCAGGGAGAGTAAATGTACCGCTACGAACAGTTTGATGAAAGACTGAATCTCTGTATTCCTGGAAAGTAAGTCTTCCTGTAACAAGCAGCTAACGTTTGAACACGTCAAAGCAAGCCTTTTAGAACAGCAGATAAGAGCACTTGAATGATTCTTACAAAGTGGTAACTGGCCCAAAAGAAAATGTTGTGTACGGTAATTTATTCTGGGAGTTACATTTTCCTTGGCCTTGAAAGAGCTTTACCATGACTCAGTATGTTGGGCTTTACTCCTATTCTCTTTTGGGAGATTCAGATCTGAAATATGGACCAACTGTACGAGCAAACATTTTATTCATACAGGCAATGTTTTTGGGATAGGCAGTGGTAAAATAATGGCCAGATCCATATCAGGAATGGTTTGTAAAATAATGTCAGTCTGAGTTGGGTTGTTAATTCATGGTTTTAATTTTAACTATGCTGTCAAATGCGATACTGCAGAAGCTTTAATGTTTAAGTAACTACATTAATCTAAAAGTACTGTTATTGATAAAAAATCTTTTGCTTGTTGAAGTGGTGAATAACAGACCATCAGAAAGCCTTTATTGCTGGTATAAGCTACAGATGTGCTAGAAGGGATAGCTACACTAACCTGGTGTCAGTATCTTAGCATGTGGCCTGTTCAAAGTCATTGTTTACATGGACTTTCTACCATATGGAATTATCAACATTTAATTGCAAAAACCGTAGTGCAGCCTCATACCTCCAGAGTAAGAATACAGCAAGAGAGACTTTGTTTTCTCCTTTTGTCCTTTCAAAAAGAAAAAGGAAAATAAAAAGGAAAAGATTTCTTTTTCCTCTGAGTAATCTCCTCCTGTTAGAAATATACGTCAAGTTATAAATATCAACATGCATATGTATATTCACTTATTAAGATATTGTAAAATCTCATATTTTGGGTAGTCTACCTCTTCACTTACAAATGCCTGAGACTGACCACACAGACAATGCCATTTCACATCTGAGAGAAGAAATAACTCTTCCCCTGAGGTGTCCCCCATGATTGCCCTCCTGCCCAGACCTGCCTCTGTGCCCAGCGAATGCCTAAGCAGAAAACACGCTCTTTAGCACATGCAACATCCTGTGGGCCTGAAACACACAGGGCATTCTTAGGTGGTATTAATATGTAAGTAGGTGGTTAGGACCCTGCCAGGCATGTTTGGGCAGGCTGCCCAAGGCCCTGGTGTGGATTGCGTGCAGGCACAATGCGCTCTTGTCTGTTCCTGGGAATGAGTTTTGAGCAAGTGAGGTAGACATACCTCTGGAAACCTGAGTAAGGCAAACTGTTCCGGTTCATGTTAGGAGGGAAAAGGAAACGAATAAACATTATAAATCTTCGTTAGCCCAGCAAGAGCAAAGAGCATGCTTTCATGCACAATAAAGAGTAACAGAAATAAAAGGTAAGTAAGAGTAAAAGGAATTTTTGAGCTCTCCTCTGGAGCAAGGATCCCATGAAAACTCCAGGAAAGATTCAGATCTATGTAGGTAAACGGAGGTACTTCAGGATTCTTTCTTAGTGCATGAACAGAGTTCCTAACAAAACATAGTATTGCAAGAAAATATCAGCTTGCTGAACCTGAACACTTTCTCTAAATTCAACAAACATTGCTCAGACAAAGATCTGATTTGAGAAATATTTCCATGATCCATCCTGAGGCTCTGAAGTTTTTCACATTTTCTTCTAAAGAAAGAGAAGTCTTGAAAAATTGAGCTGCAGCTCCCCAAATATGGGTTTCAGTCAAATAATGCTGTAGATGGTCCAATACAAAACTGTCTCTCCAGGCTTTTATGCCACCAAGCCTAGAATTAGCTTGGGTTTGCATAGCCCCAGGCTAGTCCTGCAAAAGCAGCATCACTAGGTTGGGATTCAGTAGTGTCTGCTTTCCCTCCCACCTGCCTCCCAGGTGGGTTGGGGATTGATGCATATCCAGTTCTGGAATATCACAACTCTGGATTTCTGAAACAAGGTTTTGAAATTCTAGCTTGTGGGAAATTGCTGAATAGTTTATTTCATAATTAAGGTGGAAAGAAATACTACAACAAAATACTTTATGTCCATGCAAATAAGAAAATTCTAGTCTAGCCTCCTTGCTGTTTTCATAGATCATTGATTAACTATGCACAAGGAAATATTCCCTTTCCAAGGAGATAACATATATATGTATGGATTCATAATTTTTTAATCCCGACACACGCAGTAGCAATAGTTGAAATGGTACAGAAAAAAATCTCCTAATGGGGCTTTTGTATTGTTGATGAGAGTATTCAAATGCTGGAAGAAGTCTGTCCTAGAGATAATATAGCAAAATTACTCCAATGGTTGCAGGTACATTAGTGGCACTAGGACAAAGATTCAGATAAAGCAAAGCCACGTACAAATAAGTATGGTGGTGGGAAGCATATGTGGCTGTATGGAAACCCAGAGCAGATGGTGAAGCAGCCTAAGAGTAGAATAATCCAAGTTACAGATATAATCAGTTTGATCAGAAAACTCCAGCAAAGGGAGTAGCAGTGATGAGGGACAATGTATTGAACAAGTGAAAAAGACAAGGCTGTCACAGAAAAGACAAACACTGCACTAGCTTGTGTTAATTGGAGCATTGTACGTAATGCAAGGAAGGCAGTTTTTCCACTCTGTTTGACTCGGCTGTGGCTTCAGAGACCTGTATTTAGTTTGGGTTACCACATTTTTCAAAAGATACAGATAAATTAGAAGGACTTAAAAGAAGGACATCAGAAATGATAAAAGGTGTTGAAAATAAGGCCCAGGAGAAAAGCTTAAGAGATGGGGATATGTTCAGTCTAGAGAAGAGAAGCTAAAAGGGAGACATAATAACTCTTGATAATTGCATAAAGGGGTGTTACCAAGAGGACAGGGACCAATTGTTCTCATTAGTCAATGGGGACAAAACAAGAAGTAATGGATTTTAGCTGCAACACAGATAACAGGGTTAAATATTAGGAAAAACTACAACTTCAAGAACAGTTAGATCATGGAGCAAACTGTCAAGGGGTTTTCCAGAGCAGGAATTTAAGGCCAAACTTAATATTGGTCTATCAGCAATGGTTCAAGTTTTAATGAAGTCAATCCTGATGCAATAAATGAGGGAAGAAGAAAAAAGACTGGGCTGAATGACCTGCATGGGATATGTTTGCTGGTAAATAGCTCTGTGATTGTCTGACACTGTACAGTACAATGAAAGTAGCAGCTGGCTGTGTCTGACAACTTTGTGCAACATGCTGCAGGTAAGGACAGGATTTGTCTTTAAGGCCCTTTCAAATCTTCACCCCTATACATTGCATTAACTAGTAAAAGCACAATTTATACCCCGAACCTACACTTTCTCTATTTGGAGTATGAGAATTGCTAAAGTAAATCTCTTTCATGAACACAGTGCCCCTAGCCCTACACTACCTGCTTGCCTAACATCATTTATGTAGCTTGGGCTGTAAAAACTCAAGATAAAAACACTGTGCATCAGCATCTGCAAAATGAACATTAAGACTAGTATCAAAATCCAGGACACTGACAGCTTATATTAATGACAAACTTTTTCAATTACTTTAAGGAATTCCCAATGTATAAATGCAAATCAGATTAATATTTAAGCCAAAATTCTGAAATGCCAATATGCAATTAAACAGAAAGAGGGGGAGGAGGGTGTTTTTCTTTTCTAGTGTATTGAAATACCAAGTGTCCTCAAACCACTGCTTAATGACATAGACTGGAAATGAAGTAGCTGAACGAACCCCCTATATGGACATGTTCTGCCAACAAGCATTCCAGTGCCAGCAATAAATTCCCAGACTAAACAGTTTAAATTTGGCATTCTCATTTGTGATGCTGTACTTATGCTACACTCACAAGATTGATTCTCTGAATTTGAAGTATTCTAGCAAATGAATTATTAGAAACATGAAATTTTGGATGACAACCATATGTCTACAGCAAATTAATATGATATTTGAACAAAACTCTATTCTTATCAAGAGAAATTTGTGGTGGTTTGAACAATAATAGCTACAGTCAGGGTTAGGTTTCCACTCTAATTCCTACTTTCACGAGACGAACTCCAATACTGACTGCAACCTGACAACCAGCTCAGATGAAACAAGATGCTTTTTTTAGTAGCTGAAAGAAATACTAAGTCTTCATGATTTTTTTTTTTTCTAAATTTCACCTGATTAATTAAAAAACAAACCAAACCAAACCCCCACTTACTCTTGTACAACTAAGATGGTTTTTAATTTCAATTGGAATTTGTCCAGAGGCTAGTTCAGAGTGGCTTAGGTATTCTGACAATGAAAAAGGAAGAAGTATGAATGTTTAAAAATGGACTGCAATACAAAACAAACAGAAAAAGCACCACAAGCATTTTTGAATGTGGACTTAATATGCATGTGTAGCAGCTGGATTGACACAATGGACCCTAACAGTTTCTTCAGGTTCCTTTCATATTGTATTATTCACTGTGCACTCAGGGTACCAAAGACAAAATTTTGGGGAAAAAGCCTGTATTTTTGCAAACAGCTGCATATAGACAACAACACAGGCAATGTTATCATATGACTGTTCCAATAGAAAAGTGCTCTTGTTCAAAGTGTTTAGTATCTGGATGTAAGGTCATCCATAGGTTAGTGTGGGATGCAAATCAGAGCAGTATTTGGTCCAGGACTGTGAAACCTTTAGCTGACAGCTTCCATAACCAAAAATAATGTAGCCTTGCACTTTATTTCCTCACCCACCAGCTTCCAAAGACCATTCAAATTTAAAAAATGTTGCTTACATAACTAAGCTCATTTTCTGTTAGAAATAATGAAAGATGTTTTGGATTTATTGAGTAATTTTCTCTGATTTATGAAAACCACCTTTGTCCACTCTTCTCTTTTCTATTACAAGTAAGTGTACTGTACTGGGAATACTGATCTAATGCCCTCGAGGAAGACCATGTGACTGCAATTATTTATGAATTAACATGTCACAGATTTGAAGCTTTGAGACAAACACATTTCCCAGCTGCACATTTGTGACTTCTGAGTTTGTAAATGGAACAGATGGAATAATGACTTGCTCTTCCTCTCCATTCCTCTTATGTATTGGCTAGTTTGCTTGCTGGATATGTAAAGACAGGTAGGAATACTTACACAGATATTTGTCATTCACAGACAGTGTAAATTAAACATGCCATTACTTTATCAGCTATGATAATATATACTTGATGTCAGACTGTATTTCTCTACAAGTGATGTTGTAATTGTTTTTAATACATCATTTGCCTTTAGACATACAAAAATAATTTCTGAATGCTAATGCTGCTTAAAGACAACACAGTGCAGGAGTAAACCCCTTCAACTAAATAGTGAACTGCTTTAAAAAGCACAGTAACATGTGCTTCTTTAATGCCTTAACTTAATTTGTGCTTTGGGAGCCAAACAATAATTTGACTGATATTATTAGATACATACTTGTTTGGTTTCTCCTACAAACTTAAAAGTCAAGCTGAAATCAAACTCAGATGTCTTAATCAATAGCACAAACATAAAGGCAAGAAATATATGTAGAATACCTATGGTTTTGCTGTCAGATATAAACAAGTGTAGCTGATACACATACATATATTTGTTAGCTGACTATGTAAATTGTGATGAAAGCCCATTTTCAAGCATGACCTGTGATAAACAAATGTGTATAAATAAACAATAAACCAAGATAACACTAGAATAACATCAATTAAAACAATTACAACGACTTCTAGTCATCATGAAGTATTGTTTCAGTTCCATCTTAAAACAGGAAAGGCTCTCAATTGTTCTTAAATCAACTGGTAACTGATTCCACATTTGTGGAGCCTTGAAACAAAAAGCTTTTTATCCCTAGTTTGTATTCATTCTAGGGCATGGTAGTTCTGCAGCATGAATAGAGAGCAATGTATAAGCTGCTCCAAGTGAAAGTAGCAGGTTGAAATGGTGGACACTGACTGACACAGTACTCTAATTGATATTTTATATCCATATTTTAAAAGTAAGAATTTGCAGAGGAAAAAAAAGCCATATCTAGAGTTGACACTAATGGTAAGTTGAAAGTGCAATTCAGACCTATGGAATTTTACATATAATTTGGTATTATGCCAGATACACATGTGTAAGTACAGGAAGAAACCCTACAACAGAATATGATGAAGAAAAAAACCTTGGAGTTCTGATAATCAATCTGTGCTATTAACCAGAACACTGAAACAGCCTCTTCATTCCCATTGGCCAACAGCAGGATACAGAAGAACTTAACAGTGAAATTTATGTATATATATAATCTCTCTATATAATGTTCTTATTTTCTGTCTCTTCTTCAAATATACAAATAAACCATCAAAAAATCTTCTCTGTCCTTCAAACCCATTTATTTTTCAGGTACTGAATTCCTTGTTTGCCCTAGATAAGTCCTCAGGAGCCTGGAGAACTGCTAGGATTATGACATCAAAAGGGACAAAAGATTGGAAACTGTTTAATGACAGGAGGGTGAGACATTTAAATAATATTTTTTAAAAGTGTTTTGTTTTATTTTGTTCCCATATGCACTTACATGACTTAAATTCCTGACAAACATAAGAGAAAAAGGCTCACTCAGCCCTTTGAGAAAGAGCTCTGAATACTGCCAGTTGCAAAGTTCCCTAGAAAGTCTTCATGAAAAAGGGCAGAAAGGTTTAAAGATTTGAAATTGCTGAAGTTAAAAATAAAACAAAGATAAAAGTAAGAAAGCTCAGTGGCTGTTGTTTCTTTATAAATCACAAAGATACTGCAAAGGACAGAATGAAATGGAATAAATTCTACCCTTTCCCAGTCTTTTATAAAGGTCAGATCCAGGGGATTGCTGGATCTGGAACCCCTCAAAAAGAATATTCTGAGAATAGAAAAAAGAAGGGTGGCATGCCTGGAGAGGTGAGATGTGTGCCTGAAAAAGGCATTTTGGAAATGAGCCTGCTGCCCACAAAGTACTGCAGAATAAAGTAATCAAATCTGTGTCTGGGGCAAGTGATGAATCCTGCTAGGAGGCAAGAGGGGAAGCCTATGTGGTATCCCTGAATAATCCACCTTTTTGGTGCCTGTAGATGGGGTGGGCAGGACATGGCCTGCTCACCCTTTCACAGCCTTGTGGATGAGGCGTGTCTTGCCCAGAGCGCTGTCACAATTTGTTACCACTCAGCCTCAGCCACTTCCCTTGGATCAGTGGAGGAACAGTGAAGAAACAGTATTGGAGGAAAAGTGTCTATGTGTGTGGGTTTATGACTACAGAGACTGCAAACCTGCTGGACCACAACATTGCAAATGGAAGAAGAGGACAGTAGGTCACACTTAATACTTTTGAAGAGATAGCTCACTTTCCAACCACTCTGAACCTTACCTCCCATGCTGCTATCTGCCACAATGCCCTTTTATTCTGGTTTCTTGCTAAGGATGAGGATTTTGAAACCTAATTCCATGTCTGTCTAAGAGGTGAATGATGCTACTTTTAACTTCCCAGCACCTGCAAAGGCACAGAATGCAACTGCCCTGGAGGGTGAGCAATTTGGTGAGCCCAGCTGCCTGCAGCAGTTAACAGAGTCCTGTTTTATCCTCACTGCTAGGCACTTCACGTCTTATACAAAAAAACCTTGTGTCTTCCTCTGTGAATGCAGAAAAATCTCTTGAGGGAAAACCAAAACACCAAGATCAAAAACTTGACCTCTAGAAAGTAAAGGAACCAGGCCCCATCCCAGTTCTTGCTTTAAATCTTGAGGGAGGTCTTTCTGGTGGATTTGAATACCACTAGTAGTCTGATATTTAAATCCTGCACAAGATGAAGAACTGACAAATCCAGAAAAAAGATTTTATTTTGTAATTTCTTCTGTAGTAAACAAATATGGAATGTGTATGCATTGCATCATGCAGTTAAGTAATCCTTGTAGTAATAAAAGCCATGGTCAAGTTTAGGTTTAGACTAATCTTTATCAGACTGTAGTGCTACAGTTAGATTCTGAGTACTGAGAACCTCTCATCTGAACTGGGTCATTCTCAGCATCAGCATAGGGGGAATAGAGAAAAAAACCCTGAGTTTTACAAAGGACAGACAGAAAAGTAGGAGGTTAATATAGCAGCCTCATGGGAGTAGAAGGGTGTCTGAGTGAAATAATGATATTCAGTCTGCAAGCTTCGTAGATCCACAACACTGAAGCATTGCAAGGCAGAACACTGTTAGTTGGAACCTATACTTATCTGGTTATATTATCCCTTCGTAGTTGGATAGCCCTAGAGTCTTGTCACTGTTTAAGGCAGAGCAGCAATTAAAAAGAATGACAGATACTCTCTATTAACCCTTTCCCTCCCCAGAAGATAAAGGAAAGAAGGAAAGGGAGAGAGACTTATGGGCTGGAAAATTAAAACAGCTTTAATGAAACAATAACAATGAATACTTATAATAATAATAATAATAGAAATCGTGAAAAATATAGAAAACCAATCCAAAATATCCATGATATAAGCACAGAATTGTGTGCCACACTGATGCTTGTGGAACATAAGAGATCTATGGGTAATCTTGGCTGCTGTAGAATTAAGTATAAACAGGGGCCTTTCTACACACTACTCTTACTGATACCTTACTACCAACTATGAACATAAGACATTGTCAATTCCAGAAGCAGACACTGTCTGAAAATCATGTAATCAACTTCAGAAAGTGCAGTTTCTTAGAAGTTTAACAGAAAGAAAAAAAAATACTGAAAGAGTTGGTCCTGTTTGAGCCAAAACCAGGACAAGTCCTAAATTCTGACCAATGAAAATAACATTTAATGAAATAAAATGAAAACAATCAGTTGGAAAAAAATCACACAGTAGTGAAAAACTGGCAAAAATGGGTCAAATTTTGAGACTAGCAATTACAGTTATGTATCTTTAAACTTTGCACCTGGATGAAAATCAACTATCCTGAAATCAGGAATCAGAGGAATGTTCCGACCCAGTTGTAGCACATCACCTAATGAGTTGCCAATTACAGGAGAATATTTTGCAGTAATATGGCAACTCTGTGTTAATTCCATTAGGAACTTGGATAACTGTAGAAAGCTTGAGCTACTGCTGTGGCATTATACCTGTATAACATGGTGTCAGGTTCAACCCCAGTTGGCAACTAAGCACCACACAGCTGCTCACTCACATCTCCCAACCCCCGCCGTGAGATGGAGGAGAGAATCAGAAGAGTAAAAATGGAAAAACTCATCGGTTGAGTTAAAGTCAGTTTAATAAGTATGGAAAAGCCACACATGGAAGCAAAACAAAACAAGGGATTCATCCACTACTTCCCATGGGCAGTCAGATGTTCAGCCATCTCCAGGAAAACCAGGTTCTATCATGTGTAATGGTTACTTGGGAAGACAAATGCCATGACTCCAAATGCCCTAATTCTTCCTTCTTCTTCTTTCAAAATATATACTGAGTATGATGTCATATGGCATGGAACATCCCTTTGGTCAGTTTGGGTCAACTGTCCTGACTGTGTCATCTCCCAGCTTCTTATGCACCCCCCCAACATTTTACTGAAAAGACCTTGGCTTGGCATAGACATTGCTTGGCAACAAAAAAAAAATCAGTGTTTTAACAACATTTTTCTCATACCAAATCCAAAACATATCACTATACCAGCTACTAGGAAGAATATTAACACTATCCCAGCTGAATCCAGGACACATGGTCAGTCAATAATTTCTCTCCAAAGGGTCTTAGAATGGCAGTTGTAACTGTCTCTGGTTTTGCTACGTTAATACCTTTATTTTTCACGCAGTTCCTTCCCTAGCACTATCTTATGATTGCTGATAGAAACCAAATGGCTCTGGTACACATTGTCTGAGTATATCTGGTAATTCTGTCCTTAATTAAACACAGTGGTTCTTCACAATGGTAGAAGGTGAAAAGCGAGAAGAATTCTCTAAAGTCTAAATTGTTTCTGTCCACTCATACAAAAGAAAACAAGATGTTTTTTCCTTGTTGCTGAAAAACTGTGCATCTGTTTTTTTAAAGAATCTGTTTTTGATACAGCAATCACATGTTACATTAAATAACCCAGAACTCATACAAGAGAAAACTTACTTTCAGTAACAGCAGACTAACCTTGAAATTTCAGCCAAACTCTTTAGTTAAGATATTCCAAAGACAAATAATATGTCTTTTTAAAGTCTCATAGCAGGAAAGGTTATGTTCAGAAGCAAATTAAATTTTAAGAAAGGGCACCTGGGCACTTCTAGCCATGAAAATAAGGCAAGAAGAGTCCTCTGTGGCTGCCATGGTTCATCAAAAAAGGTTTAATTCCTTTCCCAGATGAAGTCCTGGTTATCTCTACAAAGTGCCTAGCTTCTGTGAATGAGGAGAGTGAAAGATATCTACTTCCCCAAGGTAAGAAGAGGCTGGTAACCAAGCGGCAGTCAAGGAAAGCTATGACTAGATACCTAAGCAGCGTAGTAGCTAGAAGCAGTTGTGAGAGAACCCCTGAAACCCACAGCTAATGTGGGAGAGGATGAAAGACACACGTACTGGAAGATGTGGGAGGAAAGAGAGGCCAGTAGTAGTCTTGATACCTTCTAGCAATATGGAGTTGAGGCAGAAAGTAAGCTTGATGGAAAACAGATACGGTGGAAATAGGGTCCAAGCTGTTCACTTGATGTAGTCAGGTGTTTGTTAGGTAATCCCAGCACTGTTAGGCTGAACAATCTGCAGCATGGACTAGGGTCCTGAGGTGCCCATTTTAAGGGCTCCTCAAAGTCATGAAGACTCCAGTTCTCTACTTAATTTTAAGTACTTTAAAGACACATGAATGTTAGGAGAGTAGTTCTTCAAATCCCCTCTAGAAGATAGATGCAATTCTGAAGAGTAAAACCTGTACTAGATAGTTCGACCTGATTTCAAGGAAAATGAAGATCTCTGCTGTTGGTTACAGAGGAAATTGAGGGAAACTAAGTGTCAGCACACATCTGATATGCATGAAGGACAGGTCTTGGTCTTTGCAGAAAAGAGATACTTCAGTGATATCACAAGTTTCTAAGAAGGAAAAGTTCATGAAAGTAAATCTTAGAAGGAGGAGGTGTTTCTGCAGCTAGTTTATGGAATCAAAGTAGTGACACTTCGGTGAATCTAAGGAAAGATCCTAGATGGAAGGGGAATTTGTTAGCAACACATGTGGAGCAAAATCATGGACTGAATCATGATCCATGATTCCAGAGAAGTAAAAACCAAGAAGTCAGGAAGATAAAGGGGACTAGGATTCAGGCACTCCAGGTAGCTTCTTATATTACTATAATGCTGACAATCAAATCATGGGGACAGAAGGACAGAAGAAGAATTTCACATAACAAAGGAAAATTTCTGGCAAAGAAACTAACTCCACTTGTTTATTCACTTTCAAGTTGAGACTTCTATTTTTTGCTGGTTTGCTACTGTCCAGATCATAACACATACAGAAAGACTAGGCTTAAATAGATTATTTGACTGATATTTTTCAATTTCTTTGCCAACTAACTTGCTATGGCAGATAATAGTCTGCCTGAAAAACTGCTTTTTCAGGCCTCTGACAGGAACCACAGTGAAATTGAGAGAGGTCAAAAGAAGTCACCTGCCATTTTCACTCCCATTTTTTATGGAAATGGGCAACAGATTGGTGAAGACATTGCAAAGGCTCTAAAGCAATCACTCTTTCAATTTGTTCAATATTAGTTTCAATAAGAACCAAGAACAGAAACAATTGCCAGCAGCCCCTAGTTGATTTGTTAAGACTCACTCTTGTCCACTTCAAATCACCTTTGACATTTACGAGCTCAACTTTGCAAACATCATTTGAGTATTATTATTTTATCTGATGCTTCTATTATGCCAGTGCCTAGGCTACCATAATGCTAAAAGTGATGCATAGATATCAAGAACACCGTTGTTTCTTATGTTTCCACCTCGTGAAAAACAAGGAAGCTTTTGTTATTTTATACAGATTCAATACCTCCAGCATTACACAGGCAAGGTATAGTAGTTTGCAAAGTTTTATATGTATATATCCAAGGTGAATTTGGAAAAAGGGAAATCTAATTTGTCAGACATTTACAATAAGACTAGCATGTTGATAGCAAATTAGTTTTCCCCTGCACCTACATTCTCCTATGTAGAAACCATCTTTGTAGAGTTCACAGGGCATAATAAGCAAATAAATGCTATTAGAGAACATTTACATTGCTTTAGGTTTGTATTCTCTGTAGCATGCAACAGGTTGCATGCAACTTTTATCTGCAGAGTCACAGGAATGAGAAGAAAAAAAAAACTGTGCCAAACAAGATAGCAATAGTATTAATAAATAGTCCTAAGACAGAAATTCTTTGTTATTTACTCAGAATGATTCCAGTGCATACAACTTAGGGGTTGGACAGAAATGTCTATCTGGGTCAAACAGTTTGAGAGATAGTGACCAAGAAAGAGAGGGAAAATAATATCAGTGTGGATTGGGTGGTAACTAGTGCAGATTCTTACAGAAAAGGTGTCACTTTGCCTGAGGCCAAAATTGTTCAGCACGTGCATTCTGCCTACTGTCTCCTGTAAGGCTGAAACTCAGAGGCTGTTGATGAAAATATAAAATCATTTGAGCACAAATAAAAGAAGAGTGGAACGAGCAATGCTGAGGACCATATTTAAGGAGAACTGAACTGCTACGTGGATTTGGTAATATACAGTATGTCTGCAATGGATTCTGCCCTGGAATACAGAGAAGGTCCTGCTGGCTTTAGCCAAGTGGAATGTCAGGCAGGTTATGGTACAGACTGTTCTAAATATAATTTAAAGAGAAGAAATGAATGCAAGGAAGGAAAGTCAGTATTTTCCTGAGGGTTTTCACACAACTGTGGGAGAATAATAATATTTTTGGGAATGCTCCTCTGCAAGGGGAAAATTGAATATGATGGAGTTAAGCTGGACTGAGTAAAATTTCTGTAGCATGTACAGGGAAATTCTGTTCGCAACGCTTTGTTTATTAAATCTTATGTGCCTTGCAAGTACCTAGCAACAATAATCTTCAGGCATTCCAGAAATGCATACTTGGAATTAGTTTAACACAGGTTCTTTTTTGTGTGTGTTTAAAGAAATATTTAAAAAATACTACAAGGTAAAGACTAAGTAAGTATGAAATATCCAGAACTAATATTAAAAAAAAGAGGTGAAGCTGTTTCTCCTTTTCTTGATTTGGGTGCAGAATAACACATGCTCTTAAGTATAAACCATCAAATATTCTGTATATATAAGCCTTCTCTCATCGGTTGTAAGTATGCTACAAAAAATTCCTATCAACTGCTCTGTGGAAGGATCAGTGCCACTAACACCTTGATATTTGCTCCCACTTTCCATTTACTTTTCACTGGTGACTTTAAAACACAAGTGACAATGAAGCGTTGTCTCCATGGTATATAAATGGGAGCTCATTTCCTGCATTTACTCTGGTTTTCTTAGGGGAAAGGGGATTTACAGTTAATAACAAATCCTGTTCCACATTTGGATTATTCCTGTGTACAGTAAAAACTCCTTGAATTTCAAATAATACCAATTTCCATCTCTTCAGCTAGAGAGGCAGTGTGGACTCTGGTGCATTGTTTTTATCTCAGAACCATAAGTACTGTGGTAAAAGACTCAGTCATAAATAATCCCACGTGTCGCCAAGGCTGTTGATAAGCAAATGCTTGCAGAAAGGCCCTGGCTCCCTAATCTTCATGGACCTGTCACACTGCACTGAGACATACTCCACAGCAGGCGAAGTGCAATGACCAGCTCAAGGCACAGTGGGTGTCACACTCCTGGTCTTTGCTCCCTCAGCATTTTTGTGCAGAAGTAGCATGGAGGCATCCGCCACCCTCGTTTGTTACCAGGAATGGATGGGCATATGGAGGAAGATTTAACTGATTACCAAGCCTGTCTTTAACAGTATTTTATCAGCTGGTAGAAACTTGCAAAGGAAGGAGCTGAATATACAGTGTTAAACTTACATTCCAACATTATATAACTGAAATCTTCATAGGAGGAGAAAGAGAAGAAAGACAAACAGAAATACTGCCTCCTTTTTTTTTTTTTTTCCTTTAAAGAATATATTTCTAATGAAAGCTTTTTTAATAAAGAAAATGAACAAGAAGTTTATATTGAAACTTCAATGAGCAAATCTGTTTAAAACATCAGAGACAAAGTCTGATGGTAGCAGATATAATGTTTAGTTTGTCTGCTATTATGTTCCCTCTATTTAACGGTTTTGCCAGGTTTCTTTCTGGGATATCCATTATCAGAGTATACTAATATTCATTTAATCCTACTACAACTAATTATATATATCCTCCTTAACCAGTATCTTACTCTCTGCCAACAGAATTAAACCTAATGAAATATATCAATATTGAAGATTTGGACGAGAGCAGTTGCTATTCGTACAAAATAATTATAACCAGTAAAGATCACACGTGTAACATTACAGTGGTAACATCCAGAGAGCAGGAACAGCATGGTAATGATATTCAAACAGGAACACAGCACCCCCTCAACCCTGGAACCACTAATAACTTCAGCTGGAACAATTGACAGAGGGGAAATGAATCATTCCCTTTGACAAGAACAAAACTATATTAAAATGTAATAGTTTATTAAACAACTGACTTCAGAAGTTAAATTACTAAATTGCATCTCCATGGATTTTAAGAAGTACTGTCTGATCACAATAATGGATTGCCTACAAACTTTTATCTTAGCCATCGCCTCCAGAGTTTCTGTATTTAATTATTTAAACATTGTATTAATGAAACATGTTATACTGGTAAGAAAACTACTTTTATCACAACACATGAAAGAAAAAAAATATAATGTGTGGTTTACACTGCACAACTGCATTTGCATTTGCATCCCCCTTGCAAACAGCAAAATCCGTCCTCTCCCCAATCCCCTCTTTCCAGCTGCTCTGCCTGCAAGGATTTGCAAAACTAATGTAATGGCTGCCATTGTTCTTGATTCTGACTTTAAAAAAATAAATTAAAAAAAATCATATAAACCATTTAAAACATTTTGGTGCACCTGTTGTGCTGCATTATGACCCACTGTGAATTCAATTTATGTCACATGAGAACATGCCACTGGAGTACCAGATTGCATCATGCAAATACCCTAGCAGTGCTGGAAATTGAAGTCACATCACATTTTATAATGGATATCTATGCATATAATGCATAGAAACAAGAGGGCTAAAGTAAGACTAAAAAAAGGTGAAAGAAAATAGGCATGGTACAAATTAAGCTAGGCAGAACCATTTTGATTTGTACATGTGTCCTTCAGAGGCTGGAAACCTCTGCTGCATAGTGAAGACCTCTGTCACCTGAGCTATTGAGAACCTGGTAGCAACAGTGGATTGTCATCTCCTGGGGGGGACCAGTGACAAGGGGGAAGTAAGACACATTTTTAAGTGGGTTTCACATGTTTGCTGACATTAGAGGAACACCGTACTTTAAGAAAACTTGGAAAAATTCCATGTTCTGGTTAGGGTAAGGTGTAGAGATGAGTGCTTCTGCCTCATCTCTGCTCAAAGAAGCAGTCTTTCCTGTCACTTGAAGCCTCTCCCTCTGGTTCTTTTCTGGTCCTATTTTCTCCAGCTTTCTTCTCCCTTTCTCCTTGGCCAGCTGTCCTAAAGGGGATAAAAGAATTTGGCAAAGTGCTCTGGAGCACATGAAAGACCAAAACTTAGGTAATTAAATGGAAAATGCAGAAATGAGCAAAATATTAATCATATGAGCTTACAGTTAAGCACCTTTGAGAGCCCTTAAGAAGAGAGACTTGGCTTAGAAACCTGCACTATGAACACACTCATTCAATAATCAGGTTTTATAGAAGGAGATTTCAAATATACTGCAGAAGCCTGCGCAGAAGTATCCAGCAACACTTTCTCTCTTCACAAGACAAAATATGCCTTTGCAGAGTACATTCTGCAGTCCTGCAACTTCTTCATTGGAAAAATGGCAACAATAATATTTCTCTGCCTTACCATTATATTGCAAATACTAATGATGACAAAATTCTGCAAAAAAACGTTTTGATAAAATGCTAGAAATGCTAAAAAGCCATTCCTTAGCTGCCTAAAGAGTTTATTAAAAAATCTAACTGCTATTACATAGAAACTCTTTACAGCCAGAAGAGCAGATGCACTGTGGATTATAACCAATAAAACACCCTTTTCTTAGGGAAGAAAGAACAAACATATGATCTGAGTTCTGCTTGGTGCCAGTGATCTGTGATGAATGATGTGTCCACTTTTTGAACACTGTCCTTAAAACCAGATGTGGACAATTTGGAGAGCAGAGGTCAAAAGAGAACAAAAATGGTCAGAACATAAGACCTATGAATAAAGGGTGAAGGGACTGTAGTTACTCTATCTAAAAGTTAAGATGACTGAGAGAGAAATGATAGCAGCTGAGAGATGTGTAAGAGAAAGAGAATAATCTGTATGACAAGCCCAATGTGGATAGGACAAGAAGTAATAGCCTTGAATCACAGCAAGAGGGATTTGGGTTAGACGTTAAGAAAAAAATTCTAATTGTAAGAAAAGCTAAGCACGGGAGAAGTACACTTACCTCACCTGAGGAGACTGTGGGATCTCCACCGCTGGGAGATTTCAAGAACAAGTCATGCAGATATCTTTCAGGCACATTTGAGGTCCTGCCATTTACATGGACTAACTGATGAAGAGAGTCCTGTTTCCTGTTATTCTAAGTTTTACTGTCTAGTTTGCACAAGCATGAGAAGTGGTTTGTTTGTGTGAGAGCTACAATGACTGGCCACTTAATGTGTGGAAGCCATTAATCAAAAACAAGCTTAATGGATCTTCCAAAAATATTCACCTGCATTTCACTGTGGGAAGGTGATAACCTATTGCTGAAGGAATCCTGTTCTACCAACAGGAAGAGGACCAGGAAATGAATTCTCCCTGGAAATTTCCCTCTGTGTGGTAGCCAGGCCAGCAGGATGACTTTCCCAGGCTTGTTCCCTTTCTACTTACAAGCAGCTGCTGAAAAGTAGCTTTCTGAAAACTGAACAGAGAGTAGGAGGGTTGGGATGCTGGTGAACTTGTGCTCCAGGAGGACAGGAAGAAGCATGAAACCCCAGAGGAGGTAGTTCTGTTGTACTTTTCTGTATGGAAAAGTATCCTATCTGAGGCTAGACAGACAGGTGCTTTTCAGGGGCTCTAAGGACAGTGGGTGTCAAAACAGCATTGGCAACACTGAGAACATGAAAATGATGGGAAAATGCTGTGACAGATCAGTTTTTGAGAGTCCACACTGAGGTCTAGTCTTTGGCCTGAAAAACAAACAGTGCTTTGAGTTCTTCTGCTGGGTGAAGCAGAGACTATAGGGCTGGAAAAGGTTCAAGAGAAGGGACTTTGCAGGGAAAGTGCGGCTTATGGAAAACCTGAACTCAGCCAGGACTTCCACTTAGCTTCAGTGACCTCCACCTGCCACATCGCATGGCTCATCTTTTTCAGTTTCTTTCTTGAAAGGAATAAGACTTGGCTAGAGGAATAGTGTCAGTTAAGATTCACATGATCCTCAGAGGAGATCAGAGAAAAAACTGTGGTTTCAAGTAGATGAGATCCATGCATGATGTAACCAGTGGGTCTAGGATCACCGAATCTACAGCTAATGTGGTGTACAGGCAGCCTGTGCATTTAGAATGGCTGCTTATCCAGGATCTCTGGATGTTAGCTCATTGTTATAACTTAACCATGAATGCCCTGGAAATACTGAGCAAATGATTACAGTCAATGAGTTCTGCTTGGAGCAGAAAAAAGAGGACATATCTGTCTTTATACAGGCCTATGGTAGTACTGAATCTGAATTTTTAAATGCATAACAGCTTTCCACAGAGCATGACTACAAAAGACAGCTTTGGGCACCTCAGAAAAAAAAATAGGAAAATAGGAAAAAAGTAAGGTAGGATCAGTGAAAACCCACAGATAAATATATCCAGAGTTGAGAGATTAACGACAACCCACAGAGGATGAGGAGAGAAGGAGCGATTTGATGAAAAGAAGTAGCATAAGGGATGCTCCTGTTTCCCTTTTGAAGGTTGAATGCAGAGAGTCAGGGAGGACTGTGATGATAATGGAGAAAACCTCCAAACTGACACGTGTGCCAGTCCTTCCACATGAAGTAATGTCTGCTGGTTTCATGGGTTCCATGCTGTAACCATACTTGTGCTTTTCACAGACTACAACAAGGACTTGCCTCCTTCATCTTGCTTCTTTATTGCACCCTTCTTAGATGACCTCAAATTGAAAGGAGAAAAGGGCTCACAGACAGAGGAGAAGGATGAGAAGATCTCTACTTTGAAAAAGCAAGAGCAACACAGAGAAGAGGTGAAATTCAGACAGCTGCTTGTTACAGATCTGACTTACGTGGATCCTCAAATCCTCATGGTCCTGTAACAGTGTATTCTTTGGGTGGTGGCTGGCAGAATGCAATATAACCTTTGGTGCAACCGTGGTGGAAAGATTGCACAAAATTGTCTCATTGATCATACAGGCAACTGCAGCAAAAAAAATTCCCTTTATCAACTTGCTTCATGTCCCAAAGACTTTTGTCTCTGCTTTCTCTTGGGAGCCTTCTCATGACTGTTTCTCTCATTTCCTCCTATTCTCTTAATTCATTTCCGCCTTCATTGAAGCAAAACCAGTCAGTTTTAAGCAACCTGCAGCCCCTGCTTTTCCCACTAGAAAACCCCACACTCTGTTCATCATGGGCTGTGGTTACACATTTGGGGGCAGGGCTGACTTGAACTCCTTTCAGCACAACAAATTGGGACGGTAGGGTTTTTGGAGACCGAGGTCCTGTTTGTTACTGCACCATGACACTGCTGCTTACTTGAGCCACAAATGCAACAGAACTAGGAGTTACCCGGTAACAAGGACTTGAAGCCAGATTATTGACAGTTGCCTATAGAGCATTTTGGTTTTTTTGTTCCAGGGAGTACATGGCACTTTGGGTACCCACTGATGGCCAGTCCTTCATTCAGGAGAGGGGAGGTGTGATATTACACTTCAGCTTTATCCAGCTTGTCCTCCAAGTGGTAAATATGTGTGTGTGGGTATGCACATATGCAAAGAAAACTTAAAATTATTTATGAAGGAATTACAAAACCCAAGATGCCTTAATCTTACTAAAGAAAAAAAAGAAACCAAAAATCTCTCCCACATATGAGCAGCTAAACATTACTGAACTTAAAAAAAACCAAAAAAACCCCCCAAAAAACACCATCGTTGGACTTAAATACACTACCAAACTTGCACTACCATAAAACAATGTATCTGAGGACTTCAGTCAGATCAACTACTCATAATATTCTCCTGTTTTGCCAGCATATTATGATATGAGAAGAAATCTGTAATTCCTGATATAACAATATAGTCTAAGTTATATTCCATTCAGAAAACCTTAAATAAACAATACATTAAGTATATAGCATAAAACATGTTTGAGTGTTAGGAAATAGGGTACAGCTTTCCCTCTGCTGTTGAAGCTGAGGAAATATTAATTCTCCTCCTGCCGTACCTTTGTCCTGACCCTTCCAGATCCCCCACGTCTCAGAGGTCTCCACAGCTCTCCCTGCTTTTCATTTATCTTTAATCAGCCAATTCTGACAACACATTTTAACCTGAAAATAAAGCACATTAGCCAAATTAAAATGGTGTTAAAATAATGTGGAAATAGACAAAGTCTATGGTTTAAAACACAGACTTCTCTTTGTGCTAACAAGCAATATTTATGGCCAAGAAAGCTTTAAAACCTTTTTCTCAAGATAGTTTATCTACATTTGCTGCCTGGACATCTGGGTTTGGATTAGGGTGTGGTAAGAGTTGGTATGGGCAAATTTTGAAGTGTAATATTGATCTACGTAAAAATTATCTGATAGAGGCAGCTTAAAAGTATTGTATTGATGCTTTAAAAAGAGGGGTTGACAATATGCAGCATTTAGTAGCATTAGGCTAAGATAGGAATATTACACTGGGAGTACACTATTTCTTAATGAAGACTTACTCTTGCCTTTGAAACTGGAAGGTAAATTGATGCATTTATTGCACAGCATTCCAATATCAGATACAAATACATCTTAAAATACCACTATAGTGTCATTTTTCCTATACTTTTAAAGTATAACTTAAAAAAAATGACTTGTCGATAAACTTCTCCTTTAACTCTTACCATAAATGTTGCCCCCAAAATCTCAAAGGTAATATGTAGAGAAAAGTACTTATTAAAATAACATGGCAGGCCTGGCTGGAACTGACGAATCCAAGAAATTCATGGTTAAGATTGAAACTCCATCTTTGAGACACCCCGTTGTGCTCTGTTGCATTTTAATAAGTGTTCATCTGACCCTCTGCCAGTTAATTATGGGGATCTTCAGAATTTTGTTCTGGCCCCCTTGCTCTTCAGTACTGATGTGCTTCTTTCACTTCTATTTTTAGGGACCTTAAGGTGAGTTATTGTTAACCTGATAACACCCAGATCTATTTTGCTCTTTTAGCTGATCCTACTGAGGCAGCATTTAGTCTTTTCATCTTACCTCCCTAAAGCACAAATTGGGATCTTAACTGAATCTCTTAAAAAAAAAAAAAAAAAAAAAAGATAAAAAGAGTGAGAGAAGAATCACAAAAATCAGATCCTCTCCTCCATTCTCCCCACCATCCTACTAAAATGTAGCTCCAAGTTTTCAGTTCCATTAGATGAAAATCTGTTTATAATTTACAGTATGGCTAACAGAATTGAGGCACTGGTGGATCTTATTTAGTAATTTCATTATTTTTTTTTCTTACCCTTTTAAGGTTACTTATTTTGATTTACTTTGGATTTCTTATGTGAAAATAAGAAGAGATTGAGAGATTACCATAAATTATTCTGCAACACTACCTCTCTTGTTCCTATTTTAAGATGTAGGAATCTCCTTTTATTACCCCCATGGCAAGGAACAATACATGTACCTATGAAAATTTTAATTCAGGGGAGAGAAAAAAAAAAAAAAGAAAGAAAGAAACAAACAAAAAACTACAGAAGAAAATGTTTCCTAGTACTCCCTGTGGCTGCTCTCTACATCAAAATTTTGTGGGTTACTCCTGAAAGAAACATAGATTGGAGAACGAATTAATTTCCTCTGAAATGTAGCCTGTCACCCATGAGGAGATGTTTCTCTGCCTGGTAAAGGAACCTCAGGAGGGGACAGAGGTATAGCTAGACATCATTAAAGAACAACAAAAAATTGTGATTATTTGGAGGTTCATGGGTACGATGACAGTAGAGATGTTTTTTTCAAAACACTGTAGACAAACATTGATATTATTATACTTGTCTGAAACACTCCTCTGAATCTTCTGAGGTTTGTCCATCACTAGAAAAAAATAATGAATACTACTTTACTAGTGGAATTTTCCCATTGAATGCAAATGATTCCAAAAGTTTATTTTCAGAATGTTTCATGCTGCCCTTTGTCAGACAGCTGGTAGAGGGAAAGGGTTTCAAAAATAAAGAAAATTATATATAATGAATAACCAATTGTTGTAGATGCTAGGAGACTAAATGTATTTTTATTGTGAGGACATAATGCTGCTATAACCTAACCTTCTCCACCCCCATAGAGTAAAGAACAGTTAATGAAGGCGAGGATGCTTTTTTTAATCTGTAGTCCATTTCTGTGCTATATAATATTCATTAGACATTCACTAGCAATTTCTTCCACTTACCCTATATTTTATAGACAAAAATTTTTTTCAACCTTTAATAAAAGAGTGATAAATAGTTAACTAATACATATTGTCTATTTTTCAATATAATCAATAAAATCTTAACACACTTATATGCCCTGATACATGAGAGGTCAAAGTGCATTTTGTTTTGAGAAAATCTTTCAAGACTTGGATTATCAAGACTCCAAACTTCTGTTCTTTGAATATCTCCCAAACTGTACTTCTTAGAAGCAGTCTCCCTGGGTGTAGCTTTGTTCTGATAAAGTCATCCCAATGGTGGGTTTTCCACTGGTGTGTATATGTTACAAATAACATGATTTTCTGGTCCCTTGTTGTGGTGTGGTGGGGGGTTGTTTATTTATTTTTGTGTTTGTTTGTTTTGTTTTGTTTTGTTTTGTTTTTCTCTGTTACCAAACTTCTTTCTTCTGTCTCCACTCTGGAGATTTGGGTTTCTAATGTAGCTGCTGGGCTAAGCTCTTTGGTTCTACCTCTACCCTTAAACAAAGTTAATGCCTGCTTGATAGCCCTGCTCCTTGAGCTTTGGTCCAAAGCTGGTTTTCTGTTTACACTCAGACATTTGATCAGCTACTTAGGTTGTTTATTTAGAATTACATTTAAAATAAGAATAATGGGAAGAATACCTCTTTATAGTGGAGAATACATCCCTAAATCTGAGAAAACCCCCAGATTTATTTTTGTAGGCAAGGAAGACAACTTTATGAAAGCCTGAAACATTATCAAATGAAGGTTTAAGTGATGGCATTAATTTTTATAGCATGCTGTTGCTCTGGTGAACTTGAACAGTAAACCTATGATTAACTTCACCTTTTATTTTTTTAATAAAAATCTAACTTTGGTTTTTGCTTTTGTATTTTTAAAGAGATTGGCTAAAAGTATCTCAAACCAAAGCAATTCCGCTCCTCACCCGTTTTGGACTGTGAACACAATGAGTTCCTATGCTCATATTTGCCAACAGGATATTATTGCTTTCCTTTGATATATAATTTTATAGTATCTTCTTGTAGTCAATTGCCCTTTCATATGTAATTGTATAGCATCTTCTACTAGTTTCTCACATCTTTTCTATTGGTGGTCGTCAAATCAAGTGTATAAAGTAAGAACATCAGTAGAAGGCATTTGTGTTGAATAAGAATGAGTTGTTCATTAATTCTGCAGGTGGGTCACAAGCCCAGTGTTATGAGATTTCTGCCACTTTTTCCCAAAAGTTTGTTGATTAGTCCGTCCTGGCTTTGCATGAGGGACTACTGTCAAACCTTTAGGCTCCAATCCTGCAGTCACATCTTGTCTGGGATCCTATTGACCTCAGCAAGTTTTCAGGCAGATACCAACATCAGATGACTGTGAATTTGTTTCAAGGGAATTTTTTAAGGCAATCCGTTGCACAGTTGCTGAGAGTTTCTGCTGGAGATCAGCAAATGCATCAGTCATGCAGGTCCTCATCTTCCACATGGTCACTACAACAGTATCTGCCCGTGTATCATTGGTGGGCCCCAGGGACCCTTGCAACAGTGTCCTACATGTATATCTCTCTCTGTGTATGTATCCGTACACATACACTTATACATGCATACATATGTGCTGCCATCCAGCGAGACCTAGACAGGCTGGAGAGTTGGGCGGGGAATAACCTAATGAAATTTAACAAGGAAAAGTGTAGAGTCCTGCATCTGGGCAGGAACAACCCCAGGTTCCAGTATCGGTTGGGAAATTACATATTAGAGAGCAGTGTAGGGGAAAGGGACCTGGGGATCCTGGTGGACAACAGGATGACCATGAGCCAGCACTGTGCCCTTGTGGCCAGGAAGGCCAATGGCATCCTGGGATGTATTAGAAGGGGGGTGGTTAGTAGATCAAGAGAGGTCCTCCTTCCCCTCTACTCTGCCCTGGTGAGACCCCATCTGGAATATTGTGTCCAGTTCTGGGCCCCTCAGTTCAAGAAGGACAAGGAACTGCTGGAGAGGGTCCAGCGTAGGGCAACCAAGATGATTAAGGGAGTGGAGCACCTCCCTTATGAGGAAAGGCTGAGGGAGCTGGGTCTCTTTAGTTTGGAGAAGAGGAGACTGAGGGGTGACCTTATTAATGTTTATAAATATATAAAAGGTGAGTGCCATGAGGATGGAGCCAGGCTCTTCTCGTTGGCAAACAATGATAGGACAAGGGGCAATGGGATCAAGCTGGAACACAAGAGGTTCCACTTAAATTTGAGAAGAAACTTCTTCTCAGTGAGGGTGACAGAGCACTGGAACAGGCTGCCCAGGGGGGTTGTGGAGTCTCCTTCTCTGGAGACATTCAAGACCCACCTGGACATGTTCCTGTGCAACCTCACTTAGGCGTTCCTGCTCCAGCAGGGGGATTGGACTAGATGATCTTTTGAGGTCCCTTCCAATCCAGAACATACTGTGATACTGTGATACTGTGATATTAGCATGCTGTAGCTAATGTAACATACAAGTATGCATATATATATGTAATTATAAGTAGGCACCTCTCTCCTGACTGCATTCATCTAGTTTCTGGTTTGCCAGATATTCTCTGAGATGATCTGGTTTCTCCATAGGATTCGGGATGTGGATATGACTTAGCTCAGTCGTGTCACCTCATTCAGGTCAAGCACAGAAAGTGAAAGAAGACTCAGAGAACCGAGACTTTTGAAGACCTTTACATTAAAATATAAACACATAGGTAAACATCTTACATGCCCAAGTATCTTTTTTTTCCAATTATAATGTGTTACAGGCAGCTGATTTGTAATTTTAGATCTGATTAATTTTTTAAGTGCACAAATATAAATAAATAAAGAGGAACACTGCTAAGTCTACTGAAGGCAGCCTCATAAGACTATCTAAGAATGAGATCTTTGTTTCTGGACTTTGGGCTAATATTTTTACAGTTTTCTTTCCATGGGAGTGATAAATGCAAAACTAATTTCCAAAACGCACTTCTTTTACTGATTCAAGATACAAAAACAAGATACAGCTCTAATAAACCAATCTAAAAAAGGAACTCTGATTTCCTAAGGACACCAGAATAAAGTTTTCAGTAACTTCTGGTTAGATACAAGAGTTACGTAATTTTTAAAAAAGTATCCAGAACAGTAAGTGCATTCTGCAGCTAAGATTATTTTCCTTTACCATAATGAACATCAGTCTTTTGAAAAAATACTTCATCCCTGGAAAAAAAGAAACAATACTTCAATTAATTTCCTTGAATATTCTATATAAAAATATTCTATTTCCAAGTGATCCATGTATACCTGCTTATTTTTTTCTTTAAATACAGCTACTGACATAGTATAAAATACTCTTCATGCAGCAAAAAACCTACTAGGACTGTATCTTCTGACCTAAAGGAACTGGGATACACTGTCACATAATGCAGAGAGTTTAGTTTCTATTAAAGCTTGTGTTTAACTAGTAAAATTAAATTCTCATAAAAGTAAAGTTGGAACTCATTTTTATAAACTCTGATTAAAATGCAGAGTTTGTAACTTGGAAAACATCCCAATGATACCTGGGGGGTGAAGCAGGAGGATTACAGATACTGAGGAAAAACCACATAGAACTGATCATTTTTCCACTGTATCAATTTAAAAAGCTGTAGTTCCTGTTTCTTATAAATATAGTCTCTTTGTAGCTTCCTTACAGCCTCAAATTTCTTAACGAAAATGTGGCATCACTACAGATAACTTATTTAAAGTCTTCTCAAGCTGCATTTCATTTTGTAAACATCTCTGAATGACAAAACATGTAGGGCTAGATCCTACCCTCTGCCATGTGCAGAAAATCCCATTGGAGTTCATCAAGGTTAACGCATGCAGTTCAAGCTTGAATTTGGCCTATCTTTCTCTACAGAGAGGCCACCGAGTATTCTCTTTTTATCCAACTTTATGGATGAGCCTTAGCCACCCAATCCACATTTTTTTTTTTTTTTTTTTAATTAAGGAAGATGGGAAGAAAGTGAATTTTCAAGTCACAAAACTCTGACAGAAAAAGATCCACATGGTTATGCCAAAGGCCTGCACCCCTGGCCACCTCAGAAAGTCAGACACTGAAATATGAATCTGGTTATAAGATGAAAGTCATGGAGTTGGAGTAACATATGAAATCTGGGAATGAAACTTGCTGAACTGAGCAGAGTGTTATAATTGACCATATTCATTCCATAAGACCTCACTGAACAACCTGCTGTTACTAATATCACCTACCACAAAGGCATGTTGCATACAATAATAATGTAGTATTTGTAAATCACCTTGAAGACATAAATTTCCATATATTGTCGGTGCTCTACAGAATATGTTGCATATATTTCATTTTTTCTTAAGGACTGAATTTTTTCTTTGGAGTTATAATTGCATTCTACCTCACTAAGAAAACAGGACATTGTCCATATTAGAATACATCGTAATCAAAATTAACATTTGCCCTTTGTCTGAGGTAAATTTTATACTAATTTTATTTCACGTGAAAAACTTCTTCCCTCTCCCCCCAAAAAAGAAATCTTCACAGACAAGTGTAGCTTTGACAGAAAAATACACTTTTGAGGTGTAAGTTCACATGGTAAGGAGTCTTTCAGGCATCCTACTGCCCTGTCCAAAAGCTGCTCCAGAGGCTAAAGCACTGGTCGTTCCCCTGAATGTCAACACCCCCTCCGAAAGATGGGGCGGCAGCAGTAAGGAGCCTGCTGCAACAGTTTCTCCTGGAATGCAAACTGGCTTTAAGATAAATACGAATATTTAGAGAGAGAAATGTTTACTGATATTCCCCTAGCCAAACACTGCAGCTGTAACTGTAAAGGATGTGAAGATGGCAAAGCAGCCAGACCCCTTCCTAAGAATGTTTTATATTTTTTTTTCCTCCTAACTATAATGGGTGACTGCTTCTCTGCCTAAACAGCTCTAAAGGACTATGAAAACTGAAGTCCTTCAAAGCTGTTAAATGTTTCCTCAGATTTACAATAAAATTCTGTGTTACAAATCTCCTAGTAAAATCTCTGAAGCATTGCAAACCGTACTTACATAATTTTCCGTTAAGTCAGTATTTGTGCATTCAACACCTAGAAAATAAGGAAAGTGAACGTGGATAGGGAGGGGAATAAAACAAAGGCAAGGAGGGGGAAAAAAGGAAAAGAAAAAAAAAAAAAGAAAAACCCTACCCTGAAACAGCCATGCAGCTATTAAACATATGCCAAAGTAAACAATAGTGCGAGGGTCTGCCATAGCTTTGCCCTGCAGGTAGACGGCAGGCGGCACAGAAGGAAAGCAAATGGCAAGGAAAAGAGAAAGACGGTACAGGATGTGGATGAGATGCCGAGCCCTGAGAGCATGAACGGCCTGATTGTGATCCTCAAGTCACACCATCAGCCATGCAAAACAGGACATACCTTTCTGGCTTGCTGGTTCTGTCGGCTGAAACAAAGCAGTCCCATTCTCAGCGGGAGGCCAAATCAAAATGAAATTTTATTTAGTCTGCACTGTCCCCAGATTGGGTTTCAGAATGACTGCTTTAGGAGATAGCATGGATGTGGCTGATGCATGCTTTGCATATGAAACTGCAATAGGGAGAAAAAAAAAAATCTACATAATCAAAAAAATCTGTGCCGTGTGTATGGCAAAACCCCTGGACGTCAGTGAAGCAGCTACAATGGATGTTTTTAAAAAATGACCTTTCTGAATAAAATGCACATTTGTGCTCTGCAATACTGTTTTCAATAAATATAGAATAGATCATTTTGCATGTAATTATTCAGAAGCTGCCCTGAGAGAGTGAAATATCAAATATTTTTTTCTTTTTTTTTCTTTTTTTTTTTTTAACATGGAACAGAATTACAGTTTGGAAACAAATGCAAAGAAAATGTATAGCTAAAGATGATTTCTGTGGCTGGCAGTAGCTGGCAGTGATTGCTTCTCAGAATCCTCTTCAATTTAATGTTTTGTTTAAGTCCCTGTTTCCTAGAGTACCCAAAGAAAGGCCTACTGCAGTAAAGAACATCTGCTTTTTGTGCCACTGATCTAATGCATTCCACCTTGCACTTTTAAGAAAGGATCCATTCTTTGGTTAGACACACTTAATTTTACAGACCATCAATAAATAAAAAAGATCATCAACCGATTGCATAGTATTTTCATTAGAAGTTAGAAATAACTTACAAAGGCAAGGAACAGTCTGCCGAATATGCAGGGCATACACCATGTAATGCCTTTGTTGTCAGTTATGCTGCAAATGAGATTTTCAAATAGGATTTGCAGAGGCAGGGCAGTGATCAACACAGTGCAATATTCAGGAAAGGGAAGTTGAGCACAGTATTCTGTGAAACAAGGGGGCAGAAGGGAGCCTGTTTGTAAATACATATTATTATTGAAAGAAAACACTTAGCACTGCTTGATTTTGCTACACCAGCTACTTGGAACTAGGTGATACCAATAATTTTATAGGTGCACATCTGTGTGGGCATGTGGGTTTGTGTTTATCTGTGTTCTGGGCATGTAAGCCTGTAGTCTGTGCACATGTACACGCTTGATGCTTACACTGTAAAAGATAAGCAAAAGGCAGAACAAAAAATACACGTTTCAATTGATAGATATTTATCTGCTAAAACAAGCAGTGCTAATACTGTGCTCTATAGCACATGGACAGCCAAAGAATGGAAAGGAAAAAACAAAAAACCCCAGCACCATGAAATCTTTAGGAATGCAAAGGGGATAATGACCCCCAAATAAACAATATAGATTAAAACTTCCAGGAATAATGAGATACAGTGCAAATCATTCACACAATGTGCTTTCACACAGCAATGACGGAAGTCACTGACAACAATGCAACCATGTGCAGACACTCCTTGGAGACATAGTCAAGTAAATTTTGTAATTCTATCATGTGTGCTTTGCAGGCTGAGTTTGAGACTTGCCGTAACAAAATGTGCTAGAATATTGGTGCTTTAAAATTAAACATTGGACATTATGGAAGGTAACTTCATAATGAGTTATCCTATTGCTATTTAAAGTTAGAAATCCATAAGGAGCACAGTGAAAAATACAACATTTGTTCTCCTTATGTCTTGGAACAACTGTTTTTATATTTGTAGTCAGCCTAACTGTTGTTCCAAACAAGACATTCAGATAGTCCCCAGCCTCATGCTGTATCATATTTATTCTGATGTATATCTTATAGCGAAGCTTTGTCTGTATTGAATTAATTTGATTTTTTTTGGTCTTACGATTTTTATAAATGCTGTTTTTTTCTCACAGAACTTCCCACTTTAGGGAAAAAGAAAGATGTGATTGCTTTAAAAATAGAAGACCAAAAACAAAGCTAGTATTCCCAAAATTCAATGCACCTGGCATTCACTTTATACCTAATAAGCATCCGTGAATATGCAAATGTTCAATGTCTCCAGTAACCTCATTAATTTATTCCTCAGGCAATCAAAGAATGTGAACCAGTCCTCTGCTACTAATACTGGAAGTGGTACGCTGCGCAGCATTGCTAGAATCAGCTGAAAGCACATTCTGCATATTGAAAAACTGTTTCATCTTTCCTCTTTCCTTCACCACTCTAATTCAAACAAAGACTTCCTACCTCAGTTTACATAGCTGACAGTAAAAGTTGAAAAATGCCAAAAAAGAATTAAGACATATATATTTCATATATATATATATATATATATATCCACGTGCACACATACACATTGGGGATATAAATAGTTTAAAAAGATCTCAGCAGAATTCCAGTTTGACAACCACCTGAGTTTTCTTATTTATTCATTTGGAAAGAGGGGGAGCTTGGAAAGGAGGTGTGGGGGGGAAGGAATGACCTGCCTCCTACTCTGCAGAGCAGCTGAATAATCTTTTCCTTTGCCCACATTAAAAGCCCTGAATAATGTTTATAAAATGTTAGGGAATCCCGGTAGGTTTCCTATTTAACAAGCCATGTATGACAAATCACAGTGTAATGTACTACGTTCTTAATCTTTAATTAGAATGTGAATATCTGCGCGAGAACGCAGTTAACTTTGACACATTAAATCTTCTGGTTAAAGTGCCTTACAGGAAGTGCAAAGATGAAACACTGCAACAATCTACTGCCTCTCTCCATTCACCCAGACAGTTGGGGAAGGATGATAACATCTTGTAATACCTGCTCTGTAGTAATTAATCGCTGTGGTATTTAGGACCATTCAAGTAGACAAATATGACAGAGACAGGGACAATTAGGAACCTTGTTCAAGCTACATTAACTTTTCCAGCTATTACAACACAGCAGCTCAAGTTTGCTTGTAAAAGCTGCAGAGGGATTGTTATGCATTAGCCGTGCGATTATTAATGAAAGAAAAGGAGAATTGTGTTTATTGTAGTTTGAAAATTGCAAATAAATTTCAATTATCTGCTATGTCATTTTGTTAAACATGCATTCTGGAAATGCCTTTGTACTCTAAATCATGAGCTACTTAGAGCAAACTAATACTAAAAAGCCTTTGGGAGATATAAAGTAAATATTTTTGTTGAACTGGCCTTCTTTCTTGTTGAAACTGAAGATAGACAGAGCTACCTGAAGATATTTCAGATAGTTAGCGAACCCCGCAGACACTCTGGCATTCATCCTGCTGACAGGCAGTCTGATCAAACTTCAACACATGGGTGGGTGAACATGTGCTCTGCTCCACAAGAACGAGAAAGCCCAACTCCCTTTACTGATCACATGCATGAAGTGCACACAAATAAATAAACAACTGGAGGAAAAGACCCTAAAAAAAGCCCTTTGACTCTTTCCCGTGATCGCCACAGTCATCGCCAAAACACATCGAATGAAACATGGGGGAGTGATTTGGGACCCAGTATGGATTAGATATTTTAAAGGTTACATGCTGGGCTTTACTTTTCCATCAATAAAGAACAGCAAAAGGAGCAGTGTAGACTGCAAAGTTTATGTTTTAACTATACATTTGAGGCAGCATAATTTACCATTGCTGTTTGGTACCACACAAACACATATCAGTTCTCAATGTTAAAGGAGGCTGGGCAGAAAACAACAGAACTGGACAAACAGTGCAAGGATTTTGGCATGAATATTCACTTGGTGGCTCTTTTCTTAAAAAAAAAAAAAGAAATCACCTAAACCTGTGGCCCTTTTATGTTCTCTTTCTATGAATATTTGAACTAGAGTTTCTTAGCAGCATGAATGCTCGCAGAAAGCTAATTTGAAAGTCATACGTGCGAGTGTTTGTGGAAAACGAATTCTAAATTTGCATGTGCAAATATTTGCACTGGGTATGCTGCTGTCTTCCCCCAGTCAGGGAGCAACAGCGCTGCCACGTGCCTCGCCCCACCAATCCTGCCTGAGGAACCCAGCTTGAGTTACAAATATTGTGTCAAATTTGCCCCGTGAACTTGTTTACGATTGAGTCCCAAAGTAGGAAAAAAAAAAAGGTGTTAAAAGTGTATGAAATGTACTTGAACAACAAATGTTTGCAGCAATTGGAGATGTGTAGCTGGGCATTTCAAAAGCAGAAACAGAGGCATGCTGTCACAAAACAGAGTTTGTTAGAAAGTGTTCATTCGGCTCTGGTAAGACTGCTTTTACCTCCTCTTTCCTTCCAGGGGGTGAAAAAGAAAACAAAAGGGTAAAAACAGCAACCAGGACAGGGAACATTCTCTGCCCATCTGCCCAGTTTACAGTCAATCTCTTAAAATGCTACCCCTTAAATTCAAAATATTTGTGAGCCTCGAAATGCTTTCTGAACATGTAGAAAAGTACTCCACAATTTATTTGCAGGTGAGGTCTTCCATGATATTTTTTTTCTTTCTTTTCTTGTTTTTTTATTTTTCCAATTTTGGTCATTGCAAACTACATTGACACGTGTGCCATTTTCCGCGACCTGCGTCATTGTACTCTAGAAATAAAAAGAAAAAACAGCTTAGCCCTGCAGAAATCTGCATCACCACCCCAGAATCTCTTGTCACAAAATGAAGGAGGGAGGGGGCTAGGGAGAGAAGAGGGGAAAGCAGCTCAGTGCACAGCAACAATTCCCCCTCTCAGCTGAGCTGCAATGATGTCAGCTTTCTGATTACAAACTGCTTATTTATGCTTCAACAGCTGCCAAGAGCAGCAAATAAGTGGCTAAAAGAGTGTCTAGACCAGGCATTCAGGCCTCTATTGTTTGCTGGTTGTTACCTGGTTGACAGCGATGGGTACAGCTGCCTGGTGTGAAAGAGAGCAAGGGATGGGGAGGCAGTGATTGACAGAAGGGCCCTCGGGGTCAGGCACAGCCAGCCCTGATGGCCTCATGGCTTTATGTTCCCCGCTCTAAAGGGAAAGCGATGGCTCTGCCTAGAGGTTGGAGGTGAAAGGAAATGTTTGAGGGTAATGAAAAAAATCCTTTAGCCAAATTTGCGATCATGAACAGTTACTCTGGGGAATTTAAGCCCAAGTGTTAGGCAGTTTTCTCTGTATGCAGAAATGGTTATTGGTAGTCACCGCAGGAATAATAATGTGTTATATGCATGCGGGCAAAAATGTATCTTTGTGCAGTCCTTCACCCTGGAGTTTAAAACTGCAGGCAGTTTTATTTTTACTTAGGTTAAAAACTGATAACACTGCTAAAAACTGCTACTATGCACTGTGAAATTCTTTCTGCTTTCAAGGCCTAGCTTAAAAAGCATTCCCAGGCTTTTCTAAAAAATATTCAGGGATTTAGGATGGAAAAATAAGTATTTGGATTAGACAATGGTCTATCAAGAGCTCCCATCTACTCACTCAGTGAATTTCCCTCTCTTCATTTAGATTCTGGAGGGACACTGTCTCTTACAACAACCCAGTGGGAACAGCTAGCCAGTGAGTAGGCTAACCAAAATCCATAAAATGTCTTTTTTTTTAACTGATACAGAGACGTCCTCAGTCTCAGATCTCGCACATGCTAGTGTGGTCCAGGCATAAGCCTACTGAAGTCAAAGGAGTGGCATTGATTCAAGTCAACTGCAATCACTGGCAGGCTAACTGAATTTCTCACCTCCCACCCTAGCCTGCCCCCACGGTGGGACACCGTTCAGCAAAGAGGCAAAATCTCTCAAAAGTTTTAAAGAGATGAAGCCAATGAATTGTTCTTAATAGAACAACAAAACTAGATTCTAAAGTCTCAGAATGATATGAAAAAACTATGAAGATAAGGAGTGCCCTGGGAAAATGAAAGCTTTATGTACGCTAACAGGTCCACCCCTAGCTTCGCCCAAACACAAGCAGATTAAGTTTCTCGGGTAGCTGTTAATAGAATTAATCTTACATTCCTGTTTGGCATTTTCTGACACCAGGCAAAGTCCTACGCCAAGAAAAAATGTTGATTTTCAGAGATGGTTACATATGACAGAATTATTAAACGTTTTATGACCATATGGTATATTTTTTACTGTAGTATTTGAAATAGATTATAATTAACAAATGAGTAACCTTTCTCCAGCAAAAGACAGGAAAACACTAAAACATTGTCCAAGCATCAAGAGCAGCTAGAGAGGTAAGAAGTACAGCAGAGCACCTGAGGAGCACAAGCTTAATTTGGGCATACAGTTGGCTTTCTACATATCTGATGCAAAAGCTGTAACTAAAATGAAATCACGTTAAATTAGCTGTAAAAAATAAGTTGATTTAATTAAGCACAGAAAGACTTATTAGATATAATAAAATGTTAAAAAGTCAAATGATGTGCAGTTACATTTCAGCTAACAGTGCTCAACAAATCCACTAAATTTATTCCTTTCAATAATGATCTGTTTTGAGCATTTAATTAGATAAATAATATTTAATCACTTCAGCAAATTTGAACTAGAAAAATTCCTTGTCATCAGTGGTGACTCATTCTTGCTAATACCTACCTTTAAAGAAAAGGTAAAACTAGATGATTTTCTGGAGTAGCAAAGAGTATGAGACTAGTAGAAATTTCTCTCTAGACCTCATTAAAAAAAACAAGGTTTGCTAAACAAACTATTATTTACAGTGAGAAATGTGCATATTTTACTTGAAAGAGCATTCACATGTTTGACTCTTTTCAGCATCAGGCACTATAAGTAGATGATAAGAAAAGATATTCAATAGATGTCCTATAATTCATCATAATACTGTTTCATTTAATAACTACTTTGCTGAAGTGATTGGCATGATTACAGGAAAATTACTTCAAATTATTCATCTCTTATCTAGCATCTAAGATGTCCTAAACTTGCATGAGAGTTAGCATAATGGGACCTATTAATTACTGATGCTGCAAGTCCTTCACTACTTAAATATCCTTTCTACCAGGTGTGCTGTGTAATGCAAATAAAGAAAATAGAAACCAAAATGTTCACTTTCCAAGATGGTGTCACCCAAAGTTTAATAAAAGAAATACCAAGTGCTAAAATCTATGGCCCAACCATCAGTTCAAAATGTCAAGATGTTTATATCTTTTAGTTTTTATCATTCTCGGTATTTCTCTCCCTCTCATATGTATGTACATTTGCAGGGGTGTGTACATGTGTAAAAACAAGTATACGAACAGTATATGACATATGTTGTATTTATTTTCTGTTCAGAGGTATTGATGTGCAAGACTGCTACAAAACACAGGCTAAGCATGTAGTTTCTGCCCTAAAGAGCAACTTTTAATCTCAAAACCCTATTAATCAATTGCTATCTGTTCAAACAAATTTACTCCTATGAGTAAACACTTTGAAGCAAAGAAGCATTATTACCTGATAAGGCAGAGAAGTTAGAGCAAAGATGGCCAGGAGCCATATTTGTCCTCTTGGCGGTCTGGATTTAAGAGCCAATGTAAATTAGAGAACCCTCATGCTTACGTCCTTGGGTTTCTAAGAGCCCTGATGGAAACCATTGCAATAGAAATCAGGATAAACCCTTCCTATCCTTCTTTCTAGCCCATATGTGACATGCTCATAACTCAAAGGGTGGCTATGCTGCTTTTTAAAGCCACCTAAGATGGATGACTGAGGGCCTGATGCGTCAGTGTCTTACACCTCAGAAACACACTTAAACTGTGCAAAGAAGACCCATGCAGTTGCAAGCTCTCATAAGTGCCTCACTAAACTCACATTGCAGAGGCAAGGCCATGAAAAATCATGCTTTGTTTTCTTTGTAGAATCTAACCTTAACTCCATGATCAACTGTCTTCTCTCCCTCTGCTTTGCTTGTTTTACTATCATGACCAGTACCTTCAGTTCTGCTAGTTATATTCATGATGTTGAAATAAAGATACAGGAAATATGGGAAGTAAAACAAATCAAAACAAAGGAAAAAAACCAAACTCAAAGGTAAAAAGCACATAAAGACCCCATAAAAATTATATGTCTTTTTTTATACATGACATTCCAGAAACCAATTAGCTGGCCAGAAGATATGTTTTTCAGTTCTGGCTGACAGTCATGTTGTAAAAAAACCCCATAAATAGTTGTTGAACATCATCAGCATCATGTTAATCACAAGTTTCACTGAACTTCCATGGCCAGAACTCCCTCCCTCATCCAGAATGTTCCAAATAGCAAAGGTGCCTTCAAAGGTAGTCTGAACATTACACAAAGCAACCATCTAGGTTACCTGCTGAAGATACCTTGTGTCCTCCAACTCAGCTCACTGAGATCTATCGTATTTGTGCACTGTTAAACAAGGTGAAGAAATGATAGCTTCTACAGAATCACCTCAGCTTTTGCCTGACATAATAAAATAAAATAATTTGCAATCAGATAGCTTGAACAGCATCATATCTAGATTAGTTTTCTAGGCACTTAAAATTTTGCCAAGACAGTAGTGATTCAAGCTTGAGATACCCTTTTCTTTTTGGCTCTTTAGTGTATCTTCACCATTTAGCACACCTTGCATGTGACAAAACTACAGAAGTGATTTGCTTCATATATGTTGAAATGCTGACAAATACCACCGCATAAGGGATGCGGTTGGGATGAAAACAGAATTTAAAAAATAATTAAAGCCAGCACCAGTTCACACTGTTAACTAATAAGAAGGGATGTGCCTGAGAATACAAACTGATTTAGAAGAAATTACTCAGATCTCTAATTTTTGTATCTATCTGCTTCTTTCCTTCTGGCAGCCTGTAATTCCCATATTCTGAAGGCCTTCAATTTAATTTAATGTTCAACAATACATACCATCTCTGCAATGAAAGTACTTGACTATTTGACCTGTGTACCATAACCCAGAATGAAATGTTCACATGGAATACTGGAATGGAATGATACTGGGAAATACCTCCAGTTAAGTCTCCCTGAATGGAAAGCAGTTCTGACAAGTGTTCTTTGGTTTAGAGAGTCTTGTCTAATGGATCAGAGGGTCTTGTCTAATGGATCAATCATGAGACTGGGACAACAGCAAGAAGAAACAATGGTGGGGAGCCATCAAACCCATTGACGGAGCAAAACAAATTGCTACGTTTAATGCTAGTCTGTATAGAAACACAATTAAGGGGCCAAATTCTCTGAGCATCTGTACCAGTTTCTGCTGATGTTTGGAGTAAATCCTACCAGCAAAAGGATGTATTGGTGGAAGATATCACTGATACAATTGTGGTTCTCACTCTTTATCATCTTGGCTGAACTACAGCCTTTCAAGGAGAAAAAGCAAGAGCTGCTTTGCTGCTTGAGCTAAACAGCCTGGATTTCTAGTTGAAATATCTGGGAAGTGAGTCGTCAGTTTGGGGGAGGATACTCAACACACACAAAGACTAATTGGCATCAAGTAGTGTTGGTAACTGCTACACTGCTGAGGAACCGAGGCTTCCAGCCAGTTCTGCCACTGTAGGAACTTAAGGACTTTGTGATGCCCTTGAAATCTTTTCCTTCCTTCCTTCCTTCCTTCCTTCCTTCCTTCCTTCCTTCCTTCCTTCCTTCCTTTCTTGTCAGGTTGCAACTGAAACTTTTGGTCTCTTTACAGTCTAAAGCTCAGTGCAGGATGCTGGGAGGCATTTTACAACCTGTGATAAATGAGAGGATTTCTTTGCTAGAGACATTGATTGCATAGTGGCCTGTCCTTGAAGGGATTGGACTTGATGATCATCTGAGCACCTTGGGCTAGAAAAAGGCATCAGCAAGAAGCATGGTAGAATTCCAAAACTTGCAGACACATCTCTAAGAAAAAGCAGCAGGGTTCTCTGCATCTGCATCCACCCCTTCTAACAGACTGAGCTTGCATTGCTTGCCTAGAGTATGGAGAACCTCAACAGCAACGGGCCTTCTGTGGGACCTAGGGACATGTTCTCATGCAAAGTTCTGCATTTGTGCCTCAGCAGCCTCCTAGTGCAAATCAGCATAAGGTTTGTTGGCTGAGGAGAACTCCTCTTCCCTGCCCCATGGTTTCCATGTAAGGCATGTGAACTCCCATTTGGGGTGCACCATGGCATGCCACCTTCTGTGGGAAAGAGGTGGCCAAAAAGCTCCTCTCCTATCCAGAAAATATGAATGACCCTAAGGTAATTTTAGATTGTGTTTAGAAACCACAACTTTTTGCACATTCTTGTAAGATCAATGTAAGTGGAAGAACAACTGCCTCAATGGTGACATATTGACACAGAAATCTTTCTTCATGCTTGTGATTCAAAGCATTAGAAGTCTTGCATGGCTATTTCTTTCAGAAATGTTGCTTGCAGGTGATTATAGGTGGCACGCTGAGTAGGATGTGCTGCTGTCAGAGCCCTGTGGACCTGAGAGTGGAGCCCTGTAAATAGTGCTTCATGATGCAAACAGGGATGTCACCTCTGTGCAGGCAGATGGTGGTATGAGTGGGCTCTACGCATCACTACCGAGATGAAGTGAGACAGCACTTGTGACAACTTAATGCTGACTGAGTAACATCAACACAAGTCTTCTTTTCTGTTGTAGCTGTCTTAGGATGTCAGAAGATATGGATCTGAGATTGAAAAGACACTTTTGACAGCATAATGGCTGAAACAGTTTTGAAACATTTAAAGTAACAATAAAACGTAAAAGGGGAAAAAAGGATGAGGATAATGTGGTGTGACTTCTCAAAGGACATGAGGTTGTATTTCTTTTTGAATAATTCTCTGTCTTCAAAACTACTTCTTTCTGAAACTGCAAGTCACAATTTTCCAGAAAAGGTCTGTCATGCAGCTAGACATCTTCTGAAAGCAGCACTCCGGCTTCACACCTTTTTCACTGTAACTCTCACCTGTTCTATCTATGTTGGCTTCACTTGCACAGGCATAAGCATGTTGAAAGATTTGCTTAGGATGCCCATATCTTAACTCTTCAGCTTCCTAAAATCACAACCAATTTCAAAACACGTAGTAAAATGGAACAATAGACTTAGAACTGCACCTATTAATGCAAGGAAAACAGAAGAAGTGTGCAGGTCTTCAAACACAGGATCCAGCAATTTATCCCCTTGAAAGCCGAAGAGGTTTTAGCATGATTTTGGCTACTGAAAACAGAGAAACAAAACCAAACTCTGAAACAAAACCCTCTGGTTTTCACACCCAGGCTCCCCATAGAGGATCCCTCAGTACTCAATAGGAGTAATCCTCAGAAATGAACAGATAAATATTAAAATGTGATTAATGTTCTAGCAAATGATGGTTGTATTAAAATTATAATCACAATGTTTTGCATTTTTGCAGAATCCATGTTTAACCTGTGACTGTAACTGAACACTTGCTGTTTCTTTGGGATACTTCTGCTTTTAATTTTTTGTTTTTATTTTGTAAAATCAAGACATTAATCTCCCCTCCACCTCCCTTCAAGAAATTATTTATTTTTGTGGCAAGTCTTTAAAAATACAGAAAAAAAAGCAAAAGTCTTTAGAATTTACATTTAAAATTCATTCCAGATTTGTTGTATTCATTACTTTGATGTAGAGTTCAGAGGCTGTATTAGTACTGTACTTCCCCACTGCATTGTGATTGGACTTTCAGAACCTTGTTCCACATAAATAAAAGGGTGCTTAAAAACAAACAAACAAACAAACAAAACCCAAAACATTTCAAATTTATGTTATTCTGTGGGGAGGAGAGTAATTAAAACAAATTTAAAAATCATTAAGAGAAATGGATGATGCTATCTTTTGTTTTCTTCCTTAAAACATTTAAGCTTTCTTTTCTGTTTAGCACATTAATACATTTTTCCCCTGTTAGAAATAAAAGCTATAGGCCCAGTTCTGTCATGGCAGTGAGCAGGCAGTTGGATACGGTAATGCATGCCTGAAGCCTTCACCAAGGATGATAAGCCTGCATGAATTTTACGAGTCTCAGTATCAAGGTTGCCCTCGCCCAAGGGATTTAAGAATAAGGGGGGAAAAAAGAGAAGGCAGATGTATGAATAACTGGCATTGTAAATCTTCACCGTGGCAACCTACAGCTAGAAAAAGTCTGTGATGGGTTCATGACTTGAGAAGAAAGCGACACAGCAGAATGTGAATGGATTTTCTTCAGCTACTTAATACACTGCTTAGAGCAGCTTAAGGGTGTGCGTGTGAGAGAGAGTATGTGTGTGAGAGAGAGAGTGTGTGTATGTGTGTAAGGATGGGGGACCTGTGGAAATTTGTTAGAAGGAATTACTGGTGTTATACCGCTTGCTAGGGCTTGCTTTTTTTTTTTTTGGCTTTTTTTTGGGGGAGGGTGGGGGGGTGGTGGTGTAGGGGAGGAGGAATACCATTCAGTCTCAGCATATAAATGACTGGATTTTGCTAGGAAAAAAAAAAAAAGATGGTGGGGGAGGTGCACAGAATTATGCAGGCAAGTAACAATGAGCAAATTGGACCCTTAACAATACAGCACAAGGTCATAGTGAAAGTCACCAGAGTGGGGTGGTGGGGGTGGCTGGTGGTAGAAAACAGATCATGATAAATAGCTTCCCATTTTGCAAAATCTGGTAGTTAATGAAAATAAGATGCATTTGAGTTGTCTGTGAACACCTGATTTTTTTCCCCTTTCTCTCTCTCTCTCTCTCTCTCTCTCTGGTCCTGCTGATGTATGAAAGCAAAGCACTGACTCTAATTGTGCAATTATAAAACGGAAATGATGCAGGTTTGGCAACACAGAGAAAGAAGGCAGCTCAATAACATTGTTTAATAACAAGCAAATAAAGCTCAAAGGGGAAAGAGGTGACTATTTCTGCTTTACACTCATTAAGGAGCCTGAAACATATTGTAAAAGAGTGATATTTAATTATGGGCTGGGCTGATAACATGGAGCAGGGCCTCACTGGGAGAAAGAGACCCTATGCTCCTAGGAGCGAGCAGCTCCAAACATCAATTACCATGATTATCTACCCGGTGCTTAGAAAACACACCCGTCTCCGTGTTCCGGCAGCGACCCGTAAACAGGCATTGCATAGGCAAATTTATGGTCACAGTCAGCTGGGGCCAGGTGGGAAAGTGAGCTTCCCATTGGTGACTCCTGTGCAAAAGGAGGAAAGAAGCAAAAGAAAGAAAAATCTGTCTTCTGCACTACTGAAAGAGCAATTTATTACTGAGCATTTGCAGGAGACAGCATTTGTTGCCCTGCTGCCTTTTTTGCCTCTGTTGGCTGTCTGAATGAGAAATGGGAGTATATTAACCAACTCATGGGTTACAGAAGACGGCTTGGCATGGGCCCATCAAACTTCACTGTGCTAAGGCGAGTCAAAGGTCAAGAGAGCGTTAGCAGCCAAGATTTAGAACCGAGTGCATCTCTTTAACCTTAACTGCTGGGAATGGATGGAGTCACTTTATTTCTTTAGTCAGGAACTTGGTTGCAGTGAGAGATGTCATGAGGAGGAGGGTACCATCCAGCCTGGGGCAGATGGGAAAGTGTATAGTGCAGTGAGACAAAATATTCCTTACGGTTCACATCGGTAAACTTAAGAAAAGCCTTTTCTGTATTGAAGCTCTGTGTTTATCATCAGGCCTAAAAGCTGGATATTTTCCTAGATGTTTGTACATTTTTGTTAATATACCATAGACCAGAAAAGTAGAGTGCCAAATGCATCTGAAGACATTTGATCTTTTCACCTATTTGCACCAACATTATTTTCACTGAGGAAAATCCTTAATACATGGAGAATGCTAACGATGTGTGCACTGAGCTTTATTTTTAATGGCAGAGAGATTTCCTTGCCTGGAAAGACAGTGTGCAAGGCACAGGTTGCCACTATCTGCTTCACAGGTTCCTGCCTGCCTGGATCTGTCCCAGGGCTTTGCATGGCCTTGAACAAATCATGTCAACTCTGAGTATGTCTTCTTCCTTTGCCAGTCCTTCTGCACCTGTGAGATTCTTTAAAAAGTAAGGTCTGCTTCTGTGACATTTGCCATGTGCTCTATTTTGCCTGTAGTCTCTATGGAATCTGTAGGAATCACCAGGATCAGGCACAACAGGGAATGGTTTCGCTCCACACCCAGTTCAGACACTTGTTCTGGGTGTGAGTTCTATTAAGTTATCATGGAACACTGTGTGCTGATGTATGAAGGGATCTGTGCAGAAGGCTGCTTCTTAAATTATTGGGAAGAGGTATGTCATTTGCTGTTTAAAAGTAGCCTGACATATAGGTACATTCGAATGCTCGGCATGTGAGAACACTTTTGCTCAGAGGTTGTGATTAAATTCTGAAATTCCCTGGGACACTTTGAAATGTGGAGATTAAAGTTGAAATGTAGTTTTAGGTATGGCCAAGATTTCACAAAACATATGCATTGTAGTAGTGGTCTGTTTTTTTGAATGGGATAGCACTCTTTAGAGACCAGTCCTGTCTATTCTCCTAAAACCAAGCTGAGTATTTTTGGACAGCTTTAGGTGCTCAGCCTCCGTGGCCCTGTATTGTGGATATGTCCAGACTTAAAACGTATGGGTCAATAGTGAGGAAAAGAGGATGAAGATACTTTGAAGTAAGTGCAAAATTCCAGGGTTTGGGAGGAGGTCACAACATTTAGGATAAGGTTTCTTCACTTTTTTTTTCTCCACCTTTTGGGTCTGTACAGCCCTTAGCACAATGGGGTTTGATTTGTAACAGAGTAAAGAATTAAAAAAATAGTGAAGCATCTGTATGCTTAAGAAGACTAGGATCTCCATCAACTGACTGTGATGTGACATCTGTATCAGAGTACTGGTGGTCCCTCTTTTAGCAGCTGTACAGTTAAGAGTTCATTGTCCTGGCCTGAAACTATGTATACAGGCCAGATCAGGACAGAAAAGTTGTGAGATACACAAACGCAAGGCCACAACAAGTAATATTGAGGCTGATGCATTCCCAAATCAGCAATGATCTAACACTGATCTCAATAGCATGTACCATGTCAGCGAAAATTGCATGAGTAATTAAGACCAACTTATCAGCAATTATTAATGGGAAACGTATCCTTGACTCCCAAAATAAGTGGCAAGATTGCAAGGATCATATCCCTTCCCTAAATTAGCAGCAGTGCATTAGCCCCATATTTCAAATCAAAAGTAAACAGGTTGGGGGACGAGTAAGCAGGAGGGAAAGGAGTTGGAGAAGATGGTTGCTAAATAACGAGAAAGAGGGATACCACAGTATTCTCCCAGCTCTGAATTATAAGTAGACCCTCTTTATCCCTCCCACACACACATGTAGTAGTACATGCACAATTTCAAAGAGCTTGTAAATGGTTTGGTCAGACACTGGACCACTAAAGATAAAGAGAACAATTAAGAATATTGCATAGAAATGAAGCAATTTCTTTGCATCTGCATTCACTATAGAGATGCCTTTCTCTAAGCCAATTATTTTCGGATAATAAACACAAGGCGATATCAGGGATCAAGTTGTCAAAAGAAAAGAATCTTAAAGCAACTGACAAAGAACAAAAAAAAAATCACTAGGATCACCCATTGTAAAAGTTCCAAATACACATTAAAATAGTCAATTAGAAGAAACACACTCTTCCATAAAAATGACCGTAATATCTCACGAGGTCTTCAAAAAGGCAGGCAGGCAATCTGAGGAATCACAGATTAACTGACCTCACTCCACTGTAAGATCAAACACCTGAAACAATAACTAAAAATAAAATATTTTAACAGACCATAGCATAAGAAAGCTGAACTCCTTGTATCTTAGAATGTAAATTGTTGCTCTCTAATCTATTGAAATTCTTTGGCAATGAAGGAGAAGAGCAAAACTTTTGAATAAGCTACCAGGATTTGCAGAAAGACATGGCCTAACTGGAGGGCTTAAGAAAGTTTTTCACCTTTTCACACAGTCTAACCAGTAAGATGTGCTTTGCTCTTGAGGCACAGGACAGGAGAGCATTTGAGCAGTGCTTATACACCTGAAGTGTCTGTGCTTTTGCATGAGAGACACTTCAAAGGAAACACAGGACTTCCACTCTGAACTGCCTTTTGGGTCTATGGAAGAGACTCTCAATAACAACATTGTTTAATATTTTAAATATCAGACTTTTAAAGCTTTTACTCCAAACACAGCCACGCAAAGCAGGAGGGCCTAGCCAAATTTTTCTCCTTTTTAAAAAAACCTTGAATTGTTTGTTTTGAATGTCTCCACTGTAAACTTTTATTTACTGGTCAAATGGTACTGGGGTAGCAGAGGAGATGTGAAGGGTGGCCTCAGGGTGTTCCGACAGTGCAATCGGCAAAGGGGCTAACACTCTGCATCCCACCAGTGGTCTCCTAAAATCTCTGTGCACCCAGGCTGTGCTCATATTTATGCCTAACCTACTTTCCAGTCACTTTTTGTGCCATCACAGAGCTTTTGTAGATGCACCACTGGAGGCAGGGAAAAAGTAGAAAAAAAAATGTGCTCCAATTCTGTAGCTATTCACCTGATTCTTTTGCAAATTTGGCCCCGTACTCCCTGTAATTCGCAAGTTGATAGACACACGGGAGACTCCTAGCTGCTAACATTCCTGTCAGCCATGTCCTAAAGAACAAAGACAAGCTGAAGTATTTTTTAATTCTACCCTCTCAGCTCATCAACGCTGAGTTTACATAAAAATGTAAGAACATTACACTACACACGCTGCTAATAATCAGAAACTAAAGCTTTGAAGTTTCCCTATTTCGCAGCTACTGCCATGACAGATGCTTGCCAGAGAAAACTCAGGGGGCATTTGTTTGCAAGCATTTTGGTTAAGCATAGTGCCCATCGTGCCACTTAATATTTCAGCTATCTCTAGCGTAATCAGGGAACAGCAGTTACTTATTTATCTCACGTCTTGCTCCTTGCTAGCTACCTACTATCGCCAGCATGACCTCTGAAGCACACACATTAATTTTACCTCGGTATTTCTATAGCATCAATTAATAAAAACTGACTATGTTTTCAACAAACGCACATGTACTGATAAATGAGGGTCCTGACTTAATTGCTCTGTAAATTAAGAGCTCACAGTAGTGACAATAGAGAATAGTTTTAATATTTAAAAACTCATTAAATTTGTGTACATTTTGAATAATTAAAGTCACACGGCCACTTTAAAGAGCTAATTTAAGTTTAATTCTTAAATGTATATCACAGAAGTACTTGATCTGTTGAAAATTATCGGTTAATTTTCAGAACAACTTAATTCTGTTCTATTATTTCCCTGAAATTCTGCATTTATTTATATAATTATCTGTCGCTCTGCCTGCCAGAAATTCCTTGTGACAGCAATTCTGGGATGGTGAGATCAACCTATAGCTTTGTCAGCTTCCTATCCATGAAAAACAGTGTAAACCTAAAGTTAATAGTGTGCTTTTGTCTCTTTTGCAGTGGATCATAACTCCGTGTTTTAATCCTTTAAGTCTCTATCAGATCCACTGATTAGATTTAAAAAGTAGGTGTTGTGGAAAAACCAACTTTTTTGTTTATGACTTAGAGCTGTGTCAAGATGCAGTCTAAATGCCAAAGTGTGCATTATTTTGCCAGAATTTGCAAGGGTTCATGGAAACCCTGTGTCCTTATGATTACGTAAACGCAAGAGATGGTCACAGTTAAACCTTCAGACTGTGGGTAAGAACCATTTCCTTTTCTACTCAGAACTCTGATTTTTAAAAGTAAGTAGTATTTCAAAATACAATATCTGATTTCCTGGCTGTCAGCAGAAATACTGCTGACAAGAAATGGGTTCACCCTCCTTACTTCATTAGTTTTTTGGAGTTCAAGGGGACAACTCAAAAGAGAAAGCTGGTTCTCTTGCTGAAGATCATGCTCTAAATAGGACAGAAACAATTCTTAGTTACAGCAATTCACCTTTGCGTAGTTAACTTTTCTTTCTCCTGTGGCTCATATGTCAATCTTCATATTGTTACTAGTATTTAATCAGTGATTAAGCTGCCATGGAGTAAATACAGACAGAATGTGCTGCAACATTTCTATGTTCTTTCAATATTATGAAGTGTGATATTCAGGTTGGTGCTTAGATATCAAAGTGATAGACACTTAATACCTGAAATAAATAGAATAATTCTTGCTGAATTGTTGCAAAACGACTTAAGTGTCTAGCTGTAGTTGAGAAGATGAAGTGTTGTTCACTCACTTTTTAATAAAGAGGGGAAATAATGCTAATGTTACGTGACTCTCCATATACACTTTAAAAATTAACTCCCTTCTGGTTTTGTATTCTTTGTGCACTGATTAGCTAAGATGATCCTGGAAGAACAAGTTCTGGCAGAGAAGAGAAACAGGCATGATCTCCAGAACACCACATTTAAACTCGTATCACTGACTTTACACAGAGTGCATGTTCCTGCTCCAAATTTCTAGTCCCAAGTAGTCCCACAGGAAAATTTAATTTCTGATGGGTACTCAGGTGGATAGAAACACATTACATCACTTGTGTCTACTCAAAACAGATTTTGGCTATGGAAGACTTAAACTGCTTACAGATTTGTCAACAACCACTAGCAGTGATCTTGTCTTTAATGCTAAATAGAGATGATGTAATCTCTGCTTCTTTGAATTCCTTGCTTATTTATTCAAAATTCATACCTTAGCCTTTCTAACCACAGTGCTGCATGGGAAAGTTACAGTCTGGTGATTCTTCACTGTGGCCCTAAGTCTTTTTCAGCATCATTGCTTCTCAAAACAGAATTCTCCATCCTAAAAGCACACCCAACCTCCTTTCTTCACAGAGGTACACAGCAGTGAAACGTGTTTTGTTTGAACTGGGGTACAGTTTCCCAAGGGGTTCTAATCTCTCTAAGGAATAGTGCTGTACTTTAATCACCATTTACTTCTCCTCCAATCTTTGTATCGTCTGTAAATTTTGTCAGTCACCATCTCATGTTTTCTCCTTGGTAGTTGATGAGATGTTAAATAATAAAAAGTCACAGCTTATATTTGTGAGGCCTTGATAGAAATACACCATTTACAGCAATGTTTGTGAGATCAGTGAACTACTTTGGATCTATTCAAGGTGTGTCACACACACTTTATATTGCTCCACTTCAGTAAATCTATTCTGTGCAAGACTAAGCGATAAGCCTAACCTATATAAGTCTGCCATGTTGATATGATTACCTATAACAACCAAACATGTCATCCCCCTGTACCATGAAGTTCAGAGGTTGTGAAGTTTGTGATTAGTAGATCTGTGATTTGACAGACACATGTGTCAGCTCCTTCTCTGTGGTACAAAAGAAACAAGGGCTACAGAGGCTACTTCTGCTGTCTGGCTTTAGGTATTGGGAATTTTTCCTGACTGTGATAATTCTTGGCTTTCTAACAAATGGACTTCTGAGTTTTCTGCTAGTCATGGACCTGTATTTGACCTATACAACCTTTTCCTGTTAGGCTCTACAACATTAGGCAGCCTTTCCAAGACATCATGCTTTCTTAATTGATTTTTCTTGCTCTCAGGTTTTACTAATGGAAAAAACAAAACAAAACAACAAACAAACAAACAACAACAACAACAAAACATAAAAAACCCCAAACAAGTGGCAATAGCTAGCTAGCATTTGTAGTGATATTCCATTTCAACTGGAGAAATGTGAAAATCTGTCAACATAAACTAAAAACTGAGAGTAAGTCAGAAGTGCAACAATTTAATGAATTACAAATGTATGTACTGTACTTAGGTCCTCATTAAGGTTTCTCCCTCTTTCAAAACCTGACAACATTCCTCAGTTTATCTTGAGAACAGTCCACACTTTATGTTCTTATGGACGAGGTTTTAAAGTCCGTAACACCAAAGTGTGTTTTATTATTCTGTAAAAAGTACTGAATTTTCCCACTTACAATATTTATATAATTTCACAGTCCTTGACCTGGTGACAGGGGAGAGAATCAGAAAAGTGACATTCTTTGCAGTACCGCACAATACCTGTGTTTAAACCACCTGTAGGGTGTTGATACCAATGTGATAAATTGTGAGGCCACATGATAGCTGGCAGCTTTCAGCAGCACAGGCTGGAGGATGAGAGAAAATAGTACATTAGAGAGCTGGAGCTGCTGAGGAAGTTAAGCAGGCAGTCTCAAGCAGGGACTCAACCAGGAGAAAGGAATTGACACCCATAGTCTTATGAAAATTGCTTATCATCCTTAATGACACAAATTGGTGTATTAGCTCGAGCTTCACTGGTGAGACAGCATTAACTAGCAGAGGGTGCCTCTTAAATTAGGCCTGAGACTTACTTCCGGTATCTGTTTTGATCTTTTTCTGCAGATCCTAGAGAGACTGCAAAATCTGTACAGAGGCACCATGCTCATGCAGAAATCCCTTCACATGTTGTCGGTCCAAGCTCTGGGGCCTTACATGGGAAAAGAGAACTTTTGCATTGTCTAGTAACACTTTGCACAGCACCTGGATTTTCTGAATGATATCTTAAGCGCTTAACACTTTGTTGTGCTGTTCTTACGTAATGTGTCAAAATCAAAGGTAAGGTAATAAAGTTATATAGTGTTACCTGATCTAATGTGTTTAATGCAGTTAGTACCAAAAGAATGTGTTCATAATGGCAGCTTGAAAATGTTTTTAACATATGTAATATATAGGTTGAAATCAGTGTACAAAAATCTGATGTACAGAAAAGAAATTAACAAGGATAAAATTAAATAAGATCTGTGAAGATGATAGAAAACTTTATTTTCTGTGGTGTTTTGAGTGATTCTGAGGGAAAAGTGCAATTTTCTATTAAGTATTGGTATTCTGATTCTACAGTTATGGGATCCAGTGTAAGAACCTTGACAGATGGGTGGGTAGATATATTACTGTATTACACTCAGTAGTATGCCTCCATAAGGGGCATTAAAAGAAAACAGAAGCAAAACATTTGCTAATATAGATTATATACATTAGAAAATTGAACCTTGGAATCAGCCATCCATGTTTCATCTAGAACACATTCTGTTTGACATCTTCTTTGCCTTGTTTTACTTTTTATTTTAATAATGTCATTGTCCTACATTGCCCTCCTTCAGCATTTCTTCTCTTCTCATACATCCAGTCCAACCTCTTAGAAACCCATCAAAATCTTCACAGCTTATAACAGCTCATTCACATGTGTACAGATGATATCATAACATTGTCAGGGGAAAAAAAAACAACAACAAACTAAACTCAAAAATATGCTGACCGAAGTAAATTAAATTTCTATATGCCTTAAAAAACAATGCACGTAGTATTTTAAGATTCTATAGGTATGTCTATATATATATGTATATAAACATATTATAGACATTTCTATTGTATTTACAAATGTTATATAAATATAAGTGTAAACACACACACACACACACACATATCTATTTGTGTTTGACATTTGTTGTTCCACCTTCATCCTGGCGATTACCATTCCAGTAATGGATCCTATTGTGCATTAAAATTCCCATTGTGGTCCATTACAACTTCCTTCATTGACAGCTCTATTGCTTCATGAGCTATTGTGCTATGTATGACATTGATTTGAGACGCTGGATACACGTTAGGAACATCAAAACATGCATAATGAAAAAGATTTCACTCTGTGGTATATATCAGGAATGGGCTCAATATTGTGTAGCCCACCACAAATATCCGCACTGAGGTACTGTGGGCATCCTTTCTCCTGAGGGTTTGTTCTCCAAGGTCAGGGCCATCTCAGAGCTGATATAGACAAGGGTGGGATGGTTCCTTTCTGTGAGGTCCTTCTCTAACAGACCCTGCAAAGAGCCACCAGGCCTGGAGACCCACTGTCTTTCCAGTACCTTGACTGGTTATCAGCCAAAGCTGTAGTAAATGGGAAAAAAAATAAAATTTTTCTTATCCTCCTTGCAGTTAACATACTTTAGTAGTAAAGGAGACAACATGAGGTGCTCTCAAACAAGAAGATCTCTCTGGCAGACTCCCCTGCACATATTTCCTCCGCATCAGCAACAACTCTGTTGCTGTGTGCAGTTCTCAACCCCACTATTTAAGAAGGACATGAAGGTCCTTGAATGATTTCAAAGGAGGGCAACAAAGCTGGTGAAAGTGATGGAAAGAATGTCCTATGAGAAGTGTCTGAGTTCATTTGGTTTATCTAGTTTGGAAAAAAGTATGCTGAGCAGTGACCTCAAGGGTCTCTACAGCTTCCTGAGGAGGTGAAGTGGAAAGGGAGGTGCTGAGCTCTTCTCCCTGGGGTCCAGTGGACAGGACCCATGGGAATGGTTCAAAGCTGGGCCAGGGGAGGTTTAGACGGGACATGAGGAAGCATTTTTTTACTGAGAGGGTGGTAAACACTGGAACAGTCTTCCTAGAGAGGTAATCAATGCCTCAAGCCTGTCAGCGTTTAAGAGACATTTGGACAATGCCCTTAATAACGTTTTTACCTTTTGGTCAGTCCAAATTGGTAAGGCAGTTGGACTATATGATTGTTGTGGGTCTTTTCCAACTGAAATTTCCCTTCCCTTCCCTTCCCTTCCCTTCCCTTCCCTTCCCTTCCCTTCCCTTCCCTTCCCTTCCCTTCCCTTCCCTTCCCTTCCCTTCCCTTCCCTTCCCTTCCCTTCCCTTCCCTCTCCTGTCACCTGTCCTCCCCTCCCCTGTCACCTGTCCTCTCCTCCCCTGTCACCTCTCCTCCCCTCCCCTCCCCTGTCACCTGTCCTGTCCTGTCCTGTCCTGTCCTCTCCTCTCCTCTCCTCTCCTCTCCTCTCCTCTTCTCTCCTCTCCGGGGCCTAATGAAAGCCCATTAAAATGAATGGGAAACTTTCTGTTGACATTAATGGACTTTGACTACAGCCTTAAAACTCAGGAAGCACAATGGCTGCTTTGCTAGAAATAGATGGAAATCTTTGGAGTGCTGTGGTCCAAAACACACTAATGTTGCTCTGTGAGTGTTAAAGTAGGAGGAGCATGAGGAGTATTGATCTGTTATTAGTTACACTGAGCAGAGAAGGAAAAGGACTTTGCACAAAGAGTGAATTATGTCGGCAGTCTAACTCTGCAATGCTGGTTTTTGAGAGGCCACTAACACAAGCAAATACATGAATTCTCAAAGTGTTTTCCTAACACTGTAGCATCAACAAGAATGCTTCTCAGAGAGCTCAGAGAAGGCCCAGGTAAAATACAGAAGTTCAATTTAGCAAAATAGGAAAAACGAATGAAGTCGAGGCAACAACTCATACTGAGCAAAAAGATTAGTAGTAGCATTTCCAATTTATAACTATTTCTTGATAGAAAGAGAACAGAGAGAACAGAGAAACCTTATTGTTTGCACCAACTCCTGTCACCATGTTTTAACACTCTTACAACCTCAGGAACTTCAAGTACTGATGGGCTGTCCCAGCTGGGTAATGTTTTGTCTCACTGTCTTTGCCTTTATCAGGCATGTTGCTGTATGCTTGAAAATCTTGTTCAATGCAGTTTGCAAGACCCTTCCTGCCTGCCTTGTCTCCCTTGGTTTTGTTCTGGTTCATTCTGGCTCTTAGAGCTAAGCCACCCAATTCAAGTGACTCAGTTGAGGACATCAGAAGCCTTGTGGTTCTCACTCCTACCTAAATTATTCTACTATCTACAAATTCCAGCTATACTGTTCACGTTTTCGTATTTGCAGTACTCCACTATTGCTCATTTCAACTTATCTGGACTCTGACACAATGGGTCTTTGACTTGTCTCATGTTCCCACTGCAATTCGACGTCCGAAGTGTGCTGCATGACATACTTTTCCCTAACTTCTCCCAGAAATGTTGTGGGAAGAAGAATGACTGATAAGGTTTTGTTTGTTTTGCAGAAATTACTTGAGCTGCTGCCTCTAACCAGTGTTTTACCCTCATTTGTGGCATGGTTCTTGTAACTTATTAAAATAGTTTTAAAAGATACACAAGAAAACTCTGTGTGGAATAAATCCTTCTCTCTCCCTTTATTTTTAGTTGACTCTCTGTGTATGTATTGTGCAGTGGATCGCTCAGTTGTTGCAATCTGTTTCTTATTTTTCCCCTGTCAGCTCCCAAAAGTTCAGTGCTTGGAAGAAAAAAGATCTGGTAGTAGATAGATGAGTGTCTGATTTTTACAGTGGTTGAAGAGACATTGTGTATGTTTCTTATATGGAATAAGTGCTGTAAGACTGAAAAGTTACATTCTATTCCCAGCTTTTCATTTTTTTCCTGGGAGCTTTGCAGTTGTGAGATCTTAGATCTTACCTATTGTGTTCCTGGGTTAGGGAGAGCTCAATCTCCGTTGCCTTTTAGCTCCTCGCTAAAATGCACGTGAATGGCATTATTTCCAACACACAGCACTTTTCCACTGTGCCACGAATCGCAAATGCCAAGCTTATTTCACAAAAGCAACCACGAACAGAGCAGCTGGTAACCCCGCGATTAGCGAGCTGGGCTGTATTTAGGCCAGTGGCAGCTTCCAGCAACCCCTCAGCTCCCAGTTCTGGCCATCACCCTCAACCTGATTCATTGTTGCTTGGTCACTGTACTTTTCTCCCCATGAGGTTCACAAATTACTTTTTTTTTTTTTCTCCAAATGCCATTCAGCTTTGTGCTTCCACCTTAAATCACTTGGGAGGCTGGTCAAATAATAATATATTAGCCATCATTAAAGAAGTGCCTTGTGTGCATAGCACTACATCTTCACAGTATTATATAATACAACTCCTTATGCTTGGAGTTCTCAAATATGGATTGTTTCTTTTGAAAAAACAGATTTTTTCTGTTAAGGAAGGTTTTCAATTGAATACAGAGAAAGAATTGATGAAATTATTTTCTTAATCTAACTAACTACATGTGTATTTTCCTTGCATTGGCATTCTCCCTGTGGACTGGAGGACTCAAAAAAACCAAACAAACAACACCAAATGAAAGAATGAATAAAAGAAATACAAGAGTTTTGAAAGTTTTTTTGTTTTGGAAGCATAATTGTCAGTCAAAATAAGTAAAACCCAATCTGTTGGAATTTTTGTTCTTAAAATCATTAAAATCCATATAATGGTGAAACCCAGTAAAATACTTGAAGGAGTGCATAAGTGTCATAAATTTTTCAGTAGAGGTACAGAGTGCTTCTAGAGTTCATTCTCCAAAAATAAAAATAAATTTTAAAAAAATAATACAAGTATATTTTTTCTGTCATTTGCACAGGAAATTATGCATTGTCATAATTCAAACTGAATGATAAAGCAGACTAGCCCATAGATTTTGAATAGTAAACTTAATTAATCCCAAGGTAGATGATATTTCAATAAAAGAAGTATTTAGAATTAAAAAAGTAGTTCTAGAAATATTTAGCTAAGAGGACCAGGGCCATTATTGAAATGATGTCATACAATCTGGGAGGCATTGTCATGTTCAGTAAATTAGCATGGCCTAACCACAGCAGAAAATTTCCTTGAGCTGCAATAAAGACTAAATGCTTTCAGACTCCCATGATCCTTTGTAGTCATCATTTTAAAGCACTGCCTTAGTGAGCTAAACCTGTAAAGTTTTCTTTTGAGCGGCTGTGAGTTGATTAGATCTATTTCAGCCTAGTAGTGGTAATAGGCTCCTCTCTGTGAAACTGCTTAGCCTCTGCTCCCCTGGCAGCTGGAGAAACTGGAATTAATCAGGTCTGCTGGGGACTTCTTCAGCATCTCCGCAGGCCAGCGACTCTGGAATCATTTACTACAGAATCTTACTGTCAACTCTTTGTCATTTAGGCTTTTGATTATGCTTGCTTTCTTCAGAAAAAATGGAAATGGGTGACAGATTATCCTAATGCAGAATTTCACTAGTTACTTTTATAGGCTTCTATTATCCTCCTTTGTACTGTCCATAAAAAGAATATAAGTGTGTGCAAAGATTTTTGGGGGCAGAGATGTGAAGAAAATGCTATTGAAATTAACATCTTTATTCTAATTAAAGTATGTTTCTTTTTAATCAAGGGACCTCCCCCCCTCAAATAACTGCATATTGTTTTGTCACTAGCACAATATGTGGATTTCCCCCCCTTTTCCTTAAAATCAATAACTAGAGAAAAAAATCTTAGATATCATTACTTACAATGTTACTGTCCAATAACACTACTTTCTGCTAAATATACTGTACATGCAGGTTGTTTTTTAACTATATTAAATATGATCCTTAAGAACAAATGCATATTTACAGAGACTGCTAACTACTCTGATCTTCAGTGAAAAGAAAGTAAACAGTCAACACTGAAAGAAAAAGACAATTAAATCTGCCTTCTTTTCAGCATTTCATCCCACAGATACTTGATTCTATAGACTTCGTGCTCTGTCAATAGAGTCAATGGGCAGTCTGGTGCAGTCCTTAATGAAATCATCACCCCTTTTGACATTTAAAAAATTGGAACTTTATATTACAAACAGGCACAGTGACAAGAATAGCTTTATTTATATGAGAATAAATACTGCATGATATTCTGAGACACAGGCTTTTAATAGGTGGTATAGGGAAATATTGTGGAGCAAATGGTTGAAAATTTGATCAAAACTGGTGATTTATCAGAATCTTTTGTTAAACACATATATGCATTTAATAACATATATATATATACACACACACACACATTTGGATGACTAGTGTTCAGTACACACTTTAAGGAGTTTTGCAAAAGATGTTTTCCAGAAACAAACAATGAAGTGAACAAATTGTTTTGTTTATCTTTTATATTATTTTGTTTTGTTTTGTGTCTTTGTTGTTGTTTTTTGTTATCGGTGGTTTTGTTCAATTTCATTCTAGAAAGAAGACTTAAACAGGAATTGCTGTGACAGTTTAAATACATTAAAATTTTAAAGCTATATCTAAATTTATTTTTAATAACTGCATTTTAAAAAGTAGTCATAGAAACTCTAACAAATTAAGAAATTGCTGTATTGCATCATTGCCAAAATGTCAAAACAGTTTAATTACTAATATAATGAATGATTCTGTGAATTACAGAAACACGCAACAGCCTCCATGAGCTTGCCTCCAAAGAGAAAAAGCCTTTCTCTTCATGTTTCTTAATGGGCTTGATAACTGTGGCAAGCTTAAACTCCAGAGCTCTGAGATCTGAAACACATCAACACCCCAAACATCACCTTGGTTTCTCATTTGTCGTTGTCTACATTTGGTTGACCAGTGAACTGGCATAAAAAATCAGAAGTCTAATTTTCTTCTGCTGATGGCTGAATGCAGTCTGGGCTCAGATGAGGAGTGAGATGGTTCTGTCAACTAATTTAAATGAAAGAGGTTTCTTCACCTAGTTATCCACTAGAATGAAGGACTCTGGCTAGAATTTATTCCAAACCTGAATCTCATTGTTACTCTACCAGGTTTGTTTTTGTAGGGACTGGCACCATTGGTGCTTTGCCCCCAGTGTTGCCCCTTCTTGTTTAACACCATGTCTGGTCTGTAGCCACTTCCTTCCAGCCAAGCAGGCGCTGTGCCCAGGTGAGCCCTCCAGAGATCACCTCTGCTGCTCATCCGACAGCCTCTGGTGATGCGACTCTTGAACCCACACTGAGCTTCTCTCTGTCAGGTGGTGACCAAAAAAAACCCAGCCTTTTTCCCCTCATATTCACGTGTCCTGGCTCTCTATGCAATGCCGTAGGGGCCATGAGGCTGGAGCAGTTTGGCATTGTCCCTTCCACAAGAAAAGCATATGGTTGGCAAAACTGATGCCACCAAAATAGAAAGAGGCTCGCTAATTGAGCCGTTTAACACAGAATGGCATGCCACCTGGAAAGCACCCAATCCTACTGCTGCATCTTAATGTGCACAGAGAGTCCTCCTCGCCCTTTCAGGGGGAAAAAAATAAACCAACAAAACCAATCAACAACACACAAACAACTGAAAAAAACATGCACAGTTAAATTGCAGCTGCTTGGTGTCTGAATTGTGAGAACTATCCAAAAATCCTGAGTTTTTCATGCTAATAAATAATCCGAGTCTGAGAAATCACAGAGGGTTAAACACACTAAATAGGTCAGGTTTATTCTGTTAATGTTCATGTTCGTGTTCTCTTTCTCTATTGAATACTTGCCCTTCTTTTATCCTTAGACTACTGTGGTCATTTGTCAATGACAATTTGTTGAGTTTGGATGCGTTCCTCTTCTCAAGAAAAGGACTTCAGATTAGATCTGTACAAATATTGAGGCAGCTAACCTTGGGAAGTGTCCACTGACATCACCATTCTTAGCTAATTGCAGATGTACAGGACTCGAGTGGTAAATATTTAACAAGGAGGGTTTTCTCTCTCCTCAGTATGTCTCCCAGGTACTCAAGATACTGCATTATTTTAAACAAGATGCAATATATTTTACCCAAGATCTGCCAAACTGTGAGCTGCAGATGTTAAAAACAGGTTTCAAATCCTCTTGAAGTACATGTGAAAGGCAAGTACTATAAAGTCGTTACTTCAGAATGCAAAGCATTACAACAACTCCTACATTGTAACAAGCTACCTCTGCACCTTCTCCCTGCAGCTTATTTTGTAACAAAGCTATACATTGCCATATAAGCTGTTTAGGGTAAAGCTGGTTTTAAAACCCGATTACTGGAAATAACTCTGTCTGTTTTGGCAGAATCTGAATGGGTGCTGTTCAGAAAAGGGGGGTGAATTTAAGCTTCAGAAGAGAGGGTAAGTCTAAGAGAGGTAAATCTACAGTGTTACACAAAAGTCTCTTCTGACTGTTGCATCTTCTAATTCGGGGCATACCTCTTTTTCTCTGTTCATCTAGTGCTCTTGCTCCAAGTTTTATGGAACTGTATGTCTTCTGTGCATTAGTCTTTCCAATCCTCCTCCTTACCTTCCAATTTCAAACAAATCTTTTAGCTTCTGTTTTACTATTTCTGTGGGTTCAGACATTTTTTTTTTTTCATTTATTGACTTTCCCACACAGAACTCCCTCCCTCTTTTACTTTTGTCAGAGACACTTCAGACATGATGATCTACTCTGAGTGACATGCAATGCTCTGCTCTTTCTGGCTTGACTGCTTGTCCAGCACAGCATTTGAGAGTCACAGAGTCTCCAGAAGGACAGAGGAAATCAGGAAGGGTACTGTACTGTGAGGAAAGGCCTAAGTGTCAGCCAGTGTTCAGGACTTTATAATTGAGGTGTGCAACACCAAACTCCATCTTCTATCTACTGAAATCTCATAGTTCTCATACTGAGAATGCACAATTGCAGTAACTCTTCCAACACACTTTAAAAAAAAAAAGCTTTTCAGACTGGCCTCTGTAGTAACAGCAACAATTTTCCATTCTTTTTGTTCCAATAGCATGTATATGGACAATCATATAGCTCCTATAAGCATGCAGTGTTTTTCGTTTTTTGTTTTTGTTTTTGTTTTTTTTTTCTTTTTATTTGATAATTTTTAATAAGGAGGTACAGTAGAGGAATAGAGACATTGGAGCTTCAAATTAAAAGGGACTAATTAAGAAGGGTAAGACTTTTGAACAGAATTGCTCTAAATGAACCCAGAGAGGTGCAAATCAGTCATTACAAAAATTATATAATTTTAGGTCTTAGGTTAAGTTCTGTGAACTGTTTAATGTCATAATTGGCTGCTGCCAAAGTCATCAAGTTGAATGAAGCTCTAAGTTTAAAATGTCATAAACTCTCAGCATAAAGGTTTATATAACACAGGTATCTGACCTACCACCATGTGGCAGGAGGTATTTGTTAAGTCTTATTTGACTTTAGCAAAAAGGAAAAAAAATGGCTAGAGAAAGAAAACATACATCTTCTGGACAGTATCAAAACATTGTGAATCTAGCCTGATATCTGAGCAATGCATTCAGAAAACTGTGATAAACATAGTTGTTTCTTATTAAAAAATCAGATTTGATACTCCAAGTGGAAAATTTGTGTGTTTATTATGATGAATGAAGGTGGTTAATGTCAAATCTCAACAGCGTGCATTTAGCAAGATTTTAATGGAACATTTCATAAACTAAGCAAACTTTTTCCGAGATTTTGCAGTCATTCAATGGCTCTAACACATATACATCTCTCCAGAAATTTCTTTACACTAGTGACCAAAACCATGGCTGCACTTGATAATATCTGCATATTAAAACACAGGATCAAACTGTGATGTTATTCACTGCCCTAGAGAAAGCACAGTGTTGCACAGGGTATTGCAGTGAGTTCTGGGTGACAAGAGGAACACCATCTTGCAAAATGAAGTAGAAGGTAACTACTCCTACAAATAAAGCCATACAGCTTGGTGATGTATGCAAAAAGATGTAAGCAATCCATGCAAAAAGATCTAAGCAACACTCCTTGCTTCTTATTTCATACACTGTGATTAGCTTGAAAAAAAGGCCATAATAAGGGCACTTAGAAGATATTCAATCTACCCAAATATCCACCCATTTTAACGTCTGGGAGGAAGAACGTCTCATATTTGCAGTCCATCTGCATGCTGACGGCTTCTTTGTTTCAACGGAGGAACTTGCAGAGGGCAACAAAGAAGAAAGGAGAAGAAAGATGGATAAAAGATACAAAATTTAATGGCCAGTGAAGCTGCTTACTCATCATTTACAATCACATATATGATATACCCTGGCCTGTGGTCCATGTTAGAATAGCCAAAGCTTCATACAGAGCCAGGTAGTCATGTGTTTCTTCTTTCCAGACATTTCTATGGATGCATTTCTTCATTGCAAAGAAAAGCCAGAAGCCAGTAAATCGCTACTGCCTATTATGAAATCATTACGAAATCATCCAAGCTCTCTTTCATACAGACATTTTACTTAAACTCCCCCAAACAGTTAGACCTCTTCCTAATTTCTTTCTTCAAACACTTTTCTAAGTAAATAACAACTTATTTGCCATACAACTCTTCCAGGGGAGAAGAGGAAGGTTATGTAGTTCTGCACAAGACAGGTGACTAAACACTATTTTATTTAAATGTCCTCCTTTGTATAAAAGCACAGAAAATCAACTGTCTTAGAAAACTGCCAGTCTTCCAATTCTTTCTTTATTTTTTCCTTTTTTTTTTTTTTTTTCATTTTTATTAACCCACTCCCAGCCAGCTGCATTTTTGAGCTTTTGCTTTGGTCACTGGGACCTTTTATCTCTCATCTTGAGGATGCTGAACACCTAAAAATGTGACTCCTGCCCCGACCCCAGTTTCTGCCAAGGTCAAAGGAAAATATCCCTCCCAGGCAGCCCTGGATACCCTCCTGACCAAATTTTCCCTACACCTCCCCCTCTCCTGCCCATTTGCACATGGGTCTTTTCTTCTTTGGATGGGTCCTATTTGGAAACTCAACCTCTTTTACCCTAGATGTAGATACTAATTATCTTTTACCATTCAAAAATACAAACAGGGAAAACACCGAAGTAAGGAGTCAAGGTATACTTTCAGAATAGTAAAAACACTACATTTATGCAGTAAATTTCACATGCAGTCAATTTCATATGCAATCAATTTCATATATGTAGCTTTTTAAAGATACTAATTTGATTTAAAAAGCAGGAAAAATTAAAAAAAAATTTAAGTAAGTTCACAAAAAATGAAAACAGAAAATCTGAACAAGTAAATAAAGTGACCAGCTGGAGTGATAACATTTAGTTTAATTTCATTTTGCAGGCTTCTTTTTTTTCCTTTTTCAGTAACATCTCTTTTCCTCAACTTATTTTTCCTGCATAAACAAGGCTCAGAGATTTAGCAGATGCCACAACCAGGCAAATGCGCGTCTTTTCTGTAATTTCTGTGGCACTCAAATTCACTGACAGTTTTGCGGGGCTGAAAATGTTTAGTCTCACTGTAAAACTTATTATTTTTCTAACGCCTGAGACCAAAGCAGGGTTAATGGCAAATGTCTGCTTAGGTCTTAGGTTCAGAGGTGGAGGCTGATGCAGAGAAGCCCGTCTGCAATCTCAGCTTGTAAAGCAGCCAAAAAAAAAAGAGAAGCCCAGAACACATCATTGTGCACAAGCATGCCAAAGGCTTTCCGTTTTCTTTCAGGGGTTAGGAAAAAAAAGATAGGACAGAGGATTCTGAGGACTGGCATGCAAATGTTCATAACAACTGTCCCACTTTGCTTCAGTTCCTGTTTATTACTTCTTATTCTTTACAGTATCAGTTAATCTCTTCAAGGCTGCTGTTATTATTGAAGAGGGGCCCACTTGGGAATGTTTAGGTCCTTTAGTAATAGCCTTAGGCCCAGATCTAATGTCTGCTGAAAAACGATTCACTGCTTAAAGGAAATGCTGATGACAATTCGTTAAGGCATCATAAAAAAAAATCTGTTTCAACTCAGAAAAAGTCTGCTAGATATGTGAACAAATATTGTAGGTTAGCCACTTACTGTATACAGACTACAGGATACACAGTTGTCCTGTAGTCTAATCTTCCTTCAGATGCTTGCTAAGCCCTTTAGACAGAAAAAAAAAATGTTCATAATGTTTTAAATTATAATATAAATCTACTGATCTGCTATTAATACAATTCCTGTTGCTGTCTGAGGTTTGAGACACACATGTGTAATTCTTCAATGGCATTCTGTGTGTTATCTGGAAGGTCTCTCATTGCTGCTGCATCAATGCAAACCAGACTACACCCAGGCGAACAAAGGAAATTTAACTTTCATAAGTTGGTTTTAAAAATGCATTTACTTTGACTGCATTGAAATAATCTAAAAAAAGATGAAAAGCATCTTTAGCATGCCAAAAACATCTGGTTTCATATTTTGAGACCAAAAGGAAATTGCATGAAGACTAAAATCTTGTTTTGATTTATATTATTATTGGAGGGCTGAGAAGCTGCCAGTCATAAAATAAAATTTTATGATGATAAATAAATAAGGAAAACAATCTGACAAAACATGTTGTGGAACAAAGCTCCATTTCAAGTTTAATTAACTGATAACAATGTTTATGATAGAAGAACTGTGCCACCAATTACACAGCTAGTAAATGCATGCTACCAATGCAAAGACTGGCCTATAAAAGCCTGGTTAAAAAGGTTTCTCCTGCAGCAAAATACTTCCAAATACAAAAGAGAAGGTATTCTCCATGTAGTAAATCATGTAGCAATTAAGACCCTCTTTGAAGACGTTTATGAGTAGGTCTTTATAGATTGTATGACAATTGCTCTGCTTCAATTGCACATTATAAATTGCACAATAGTAGTAGTTCCTGCTCTCTAATATACCTACTGATAGTGTCTGCAGAAGCTGACAGTTTAGAAATTGTTACAGGATAGATATATCTGGGCAGAGAGAAGCAAAAAAATAAACGGTTTCAGTTCTGCAGCACTTTGCCTTTTACCAAAACCTTGTATGCAATTGTAACGAAGTGTTCCAGCAAGAAGATTATTTTAGAAACATGAAGATCAGCTGCGTACTGCAGGGAGAAGTGATCCTTAATCATACATGTAAGAGTTCAGCCTCGTTTCTGGTAACAGAGGCTTGCATTTAAAATTGCTGCCTACTTCCAGTCCTTGTGGTTTGAAGATGCTGGGATCACAGCCATGATATGCAGTACAAATCATTAACTTTCAGTTTATGCTATACTATAATTTGCCAGTTACTATATAAAATGCAATATACAAAATACAAGATTTTGTATTACAGATATTATGAATCACTTGCTAAAATAATACTGACATTTCTGTGGATAGGTTAAAAAAGCTTGGCTCACATCATGAGACTACTCCTTTTTCAACTTCTGGAATAATAAACCACATTTGGGAAGCCCTGAATTTGGCTAGCTGTAGGAACAGTACATTAACTATTCAGATCACATGCCTTATCACAGCTTTTCACCCCATTAACTGTAACTGAGTGCTGAACTGTTGGTCAAACTACAACCCCAGTACAAGTCCTGCTTGTCCCTTCCTATCTCCCTTCCCCCTCACTGTTCCAGCTTAAAAAACACAGTCCTGCCAAATAAACAAACAAACCCATTTAAATTGCACATTAAATAATATAGAAAGGAAATATTTCAAATGTTTCCCAAAAGAAAACGTATATAGTGGCATTTGTATATATCAGCAGTAAGGGTTTTCGAACTGAAGGAAAAGATTTCCTTTGTCAAAATCAATGCTTAGCAGCACAGTAAACATTCAAAGGAAGTCAAAGAAGTTGTTGCAAAAAACTCCTATGGATTTAAACTTACATACATTTGCTTCAAGCAGGGAAAGAAAAAAAAGATCAAAAGCAATCTAAAGAATATTTGTTGCTTTAGTAATAAGCCCCAAAATACCTGGAATTTATTTTTCCTTAGGTTCATTGTTGATCCACAGGCAATAATTCCTTCCCCTTCTTTATTTTGCTACTACTCCATCACCTCTCCTCTCCTCTCCTCTCCTCTCCTCTCCTCTCCTCTCCTCTCCTCTCCTCTCCTCTCCTCTCCTCTCTCCTCTTTTGCTAGAAATACAACAGTCTTACCAGTCCACTAGTTTTGGGGTGTTTTTTATGTCATAGATACAAGTTAAACTCTCACTTTTTGCACCACTTCAATGAACCTGGGAGGCTATGTTTCTTGTGGTTTCTTCTGTGTGCATGTGCATGGAAGTTAACATCCTGTCTCCTTTTCTGAAGAGAATTACTTCTGGTATATTTCAACTCATTATCTTGAATCTTAATCATCTGATGAAAAAAAAAAAAAATTCCGTCAGCTGATGAACACCCGGAGTAATGAATCAAAACGTCCTGATTGAGACTCCCAGCTGCACTGGATGGGACTCTACAAGTTACACATGTCCTCACTGCATTCTTGTGATCAATTAACAAATTTCTCTCTTCTCTGCACCCCCCAAAAATTAAACAACCACAGGATATTAGGTCATGTGGAAGATTGTTGTCTGCCTCAGACGTTTGGTGTCAACCTCCTGTAAGTCTTCAGAAAAATAGGTTTTACAAATCTTACCGTGCCTTGAAAGCAATTTATGAAAATATGTTGTCAGCTTTGGAATGCTGTCCAATCATTGTGATGGCCATAAATGTCTTTAAAATGTATCTTTAATACCACAATTGACCGAAACTTCCCAGTAATGCTTATGGTTTGGGGAATCACATTTTCCTACTGGAAAACAAACAGACAAAATATCGTCTTCCTCATATTGTTTTTTATCTAAGGTCTACACAATTAAAATGAGAATAGGTACCTGCTAGAGGAAAAACAAACAAACAAATGAAAACCACACAAAAGTAAATTCAACACAAAATTCTGGAAAATGTACCAAAAAAAAAAGAAAAAAAGAAGGACAAATACTTTTGTCTTTTCATAGTCTATGTTAATATTTTTAGGTGCTCCTTACAACAATAACAATAAGTAAGAAAGTTTACTACAATTATTTATTTGGAAATAAACTCTTCCTTCAAGCTGGCACATAAATGTCTAGGAAAAACCATCTATAGCTTTCAGATATTTTTTATTTCTTGATGCTGCTATATGTCTAAATAGCCATGTTGCTCTCTCCTTTCCCTTGGAGTCATAGCTATGTGGCAATCTGCACAGTAATCATACCATACAGTTATCCCTGCATTAGTGACCTCCAAGCTGCATTACTGCAACTCAGACCTAGAAATTAAGCCATATGGCCTGAAAAAGCTCCACATGGGGGAAAATACAATGGAATGTCTGCTTAGCAAAGCAAATTGCCACATTTATCCACTTCAAGGTCTCCATCTTGATATTTAAACCTCTCAGTGTGATATGAGATCTCTGCCTCTCTGCCTAGGAGATCACCTCCCTCTACATGGCTATGACCTGTCATGATATCTCTGTCGCTCTGAAACCATAAAAGAAGGAGGAGATGTGGACTAGAGGATGTATAATCTTCACAGAATCTACATCAAAATTTCAGTTTCACAGCCTGGTGACAAAAAGATCAGAAACTGCAAACCTACCTCAGAACTCACGGCCCAGTGCAAAACTCATTTCTGACTTGTCTTTCCCTTCACCCACGCAAACATGAATCAAGCTGTTTTTCCTCTAACCCAGTGTGAAAGAGAAATTGTTATTGTCATGATGATGAAAAAGAAGGGTGGAAGAAAGGCGGATGTGTGGATCACATGGATCTCATCTAGGGTGACATTAAGTTAAACAAAATTAAAATGAATTTCAAAATTTCCTCAACAAACTCTGGATTTTGATATATAATCTTATATGGAAAACTTTGCTTTGTTGCCTGTAACTCTCTCCAGCATCTCACGTTAATTATATTTTTTTGAACTAGCATCATGTTCAAGCTAAATCTTCATTATTCTCTGATCTGACCACTGCTGTGCTGGAAAAAAAGAGATGGAATAAATAAGAACGTGGAGTACAGAGGAAACTTCACTTAAAAAGCTTGAGAAATCTCAAGCATAAGCACAGTAGAAATGCAGCACACAATTGTAAGGATGAAGGCAAAAATATGTCCCCAAGGCAATCAGGAGGTTTAAACTTGTGAGATATAATGCTGACAGCAGCTGAAAAAGCGTGCCATAATCTAAAATGTACTAAATATTATCCCTAGCAATGTCATTGCTATTATATATACTATTTTCAGAAAAGAAGTATATGAGAAAGGTAGGTTTTTTACATGTTAAATGCTACAATAGGCAGTATAGAAGAATCAGAAAATAGAAACAAGAACAGAAAAAGAATTGTCCTTTTACAGATTTTTTTCACCCTGATTTACATTCTGTGTCATCATACTGGCTGTTGTGACATTGCATATTTAATCAGCCTAGAACTGGGCGCTTTTAACTAGAATGGGATCTGAGACTGTTAATTTATCCTTGTTATCGACTTCACAGACTCTTTCTGCAGCCTTATGACTTGGTAACAGGGGTCACCACCGGACTGAGATCTCAGTTGTGTGCTTACGATTTGAAAGCCTTTATTTGACACCTGGATATTTCACTGGCTGATTAAATCAGTCCAAGCAGTTCTGGGATGACCACATATGTTTCTTGATGTACAAAACTCAGCAGATAGAGAGTAAGTCTGACTGTCTGGGCTCCTGGTGTTAGAGCAGTTCAGAGTACTTTTGGTTCAGCAATATGATGGTTCTCAGTCACATAAATACAAACCCACAAAGATGGTTTGCAGCCATGCCTTTCCACTCCTCACTGTACAAGGCTATGTTATCACTAAATTCAGGCTCAGCATAAGCCTGTACCCTTGTCATTTGTTGGAATATCAGTTGAGTTTAGGTACCTTGGTGCATTCTACTGCTTTTGCCTTGGTATTGCTGAGTTTCTCTGCAGTTATGGTGCTCCACCTGTGACACATCGATCTGTTACACCAGGTCCCTCTTCTGGGGTCCTTTCAAGTGCTTTCTTATTATGCTTTTCAAAAACTGAAAAGGGAAAAAATGCACTTGCATGAGATAAGCACTGACACCAAATCTTGTCTTTATAGCTAAAACTTAAAAATATTTACAGGGGATAAATGAAGATATGTGTTTAATTGTCAGTGTCTCAGGGTTAGTCTTCATATTGCACAGTCTTACAGGTAGAGTAGCAAAATTACTAATATTTGCATGGAACAAGGTATCTTTCTTCAGAGAAAGGCTTTATGTTTATAACTCAATAATTAGACATATGAATGTACCTAACAAGCAGAGCAATGAACAGAGAGCAATTTAGTGTTGTTAGTCCCCTCGATACTGTCTGGGTGGCAGCAGGTGTTACAGTTGGGACTACTAAGTAGATAATATGTCTTCACACATGGGAACGTGACAGCATATAGAGCAAAAAGCATGCCTCATGGAAGATGCTGCTTTTTTTTCTTCAGTTGAAAACAAAGTAATGCATGTCTCAAAAAGAAGAAAATGCTGTGAAAGAAAGGTAAATAATTGCCCCTCTGGGTTTTCATACACAACCTACCTCACATGTGCAGCAATGCCTGAAGCTAATCTCTCAGTACTTTTTGTAGCTCCAGTTAGAGTGATATTTGGCAGCTGCTCGATGAATCTGGCTTATCTGTTGCCAAATGCGTGCAGTACGTGTGTGGCAACTGCTGTCTTCACCAAAAAAAGATTGGCTCAACAGTGTTTGTCACAACTTCCTTCTACTGTTTCTACCTCCAGGAATGTAACCTTTCTCTATTGTTAACCATTTTATTTTTCAGTCTTTATCTGGCTACAGTAATGGATGCTGAAGTGGTGCACTGTCCCATCAGACCTCCAGTTTGATCCCAGGCTGGTGACCTCTATGCACATGTCCCCAAACACTTGACCTTGTTTAAAACCACTTTCCTGTGCTATTTTTTTTTTTCTTTCAGTAGAATACTGCTCTTAGAAGTTGTCTACAGTTCTCTTGCTTTTTTTTTTTTTTTTTTTCTGGTTTTCTCCTTACTGAAGAATAGAGTTTGAAAACACAAAGAACAGCTCACTAACCTACATGGCTCTGCCTGTCCTGCTTCTCACATACCAGTGGGTTACCAGTTTGCAACCACTGTGATCCCAAAACCCCTCTTGACTGTGTGGAAAAGGTGTATTGAATTTATAAAGGCATAAGCATTTCTTATGGACTCTTCTTCTGCTCTGAAGATGATTTGCCTGTAATTTGTCTGTCAATGTAGAGGCTTAGAATAACCATCTCAGCCCATTTTAGGTACCTGAAATAGGTCAGAGGAATCACATTTTAAAAGTGACTATCCCTATCCTTAACAGAGAGCTTGGGGTAGTTAGCTCAAATGTAGATTAAATTTGACTGGTTCCCATTTTGTTTTGGCTTAGCTCAAGCCTGAAGATTTATAGCCAGCAACACTAGGTATGCTAATCCACACCCTGGCATTGCAATAGATCAGAGAAGTTGCAGAGGCCCTCCTGAGTCTCCTTTGAGTGCTTGGAGTGAGAAAAGTGTTGTGTCCCATGTGGCCATGGTGAGGGATTCTCCCCAGGCATTCAGAGTAAGAAGATTCAAAACAATCTGCCAAAATTACAGAGTTTTGCATTTCAGATGTTGGCAGACATGATCTTGGTAGCTGTACAAGAGCACAAGAAGGCCATCTGGGGTCAAAGCAAGGGCTCTGCCAGTAGTCTATCTTTCTCAGTGAGGTATACCTAGGGAAAGGAGTATAAGAAATTAAACAAATCCAGGTTTTCTGGCTAAGTCCTGTGCTGGAAACAAGTATCAAGAGGTCCTCTGCTTTGACTTCTTTTGTAGCATTCTTTCAGCTTTTCTCATTTTCAGAAGTATCCACACTTCCAGAGACTGAAATTGGAGTTATAATGGATATTTCAATAATATTGAAGGCCAGAAATTTTGGATTCAGAACTGATATTAAAGATAAATAAGCCACCACAAGGTCATACTCTTTCAAAATTTCATAATGATGAGCCTGACTAAGGAAATAAGAGTGCAAGTATCATTCCATAGCATTTTCACATTGCTTTATCTCTCTAGCCTCTCTAGCCTAAAACAGTTACAATGAAGGTGACTTCTCAGTGATTCCCATTAGCCACAGCAGCAAACACATTTCACAAAAAAGAACACAGTTTATGGAGACAAACAGCAGGTTTTTGTAGGACTTATCAAACTATATTAAACAATTTTATCCGAGCTTTTCTGATGCAGATGAATAGCAAACATTCTTCCAAACCTGTCCTACATGGAACCTGCTAATATTAACACATGGACAAGGTGATTGTGACATAAGGAACTACATACAGTAAATTGGAATCCTGGTTAAAAATAATGAGATTAATATTTATTCATTTTAAAATGTGCCTAATAAAAACCTATGTTTGCCAAATGGAGAAAAAAGACACGCTGATGACGAGAAAAAATATTTTTGAGAGAGCATCACAAAAGTCTGTGTGTGATCTTTCAAGAGACTAAACCTCTCTTGAAAGGTATCTTGGATACTTCAGGAGATTGCCACTATCTGATTTGGTCCTCAAGGATGTAGACAAGCAGAGCAACATCACATATTGGATTCTTGAAGGTTTTGGCACTGGTCCTTGTGTCACATTTCTAAGTGGCTGCTATGAACAATAAACAGGGTATCTCACTCTTCCATCCCAATGTTCATACTGTCAGCAAACCTGTGTGCAAACTTGGTGCACTCTAACTAGCTTAAACCATGTGTTAAATGTTCACATGTAAAAGTTCACAGGCTTCACATCCACATGTACAATTGCTTGTCCTCACCCAAAACAAGAGTTATGAAGCCTAATCTCAGGGCTTCCATGGTTATTGGACCAGCTCTCACAACCCAGGTCCTGTGAAAATATATCCTGGTGTATTGAAGTGGAAAATAGCTACAACTCAGATCCTGAGAAGGAACAGTTTCTAACTGTACTGTCTACATACGAAACTCCATCCTGGAAACCACTCTTGTGTAAACAGATTATTTCCCCACAGTAATCTGGTAAACTATCTGGTATACTTTGAGGTTTGTCTATGGGAAGAGATCTGAAAAGCTGTTGAATGTGTCCAACAAATACCGAGTTAAGTTGATTCCCCTCATGTATCAGCAAGTAACTGTGTGCCACTGTTTGAACATCCCATTGTAATAAGCTTTTCTGCAATGACAAGTGAACAGTAAGTCAGATCCAGTTCTTCACAAAGTCAATGGGAGCGTTTACATTGATTTCAATGGAAGGAAGATTGTACTACCAGTGGATAGATATAATTCTCCCAGAAATGATTATGAAGTACAATAATATCTGTAGAAATGCTCTAGATCTTCTTTGCTTGAACCTGCATACGTTTTAGAAGTAGAAATGTAGTTCTGACAGTATTGTTTTAAAAATGTAATGCAGTATTCTTTGCATAATATTCAGGCCTATTTTCTGCTTTCTTATTTTTACATAGACCACACTGTAAGCAGTTGCATTTCAACACTTCCATCTCAAGGATGTTGGTTCATTTCAGGTAGTCTTTTACATTACTTGAATAATGTATATCATACAAGGAAAGTAAATTCAAATAGGCCTTGTACACAAGGACTGATGAGGACATTAAAAAGCAAAAAATATAATGACCTGTGGATGGCTTCAAATATTTTAAACAGAAAACACATATAAGCAGTCTTAAGAAGAAAGGGTACATATCTGATTGGATTAATGCATCTGTATAATTAAACGTGTATAAATTTTACAGGATAAAAGTGCTGTAGACTTTACTCTTTCTTAACAAAGAACCTGTCCTGTTCAATCAATGCCATCTAAGTAAAAAGGTGATAATGAAAATACACATAGTCATGGTAAAAATAACCCTTTCTTCTGCAAGGACTTTCAATAAGGCTTCTTGAAGATGTTCACATATTGTAGGACCTAGAGATGGCTATCTGCATCTGAATCATTTCAGAGAGTGTAACATCCCTCTGTAGATTGGGGAAGAAAGTTTGAAAACTATATGAAAAAAGAAAAAAGAGCATGAAAAAGAACACTGAACATTTTTTCCCTTTTGGTTCTTCTGAACTTCTGAATTGATTTTACTGAAGATTGTGAGCATCTTTAGTACAAAGCTAAAAGAAAAGTGGAAATTCTATTTCCCCCATTCTTCCCAGCCCAGCCAGCCTCAGTAAAAGACTGTGCTCCGTGTTTCTATGATGTGTCAGCTTCATTCATCGTTTTTTCAGCACTCCATTTTGCAGACAGTATGACACAGAAAGCACAGTCCTGTGTCCATACAGTCAATGATTATGCATACATTATCTGTGAAACTAACATTCATGGATGCATTAAGTTTGGCCAGGCAGAATCATAGGGTTTGCATAGATCTGAACCACACATGGGTCACAGGATATTGCATCAAGCATTGTGCAGGCATTGCTAATGAATCCTATTTTAGCTGAAGGTAAGCCAGAACAGAAAATCCTGACTTCTTGTTTTGTCTTCAGCAGGGCATTAAAATGCCTTCTTTAGTAGAAGTCAAGAAGCAGACCTAATCAACATCAGGTTGGAAGAAAGTAAAGCTGCAGTCCTATCTCTTGCTATTAATTTATTCCTGGGAAAGCGTCTATCACATTGTGAGAGCCATAGGAATGAGAAGACTTTTTTAATGGGCAGTGACTATGTTTCACATTGTGACCTTGCCCAGACAGGATTTTACGCAGCCTTATATCATATTTTAGGCAGGAAGGTAAGGAGGATTTTAATTGGTGGAAAGCTGAATTTCACCAGACAAACAGATGTAGAAGCAATTATTTAGCTATGTTGTGTACACAACCTTAATATAAATTGGAGAAAATGTCCTTACAAATTCTGCTAGTATTAGACATTTAGGAAACTTGGACACAACTAACATTTCATCATTTCCATCTGTATTTCATTTCTAAACTTTGCAGTATGGGAATTCCCCTCACTGCAAGGCAGTGGGTAGGTAGGTAGCAATATTGCACAGTTGGATGACTCTCACAACAGTCACTCTTTTTAAAGTACACATGCACACACACACATACACACAGTGTTCCCCCTCTCCAAAGTTCCCCCATTAAAATTTCAGGAAGAACTGAGCAATTTTTTAGCAATTAATGGTTTATAATCTGTAAGAGCCAGAAATCTGCGCTGCCATTAATTCACCTGCAGACTTCCCATTGTTTTGAATGGGAATTGTGCAGGGAAGTCAACTGCAGGAATGGATACTTCACAGCAGTTTAGATGAAATGAGCTCCTAAGATGAACAAATGAACACTGAAGCCACTCTAAGGACATCGACATCCTGAGTGAGAGCTCACCTGAAAGGATGGAACATCAGGTGAGATTGTAAGTTTTCAGTTTTAAGAGACAGATGAAGCGCTGAGAGCAGCTGGCAAAATGGTAAAGATTATTTACAAGTGGTTTTGTTTGTTTGTTTGTTTGTTTTTTGTTTTGTTTTTTGTTTTGTTTTGTTCTTTTTTTTCCTGGAGCTGTGTCCTGTTCTGAATGCCAAGGGACAGACCCTGCTGCTGGTCAAAAATAACTTTCTAGAGGCAAGATTAAGCCCATGCCACTGGTAAAGCTTAGTGCTTTAATTTGGCCTTTGTTTAACATCTGGTCAATCACCCAGCACCTGCTTTCTAGACCATCTAATGGAAAAAGTAAAGGCAGGCCGACCACATCTGCTCTTTTCCATAGAAGTTTCTCCTGCCCTCATTCCCAGTGTTCCTTCGGGGCACCAAGTTTATTTCCTCAAGGAACAAGTTTCTGGGCTCATGATTTAATGGACCCCAGGGGAGCAGCTGCCATCTACAGACCATGTCCCCAGCCTGCTTAATAACGCCTTGGATCCACAGAAGTGCTCTGCAGCTGAATGGACAAAGATTTCTGAGTAAAGAACTCATTGCAGGGTTAGACCCTTCTCCTTGTCCACACAAACTGCAGTGGGGAGTGACCATACAGAACAGCAAGTAAATGCAGATATTGCTCTACCTTTCAGGGGAAGAATCAGGGAAGAAAACCTAGGAACTAGGAAAGTATGACTAAGATTGGAGGTTTCTTAATCGTTCTTGGGCAACATTATAGGCAGCTTCAGCTGAGAGTATGTGAAAGTTGTCTTTGGCCTTCAGCAAGAAAAAGGCTTGGTGTCTGTTCATGATTGCCATACTTAATATTATGTATATATGATTGTATCGTACATGAGTCATATGTGACTGTCTCTCTTACATGATTGGTTGTTGCCAAAATCTCAAACTCCATTTTAAATTTCAGCTTCTGTTTCCCTTGGATTAATTTTGTTACTTCTAACCTCTAAAATAAAGTAATTTCAGAAGAAAAAGCTCGGCCCACATTTTACTGTATTTCTTTGTCCCTGGTTCCATATAAACTCCTAAAGAAGTTCACTAACTAGATTTATTTTTCATAGTCAGTCTTACACTTTATGTTGCTTGACTGAAAACAGATTTTAAAAAAAAGAATGTTGATAATCACAGTATCACAGTATCACAGTATGTTTGGGATTGGAAGGGACCTCAAAAGATCATCTAGTCCAATCCCCCTTCTGGAGCAGGAATGCCTAGGTGAGGTCACACAGGAATATGTCCAAGCGTGTTTTGAATGTCTCCAGAGAAGGAGACTCCACAACCTCCCTGGGCAGCCTGTTCCAGTGCTCTGTCACCCTTACTGAGAAGAAGTTTTTTCTCAAATTTAAGTGGAACCTCTTGTGTTCCAGCTTGATCCCATTACCCCTTGTCCTATCATTGTTTGCCACGGAGAAGAGCCTGGCTCCATCCTCATGGCACTCACCCTTTATATATTTATAAACATTAATAAGGTCCCCCCTTAGTCTCCTCTTCTCCAAACTAAAGAGACCCATGACATGTTGTGCTTCAAATGTTAGGCATAATCAGGTAACCTGATTTTTTTTTTCTTTGATTATAGTAATTACCTTTAGTTATTTTATAAACTTAGCTTTTTGAAAGTATACAAAGTTGTGAGGTTGTATCTTCTCAAAGTCAGTCACTTACAACGTATCACATAAAACATCTTAAGACTACCCCACTTTTCATGAATCACACAAAATCTTAAATGGTTCCTAAAAATAAAAGCCAAAAGTCTTTTCCTAAGTATGGTCCTATGGTACAACTAGGAAAACCAAAACCAAACAGAGTTAAGACATCAAATTTAAAATGTTTTCTGCTAAGCACAATTACATAAATAAATAAGAGCTCCAAGCAAACCAAAACATGTCAATACTTGCCTTAGCAGGGATCTTCCTGATAGTTACTTATGAGGATTTCCCCTCCTCAGTGATGGAACTGTATTACAATATTTATGCTTCTGGGTAGACAGAGTGACACACATCAAGCTATAGTTCTGTCTACACACATGCAGTCTTTAGTTTTGGAAACATTTCTCTCCCCAAATCTATCATTAAACACCAAATTTTTCTCTCTTACAATAAATAAGTGTAAATGTATAAAGCACATATATTTACACTGGTATTATTCTACCTGTATTCAAAAGAACTTAACATTGTTATCTGACTTTGTTTTATCAGATGTCATTGGAGCAACACACCCAACAGAGCAACTGAATGAGTAAAAGTACACCGTATGAACCATGATATTTTCAAAATAACATCACAGCCTGAGAAAATGAGAGTCACTGTCTAACATGCCTAACAAACAGGAAATCAGTAAGAACTCAGGAAAAAAAAAAAAGACTTTATAATATATTATTACACTTAACAATTCAAAGGTCCTTTTCAACTGTAGGACACTTGGTAAGCGTTAGCCAAGAATTTATCATAAAATTTCTGTCTGATTCACAACATTTTTTATCCAAGCTGCTGTTGGAACAATTGATAGAAAAAGGTGAATAACCTTTCTGATTTAATGAAAGAAGTCATGATGTGGTTCAGGCTGAATCTCAAAAAAGGAACTCAGATTGATTTCTGGGGGAAATTGGGAGAAAATGTCAGAAGAATAAAAAATAAATTTTTAGTTTTTCTGAAATTCCACTTCAGAAACCCCAAGGACAGCACTAAACAAGTGAAAGCATTTTACGGATAGATGAGTGAAACTTTCTTAAGTGGATCATTTTACTGCTCTTTTAGAAAAGATCAGAATTATGCTTGTACGAACAAACATGAGCTATATGGCAGTGGCTGTTGCTGGGATAAGACTCTGTGACAGGCTGTGTTTCCTGGCCAGCCACAGAGTGTGAGAGGGAAAATGCTCTGCCTTAAGTGGAAGAACTCTGGTTTTGCATGGCCCAAATTAATTTATTCCTGAACAAGAGTAGGACTCATTTCACTTACCTTTAACCACCTTAATGTTAAATGTTTGTTTTAAACTAGTCATCTAGCCTGCCTCTATAATTAATGGATCCAGATAAGCACTTCCAGAAGGCAATTCATCCCATCCTAAAATAGTTATCTTAGATAGCAATTTATTCCTAGCTAAATTAGCCAGTTTAAAGTGCTTAATTCTGGCATCTAAATCAGGTAAGATGAACCTCGAACCAAGAATTAGCAAAGAATAGCAAAGCCAGTGAAACTGTCAAGACTCGCACAATGAGAACACAAATATCTGTTGGATAGAAAACATGACAGTCCAATATCTTCTGAGGAAGTAGGAAAAAGTCATGCTTAGGCAGCTTGCTTAGGCTGGTGAAAATGCCTGTGCAAGACTCCCTGTGCTGCAGGATTCTTGTGAGCAATGAAACACTAGTGTTGATAAAGAGATTCGTACTGGATAAGTCAGTGAAAGCCTTTGTAGAAAAACAGAACTCTGAGTACTTTAATAAAAGCATATTTTGCACTAACCTGTAGTTTGTAGTCAGTGCAACTCTACCAGCTAACAGTGTCAGGCCTTCAACGTGGAGGAACTTTCTGCCAGATTCAACATGGAGGAACTTTCTGCCAGAAGACCTTGCTCTGATCCATTCTTCAGAGTCTCTGCATTTAGGGCAATAGAGTTAATGAGATAAGAGGAGCAGAACATGTAGAGGAATCCTTGGGCCAGGTATGAGCTGGCAAGATGGGAAAGTGCATGGTATGAGGCCATGATGTGGCTTCTGGGCACAGCTGCCCACAGCTCTGCTACAAAACCAAGCAAACAACAAAACAAAACACCCCTCAAAATACACCAAACAAACCCAAACAAATCAACCACCACAACAACAAGAAAACAAAGCAAAACACAACAATTGACCAGCCAACCAAAACGACAAACCAAAACTCATGCTTCATTTACACCATAAAAAAAGACTTGCCTGAGAAGGCACGTTCAGGAGTGGAAGACTAACCCATAGAATCATAGAACCTCCTCAGGAAACTGGATGCATCTCAAGTGATAAGAGGAGAGGGGTGTGATGAAGTAAATTACTCAGCTGATTGTTTCAAAGGCACAGTTTTGCTTTTATGTGGAAAAACATTAAATTTTAAACTCTAGTTGTTGACACCAGGAACCAGGTCAGATTCTCTTTTTGTTTATCCAGGTGTCAGTAAAAAAAACCAAACCACACACTGCACTTAACTGATCAAACCTGACAGTGTTTTCTGTGGACACTGGGTGCAGACTCAGATGCACTTGCTCTGCCCACCCTGGGAGAAGGGTGATCTGTACCACATGGTTGCCTTAGCAGTGGGATGTCCAATCTGACCAGTCGTTGTGAGAGGGAGGCACTGTAAGGGGCTGTTGTCTTTGCATGACATTCAGAACAGGTTTGGTCCACCTGTTGTTGAGTTGGAGGAGAAGCAATGCAGCACTTCTCTATATACTCGCACTCTTATATATGGAATTGAGAGCAGAACTTGGTTCAATACAAACTTTAATATTGAAGAAACAGGAGTCTTATTTCATTTCAACTCCTCAAAAGTCAGGAGTCTGGTCCATGCCCTGAGGGTCCCTCTGGGATCAGTGGAGAGAGACAGTGATGTCTGAGTAAATTAATCCTAAAATAGGTGTGTCTAAAATAGATGGAACATCCCATCCTCTACTTCTGTCTTTCCACAGACTGGAAAAGAATCTTAGATACCATGTTTAGACTACATATCCAGCCCTTAGAAAGTTAACATCACCTGAGATTAATCCAATCCAAAAGACTGTTTTAAGGCAGAGATAAATCAGTAATTTCACCATAAGAAGTATTCTAAAGCTCTTGTATTTTTTCCCAAGCCAAATGTCACAGCCCCAGTAAATTCAGAGCTCAACTTAAACATAAATGTTATCTCAATGTATTTGCATACAGAAATGCAACTAAAACAAATGAATAACTTTAACTGCTCTCTGAAGTATTGCACAGAAATACACAGCATGACTGCAGTGCCAAATTAGACCAACTGATTTGTAAAACCACATTAGATTATCTTTTGTATTTCACAAATGTCCAGGAAAATATTAACAATTTATTCCCATACATTTTTTATCCTAATGAATTCCTTTCCTTACTTACAAGTTTTTAAATAAATATTTTATACATCACTACTGATAATCATTTGACTATATGCTGTATCAAGTCACGTTCCATATGGCAATAAACACACATTAATGTGGTAAGATTAAAGCAGAACGGAGTATGAACACATTCATATACTCATGCATAAGAGTTGAGGGAGATCAATAAAAGGAGAAATCATTTATATAGTCTCAAAGTGGTATATCAGCTATTTTCTGACCCTCTCCATACAGTGTGTGAAAACAGATGAAAAAATGAGGCAATTGACTGAAGTGCAGTACTTTTTTTATAAGTTTTTGCCTAGAGCAGAAGGGAAGCATATATTCCTGTAGGGATAACTTATGTCCTTGGAGTTTAAGGGCCATGAGCTGCAAGAGTCCTTTTTATGGTATCATTTTTCTTAATCTGGTTAATGTTTGAATAGGAGATAAATGGCTTTATAATGAATAATAATAATTATCACATAAATAATTGCTTAAAGCAATTTTTTGGCTGTCATGGAAATTAGGACATCTAAGTTATCTCAAGAATAAGGAGATTACGACATAATAGAAAAGGATTTTAAAGGAATGTCTAAAAACAATGAAGCAGTGTCAAAGATCATGTGTCAGTTGTGCTTGTGTTTAATGTTGCTAATAGAGACAGGATGGCATGCTGGGAATATTTTTCAGGCTTTCTTCTACATATATGAGATTGTAAATTAATGAAAACTTAAGTTTTTGAAGGGTGCATATACTTCTGCTGGAAATGCTGATTTTTGCTTAATAAAAAGCACTAAAACTCCAGACTGAAGGACGTAAACAGAAATGAGATAAAATAGTACATAAAATGAGGAAATATACATTAGAAATGTAGATCCTAATGTTCAAGTAACAAACTGCAAGCTATGGAAAACTACCATCGTAGTTCTGTGTTCACAATAGTCTGGCTTAAAGATGCAGCTACAACATGAACATCAGAACTAACATTACAGCTGCAGTGTGGTTATTGATGTGCTGCTTGCCTAGAGAAGGTTATATTACCTTCATGTAGCCAACATATTTTTCCTTACAACTTATTTTTTTTTTTAAATGCTCACAATATATTATCCTTCAGAAGAAGACCGAAGAAATCATGAGTCATACATGACAGTTGTCAGTTAAGCACTTCTAAAAGACACTCAGATACCATCCTGATGGAAGCACTCCAAGAAGCTGAATAGAACAATCCTGCTCTATCAGGAGAATTGACATGACGATCTAATAACTGTTTTCCAAATCTTAATGTTTGTGAATTTGCGATCTAGAGCTGATTTATCTAAAAACCAAATACATGCCACTAATAGGCTACTGTCAGTAAGAAAGACCTGATAATTTCAAATTGGGGCCCATGATGGAATAGGGAGGAAAAGGGAAGAATTTAACATACTCACACATGTAAAGATAACAATGACATTGAAGTATCTCTCCTAATTTGTTAAAACACAGTAGAAATCACTAAACACACTTAACTTTTTAAATATCTATTAATATATGTAATTCGCAAGCTATATTCAGAAGCTCCTGACACAAAATTCGTCTTCAAGATTCAACTTGCACCATAAATTGAGGTCTTATCTGGGGACTTTCTGGAGCTCATTTTGGAAAGTATGAAAGTGTATACTTTCTTAACATACACACCATTTCAGACCATGCTCCTTCACTGGCTGGTATCAACTTTCTGTGTGATACCACAACATGTCTTGCAGAGAGAAAGATGCTCCATTTGTGAGAAACTCATTGATGGTGGAGAAGTATCAAACCTGAGGACACTGCTTCTGTCATTTTAATAAGCAATCATGTTTTCACCTTTGTAGGGATTTGCAAGGAAAAACAGTGACCTCCCTCTGTCCCTTTGAGGATCTCAGAATAATTGTGGCAAGACTGTATGGCAAGGATGAACACCTTCCGAAGTTCTAAGAAGCTTTTCTGAACTTGGCAACGAGACTGCTCTGCAGGAGTTTGTCCCATCAGATGAGAGACATAAGAGGGACTCCAGAGCATAAAGGGAATGGTCCACACAGGGAAACTAGTGGTCAACAAGCATACTTTGTTTGCTTTTGGTTTTCTTCAGTCTGTACCTGGGATGCACTGGGATATTTTTCACAGTTGTGACAGTAATTGTGGGTGATTAAAGAAAGTAAGTCATTATCACTTAGGTGTTCAGAAGTGGCCTTTGTAGTGACTACCCAAATGTGAAAAGTGGCAGAAGGTTTTATCTGCTTTTTCCTGTGCCTCTGCTATGGAGTGGGTGCCAGTCCAGGTAGGAGATCTGGGGGAGTAAGGACAAGTAACATCATGCGACCGTGGAGACAACTGGGAAAAGTGGCAGGGGAAATCTTTCCTCTCTCTCCTGTGCAATTCATCCACCATTTTAAATGTGCAACTGCATCGTTAGGTCCAACCCATGTAAACAAGTGAGAATTAAGCCACCTTTTGAGGCCATGGAGACAAAGTTATTTGGGAATGATGATGCAAATACGTCAGAGCAAGGTCAACATAAGAGTGTCATAGTACCCTCTTTTCCTCCAGGAGGTGATCTGAGCTGATCAGCTTTTCTCCATCTCTTCGTCTTGTCTTCCTCCAACCACTCTTTGACTGTAACTGTACCTTCCTATCACATTTCTTCTGATGGCTGTGACAGTCGTAGGAGTCCTTGTTAAATCAGTTCAGATCATTGACTGGACAGAAAGTGAACCCACCAAAGATCAAGAATGATGTTCTGCCAGTGCAGTGAACTGACCTGTCTCACAGAGGGGTCAGAGAAATGCCAGACTGGGTACCAGAGAAGAAAGAGGGCTGGAGCAGGAGGCAGGGCTGTCTCTTTTGAAGGTAATGAGCTGTTTCACAGACTCAGCTCTCTTGTCCCTCACTATGAACCTGTCAGCTAGCCTATGAGCTAATAAAAACTTGGAAAGGTAAATGTTCTACATATCTGTAAAAATATTTAACTGAAATCAGAGTTTTCCAATACTAGGAACCAATTGCAAGTGAAAGTCCACAAGAATATATGACTAACTTGTGCAGTGAACTAGTATTTTTATCTCTCTGATAAGTAAAATATTAAGTAACACATTGCACAGATCCTTGGAGCTACTGCCAACAAAGAATGTTCTATGGCTTCTATGTTCTAGAGAATCTAAATATTCCAACTGAAATGTGATTAGATTTGGTCTCTGCCCACCTCATCTGCCTGGATTTAACTTCACTGGAAACAATACGAAGAGAAGGGAAAGTACATCTGGCTAATCACTCACCCAATCTTGACAGAAAAAAATCCAAACCAAACCAAGACAAACCAAACCAACAAACATCACCGATGAAAATTCAAACCAAATAAACAAACAAACAAAAAAAAACAACAAAACCCCAGAAATTTAATTTGCCTCTCCTTCTTCACATAAGGAAACCAAATGATTAGAACTTTTTTTTTTTTTTCTGTTCTGGAAAAACAGAATTGAAATAAACATGCAAGTTTTTTTCTGAACTGACATTTTGGCTTGATTTTGTTTTAAACAACAAAATATTTTTTTCACCATATTTAAATTCTCTTATTAAAATAAGAGAGGAGGAGCGAAATTGTCACAACTGCACTATGTGAGCAAATTATCAGTTTCAAATGAGATAATTTTTACATTGAAAATATGTTTGAAATATTCAAAGAATTTCTACCAACTTTAAGCAAGACTTAGCTGAGTATCAGCTCACAATGTTATAACATTTTCAGTCTTTCTATGCCTCCATTTTCTGGCCAGTTGCAAAGAGTGCTAGAACCTGTCTACTCAGCCTCAAAACAGTCAAACCCGACGTTAATTGCGAAAGACTTGTGGGACTAAATTACTTTTCCATGGTAGGATGTCATAGTTAGCATTCAAGACTACACAACTTTCATCTAGAATATCAGTGCTCTCTTAGAAAGAGTTTGTGTCCATGGAAGGAGTTTCTGCTCTGTGTCACCTCATCAGGCAAGGTGCTGGAAGGCAAAAGAGTCTGGAGGTTTAGGAACTGGGGAGCTATTGTGTCTTCCCATTGGCGCAAGGGCAGAGTGCCCTGGAAGGAGGCAGGCAAAGTGCCAGGAAATCAGCAAGGAATTGACTGCAACTTTGTCAAAATGGAACCAGCTCTGGGATATTTCACTCTCAGTTTTGATATATCAACATTTTTCAGAGGACCAAACTTTTCAGCTGAGCATTCGCATCAGCTCTGCTACAACCAAGCAAGTTCAGCTGGAGTAGGGACCTTGATAATCTCCATGACCTTTTCTCTTCATTCTGCCACACCCATCCAGAGCTATATGTGTCTTTTAACCATTTCGCTCACCGAGGCGTTCAAATCAACACATGTGAGCCTCATCTACTCCCACCTGCTCCTGGGTACCTGTACTGGTGGGAAGCTCAGATTAACTGTCCACAACTCCTCTGCCACAGTGACCTCCAGTGGGAAGGAGCAAAAAATGGGAGAGCGCATGGGTGGCAAACTTGCATTGCCAAATGCAGAAAGGTCACAGGAGATGCGTGGCTCTTGGCAGCTGTACACGGGAATGGGGGGGAGGAACATGTGCTGAAGGGACTCTGAATAACTACATTGTTCTGACAAGATGGCCTTAGGAGGCCCAAGGTTCATGCCAACACAAACTCAGAGGGTCACACTTGCTCTAGGTCTTATACTTGAGAAAACAAATCCCCGTTCCAGTGCTGGTTATATATGGCACTAGTTTATGGCACATCTCAGCTCCCCTGAGGCCAAAAGAGCCTTTCATGACCATTATTTCCAACTTTGTTGAAACTCAGAGCTCTACAGATAAAACTTGAAGTAGAACAAAAACTTGGCCACTATTTTCTCCTCCTTTCAAACTGTATCTTCTCCTTGGAGGTCTCTACCAACCTACCTGAATTTTCTGTTAGTTAAAAAATGTATTTGTCCTGCTTGGGTGCTTGCTGGGTCTACCATTATGACTGCTTCTCTGATCTGAGCACAGAAGTTGGATTCTCTGCTTCATTCTTCTCATTTCTGAATATACTCAATGAAGAAAAAAGGGAGGTTGCTGCTGGTTTCAAGAAATGCTCAAGATGCTGCAAAGCCTCTTGCTCATTACTGCCCTTAACATAATTCATTTGTGAATCCTCTGTATGGAGTATCATGAAACTTGTGCTTCTAAAGATTCTTGAAATGAATGTTCCAGAAATAAATATTAAAAAATAATATGATGTTTGAAGTATAGTTGACATTTCATTTGCTATAATAAAACTGCATGAACATTGCAAAGCAATTGGCCCTAAACTGCTAAAAATTACAATGTGCTGAACTTCTGCAGTAAATGTGTTTTTTCTTATGTTCAAGCCATTTATCAGTTTTAATACCTGGTCTAGTTTCTAACTGACTAAACTTCCTGTAGTTTCTCACTGTATCATTTTGTGGCTGTTTCCTTTCTGTTTAATATTTGCTTATTTTAGTTTAAATCCCTAGAGCAGAACCCACAAACCAAACAAATACTCACAGAAAACAGAGAGCAGCTCAAATGTCCTTGGAGACACTCAATTTTTTATTTGCTACCATTTGTCATCCTCTGCTCAGAGAGAGATCAACAGTTTTTAGCACACAGATCAATATTCTCTTAACCCAGACGTAATCTAAGGAGAGTTTCCCCAGGTTTCACCTTGGCCTACTCCTATGTGCCATAGTTGCCCTTTTTTTCAGCAATAATTTTGTCTGTGTAAGACAGCAATTTTTCATCCTTTGGTCAAAACTGGTGACAAAAGAGGGAATAATGGTTCCTGACATATCAAATGATAGATTTGACACATGGCATGCTGAGCTGGGAGCTTTCACGTGCCAAAGTAGAAAGACAGATAAGCAGCCTAATGGCCCTCCTGACATTGCTACCTTTTTTTTAAATTTTTTTTTTTATTTTTTTTCTCCAGGAGAAGATTTTTTTTTCTATAACTGGGCAGGAAGCAAGGAAATGCACTCTACTCCAGCCCAAAATAAACGTTTCCCTGTCCTGTAAAATGATCAATCTATGCCCTTTTCCTCCAGCACAGTAAGGGCAATACAACATGCTGCTTGAGGAAATACTAACAAATATAGCCAGTGAGAGGGAAACAGATGGGACTAAGAAATTAAACCAGCAGATTTCTGGAAGGTATTCAAAGAGGAGAGTTTATAATACTGAAACAGAACTGCTCTTTAATTTTTTTTTTTTTTTAAAGCAATGATCATCAAGATTTACCTTCAGCAGGGCTCACAGTCTCCCTGCTAAATCCCTCTGTGAAATGATAGAAAGGTCCCTTTGGTACCGTTCTGGTAGAAGTAAATCCCATTTCACAAAAACTGGTGCCAGCCTAGAGATAGACAGGCTGCAAGTTTCTCTACCTTTGGTACGCTGGGACGAACACAGCGGTCTGTGTACCATGGGGCATGGCTCCAGGCATGGGATCGTGTTACATCTTTACACACAAAAGCTTCTTTCAGAATCTAAACCAACAAAACAGGAACAACTTTTTATTCCTGTATAGTTTCCTCTGGAGCATGTGTTCACATTTAAAATCCTGACCTATGTGTCATTTGTTTGCATTCACAGTTATTTGTATTGCTTTTGTATTACAAAGCAACAGCCAGTCCTAACCTCACTTGCTTACCAATAGCCTATGGACTTTGGCAAAATGTTGTTTATCCTCCTCCAGTACTGGTTCATAAATTCTTTTTCTCCCGCTTTCTTTTTTTTTCCCCTTTTCCGTATTTTATGGCCAGACAGTTATGTTAGCAGCCAGCTTATTTTTCTCCACAGTAATAGTTCTATGGACATTTTAAATTTGATCCAATAAAGGAAGAAAAAGAAATGAATCCAAGGAAAATATTTTACTCACAAGGTCATCAAACATCAGAATCTAGTGTTTGTCACCTTGCATTAAAAAATATCACAGTGTTTGAATGTTCTGGGTTATTTCTTTACAATTTTCATAAATGTTTAAATATACATGATATACATAAGGGAAACATTATATGTAATAGATCAAATGCCCTTTTTTCTTTTTCCTTTTTTTTTTTTTCTTTTCTGTTTCCTTGTAATGCATTTTTTTTTTCAGCCTTTCCCTTTACAAAAAAACCATATTCACTATAAGTATATACTTCGGCACAGTTTTCACAGTTTCTACATTTTTGACATTTCAGCCAAACCTGCAATTAGTAAAAAATCAGACCGAAGGATATTGAAGAATGTGAAACTACATTTGATTTTTCTCATAATGTCCACCAATAACCAGGAGGAGAAAGGCAGTCTCTTAAAGTACAAACCCCAAACAAGTCATCAATGAGACATCAAACCAAATAAAAATACATTGTTAAAATCACTTTGATTTCGTAGACTAAGAAAAAGATGCATCACTGAGGTATGAAGAGGTCGGCTCTTGGATGCACAAGTTCCAAACAGAAAGCAAGCATCCAGAGTTACTAGAAAAGGCACAAACAGAAAAATTAGGGTTTAGTAACACCTCCATATGAGAAAGTCTTTTTCACTGAATGTGGTGAATCACAACACTGTGGAATAAGGCATGGTGAAGTACAATGAAACTATTTCTGACTTTCATTGTTCTCTCCTAAAAATAAAGTGTAACTATGGCTAAATATATTGTAAATGAACTAAATAAAACAGATTTCAGCTTAGTAGACAAATGTAAATATTGTTAAAAGACAGCCTCTTGCTTCCCTTATAATAAACTTACTGCAAATGACTAGGTTGTGATATTGTTTGCTTCAACAAGGGCTGCAAGTATATGTTATTTGTCAAAATATTCTGATTTATCAATTTAGTTCAAACAAAAAACACTCGCAAGAAGATAAAGAGTTAAGATGATGTTTCTTGTTGTAGAATTAATCAGATTCATATTAGCAGTAGTAAATGTCATGTTGGCACCTTTTCTTTCTCACACATTACAGTTTCAAGTCTTTGCTATGAGGAAATAATGAAGTAAAGATATGCAGTGCCATATACCATGCATCTTTTTTGTCAGTCTGCATAAGAAATGAATTGTATCTGCTACTAAGGAGGTCATGGGGGCAGCAAGTTAAGAAGAATGCTTAAAGAAAGGACATGTCAAAGGAAACAAGAACTTATTTTTTCAATACTTTCTAACAAGTATTGCAGTTTTGGGGAAATTAGATGCTCATAATAAATACCTGCCTATCCTGAAAGTGTTTATTGCTCTTAATTGCTGCAAAGTTAACCTTGGTGACCAAATGACCTTGAAGTCCCCACTGCAAACTCATGAAGATCAATAAAAATGGTTTAATGTTACAAACCCTAAAATTCATTCTTCAGTAGTAGTGTGATCAATGGGGAAAATTCTACTTTATTAAAAAGATAAAAAAACTGAGGACTGGAAAAAGATCATGCCAGATGAGATGTACATCTCATGAGGTTACCCCACAGTGCAGTTTTTCCTTTTCCTTTTTTTTTTTAAAAAAAAAAAAAAGCCATACTTCCTAGTTAAGCTTGAAAGGTAAAAAATGGCAAAAAAAATCTTCATTGCCAGCAAGAAAAAAACCCTGTTTTTGACAGTTGGACGATGCTTGTGTCTTGTGGTAAATTTTCAGCTTTGCCTACAAACAGAGCCTTTCCTTCCAGCAAGCGCTATGCATATCTTAAGCATGGAGTTAAGGCAGAAGCAAGCTATTGGTGTGCCAGATATTGCATCAAAATTACAAAATGCATTTTAATTTTGTGCAATGACTAGGAATTAATGCCAAGTGTACTGTCAGCATGCAGTAGAGCATCTCTCTGATCATGTGAAATGATTGCCTGAGCTATAGCAGCCTCCACTGCCTTCCATCCTGTAGGTGCCACTGCTGCTAAGTGGAGCTTCTGAAGAAAACCAGATAAAGAGGCGTGAAGCAGATGAAGAGACGCGTGACTGTGGGTTTTTAAAAATGAAAGACCCACAGCATTCTCGTTTACTCTATGGACACTTTCTGTCACTCTGACGGTGCCAAGGAGCTTGTCAATTTTTTGTAGTTTGAGGTCAAAATGTATAGAAGAGCCTTAGTAAAAAGCAAGAATCAAATCTTAGCGGTATTAAATGGTTAATAAAAAGAGTGATTCCTTTTTGATTTTTTTTTTTTTTAAACTGAATTTTAAAGAGATGGAAGGAAAAACAGACTTCAGTAAAACTTTACTGGAAACTAATCTATCTTTCCACTCTCTTCCCTCCAAGTCACAACCTTCTCTATACCCTGAAAAACTGATAGAGGCACTGCTTTTGCTCACATATTCCTGAATGGAAAGAGAGTGGAAAGGGTAGACTAAATCAGCATTACTCTCGAGTAGTAGCCACTTCCTCTCTTTCAACTTCATAGATCAGATAATGAAGGTTTTCCTTTGTACATTTTCCTCGGATTTCTCTGCACATGATCTGGTCAGAAGAAAAAACTAACAAGTTTGCTTGTTTGTTTGTTTTAGTTTTGTTTTGTTTGTTTTGTTTTTGTTTTGTTCAGGAACATTAAAACTCTTCCCAGGAATATATTACATTTGTTACCACAATGATGACATCTTGGATTAGAACTGATGAGAAAGATTAAGCAAGAATAACATTTCCCTGATGATGAGATCATTCACACAGTAAGAAGGACATCAAGATTCACATTTGTGCTGAATCTCAGTCTGACCAAGAAACCAAGTTACATCTCATGTTCTTTGCTATAACCATGAGGTCATGCAGAGACTGTGGTGTCTTGAACACTCCCTTTGGAGCTGTTTCATTTCCTATAAACAGATAAAAAAAAAACAACAAGAAAGCAGCATGCCATAGTTGGACTGGTTGCCTAGTCTAGTAGGTGTCAAGCCAATGACCAGGTTGTTCTCTGAAGGATCGGTCACAAATCACAGCAGCTCCAACAGTGCCCACTAAGGTAGTCCCAGAGTTGCCACCAGCTTGGTAAAGAGGGTGTGGGAGGAGAAGCTTAAGTCTCTGGTGTCAGTCACACAAAGCATGAAGTTGTATTATACATTGGCCTTCTTTCTGTTAGATGGAGGCTGTTCCCGTGTTTATATGGAGTACAGGAAGAACAATTGCACTTTTCACTTCAGAAGATCTTTGTTTCAGTCAGATAGGTAACATATATATATATATATATATATATGTATTTTCTCATTCTTAAGATATTTTAAATTGAGAAAGGATTTTTACCAACCCAGCTGAACTACTCACTAAGTAATACACAAAGAATAAAATCTACCTATGAAATCACTATTTTGCAGACTTAAATGGGTCTCTATGGACCAGACAATTACTGAAACGGGTACCAAATTTACAAGCAGACAGATGGCGAACATATATGTCACATGGTCTTTGGTTCTTCTGCGTCCTCATCATTCTTCTGTAGGTCCAGACTGCATTAACAAGTCCATCAAACTAAGAATCTGTAGATTTCTCCAGTTTAAAAGTGTTGCTCAAGAACATCAGAGGAAGCATTTTCCTCAAATAGAAAGAATATAAAAATTCACAATTCACATCTGGGGTGTAATGGATGGCCAGGTGGCCAGCTATAGTTAACTGTCAACACTTTGTATTTCCCTTTGCCATCGGCGAAGTTTGCACTCAGAAGTGAGAGTATAACGTGAAGAAACTAAAGCATGAAACCACTTAATATCATAATGTTTTGTGTTTGAAAAAACAACTCTTTCTGCCTGTCTCCTCCCACCCCCATGTTTTCCATAGTACTTGTAATGTTCACTGGCCTGCACCTTGCCAAACATTATTAAAGAAACATGCAATTTATGGACCTTCTTGTAATGATTACATCAAGGGTGTAGCATATTTTCCCCTATTTTTCTCTTCCTCTATCATAATAAATTGAGAGCTGACCAGTTAGTATTATTGCTGTGTAATTCTAACAATTTATTTCCAGTATAGACAAATGCTCATGTTGACAATGTTATCACTATCTTTATTCATGCTGAATAGTGCATTATTCCAGAACTGGTTAAAGTAAAATATTGCTTAGTGTATGAACATCCTAATTCTTTCCCTTTTCTACTTTTCTTCTGAAGACTGTAAATGTGCCATGGTCCTACCTCGCTCTAATGTGCTTCTCCATGCTGCTTTTGCTTACACATTCCTGAAATAAAACAGAGTGCATAGAAGCTGGTTTATGGCAGAGTATAATAAAGTATTTTCAAAACTCTAACTACACCTAATAGGAAGTTAGGTATTTGGAAATACCCTCGTTATTCAACAGCTCACAGTGCTTGGTACATTAGCAAGCAGAACAGTTAATTCTGCTTTTGGAATAGAAACCATGGTCAGAACTGGTCTTTTACAAATTGGATGCATGGCCTTTCTCTGATTTGGCATATATATACACTCAGAAACACTGGACATGATCTAGCCCTAAGAGTGTTCTCAACATCTCAACTTGTTACAAGTCCTCGCCAATAGATATTTAATTACATTTAGATACTGCAACAGACTTTTTCCTTTGGGGAGAAAAAGAGAGAAATATGGAGCTAAAGTGGATTGTCTATACTTCTACTTTGTGAGAACTAGACTAGACTCAGTATTTCAAACAATCAGATTTTACAGACTCTATCATCTAGCAGAAGCTGTGAGCAAAAAGACCCATGCAGATGAACTTGAAGTAATGAAAGACATCCTGCAATGTATTTCCAGATATTCCATAGAATAGCAGAATAGTGGAATAGTTTGAGTTGGAAGGGACCTTCAAAGGTCATCTAGTCCCAACCCCCATGCAATGAGCAGGGACATATTCCATTATCTATCTTGAGGCTAATCTATTAAGTGATAAAAAATGAAAAAGAGCTGGCATTCACAGAACCAATGGAAGGAATTTAAGACAAAGATGTACATTTCATCCACAGATTTATAAGTGTGAATAAATGATCTGGATGTATTTTTTTTTTTTCCATGTGGGAACCTAGGCAAAATATAATAATTTGCCAGCTAAGCCAAAGTCATACACATAAGAAAGTACAAGAATTCCTGTAGAGAAGGGAAAACATTGAAGTATTAGTTGGTTGCTTAAAATCTTTCTAGAAAAAATTAGCATTGTGAGATTTCAGCTGAGGTTCAACTTTTAAATGTAACCTTTTTGAAGATTAATTCTTTGAAAAATCATTGCATTTCACATTTTTCATAGAAATAATTTAGAAGAATTGAAGCAAAATAGAAATTATGGACTATAAGCAGTGTTTTGCAAACCCAAGGATCCATCCAAGTTAAAGATCACTACATTAGGAGACTTGGTTGCCAGGCTGGAACAGCAACAGAAATAAAACTGACAATTTAGTAGAAACACAAGCTATATGAAGATATTGTTAAACGGAATGAGTCAGCCCCTAAAATAACATAAATATCTAAACAACAGCCACATGATGTAGTGGAATCCTCAATTTATTTCTAGAATGAATTCTGAACCAAAGTTCAGGAAGTTATATCAAAGTTATGATATATTCAGGTTCTTCCTCTTTCCCTACCTCCTGACACACATTTCTGGTTTTGACAGAAATACCAGGAGAAAAAGCTTTCTTGTGTTACTACGTGACTTTAACTAGAAGCTGAAATGATGGAATTTCTGCAAGCAAGCCTGTTATACAGTCTCAGGGAATTCAGATAAGGATCCAAGAATTAAAACCAAATCCAAATGCTGAACCTTTTGAGATACACAACCCTTTGAAGGCAAGTGACTTTATTCTGCCAGATGGGTCTTTGAAATACTCTGCAGTGCCCACATGACTCATCAACAAAATTTATTTGGCTGAAGAAGCAGTCAGGGAATATACTGTACTATACTGTACATGGCCCCTCTAGGACAGCTCCAGCTGGAGCCTTAGGCAAGATTTATGGAAATGGAAATCTTAGGAGCCTTCATGCCTTTTCTTCCCATTTGTTGTGTTGCATCAATGAACTGATCACCTGCAATCTTATCACATGCAGGCAAATGTGTTTGTTGGTGGCAGCACCTCCTGAAATGAGAGCAGCTGCACAGTGAGGATGTGAGCTCCACACAGAGTCAGAACAAGCAGCAGAAGGAAGAGGAAAATCCCATGTCTGGAAATTAGGAGAGACTACCAAGATAACAGTGAGGGTGTAGAAGAATGGCACAAGTTTTTGCTCCATGGATTTGTGAGAAGGGAATGGGACCACATTGGGCCACTTCCCTCCCCTGGCACTGTGAATTACTGTTAAAGATCAATACAGTTAATACCGTGCTCCTGTTATATGTTTTCTTATTTCTTTTACCCCTCAACCAGTGAAAGAACTCCTCAATAACTGTTTACCTGGCCAGTGTTTCTCTCAGCATCAACAGTGAGGATAAAGTATCCTAGAGACCTCAGACACGGAGATGTCCTTTCTACAGTATGAAAGCCTCAGTATGCTGCTTTAGTGATGGAGTGGAGTGGAGACGGGTTTCCTACGGTATCTGTTAGTGTTTCCTAGCTCACACAGAAAAAAGGGAAGAGGGAGGGTGGATCTTACACAGCTGGCAAAATGCCTTAAGAGCTTTCCTGAGCAGTACTGTGGTAAATGTCAAGGAATGGAGGTGCCACCTGTGTTCCCCAGTGCTGAACCATCAGCATAATTTTGCCTTATTTTGACACCACCATGTCCACAGTGGAGAAGCCAGGGACAAGGTCTTGTCCAGGCAGTGTGGGTCCAGGCGGTCAGAGGAGTCATGGCAGTAGTATGTACATGTGCAGGATGGCACGACTGAGTGCATCATCAGCTACTCCCCATGACTGAGGCTGAAAAAGTTAACAAACAGAGGCTGCTTGTTTTGCACTTTTAGGGCAATCTGAGAAACAGTTTTTGCCATTAGTAAACACAGCCATCCTCCGAACTATGGATGATAACACCAGACTGAGAATTTTAAACCCTCAGTGTGGGTGTTACTTATAGGTGAAGACAGGAAGGAAGGTTGTTTGCTGAGATTTAGGAAGCTATTTGATTAAGTAGGTACCCATCAGAAATTCAGTTAAATATTAGGCAAAATATGAAGTAAAAATTGGAAGGGTTAGGAGGATTGTCTAACAATGAGAGACTTCTGGTCATATACGAAGATTTGATGTGATTAATTTATTTTTTTTTAAAGGAAATGAAAGGAAGGGCAAGAGAATAGAGGCACTGAAGTAAGAAGGGTAACACAAAGAAGGAATTTTTAGCTTTTGATAAAGAATAGAGGTCTAACTTCATGTTTCTCATTTCTTACTTTGTCTTAAGTCACTTCATGAATGTTTCCATTGCAAGTAAATGCTATCAACAGAAAATAATTTCTCCTGTAGGATGGAATGGACACTTCCATGAAGCTTAAAAGTTTGAAGAACTGCTCTCCCAGTAAGAAACCTGTTTTGGGTAAACCCCAGCCAGCAGTTCAGCTCTGTGCAGCCACTCACTCACTCACTCACTCACCTCCAGTGGGATTGAGGAGAGGATCAAAAGAGTAAAAGTGAGAAAAGTAATGGGTTGAGATAAAGAAAATTTAATAGGTAATGCAAAAGCTGCACATGCAAGCAAAGCAAAATAGGGAATTAGTTCATTGCTTCCCATTGGCAGGCAGGTGTTCAACGATCTCCAGGAAAGCAGGGCTGCATCTCAATAATGGTTACTTGGGAAGATCAACACCATCACTCTGAACGTGTCCCCCTTCCTCCTTCTTCCTGCAGCTTTTATTGCTGAGCGTGATGTCACATGGTCTGGAATATCCCTGTCTCAGCTGTCTCAGCTGTGTCCCCTCCCAGCTTTTTGTGCACCCCCAACCTCCTCACCAGTAGGGTGGTGTGAGAAACACAAAAGATCTTGATGCTGTGCAAGCCCTGCTCAGCAGTAACTAAAACATCCCTGTGTTATCAACACTGTTTTGGTCACAAATAAAAAACATAGCAACAGATGAGCTACTATGAAGAAAATTGATTCTGTTCCACACAAAATGAGCACAGACAGAATAGCAGGTCACGACATAGTCCCTAATACCCCGAGAGGGGAACAGCTAAAAATTAAGACATCCAGTCCCACCATTGCCTCTGGAAATACTGGCTTAATTTGACCTCTTTGAATATTATACATGCAAAATTATCTTTATGATTTAGGGATGGCAGTACAATATTAACTTCATATTTTCATTTTACAATACAGATATTCTTACTAATTTGGTGTACCACATAACACTATGCACTCCACAGCAATTAACATTTCATTTTAGCATGAAAGGAACAACTCGAATAAAGCCCTTCCATTTGAAAAAAAACCAGCAAATAAGTATACATACACATACACATACACATATACATATACATATACGTATACGTATATGTATATGTGTATGTGTATCTATATGCATATATGTACTCGTATATATATGTGTATATATGTATATAAATCATAGTACAAAACAGCTACAAGTGAGAGCAGATACTAAGCGGTAATCTGCTTTGCTATTCCCATGTAGCCTTCTACGAAATAAATTATGAGGTACTGAAAATCGCATACAAGAATGAATGAATTCTGTCACAGTGGCATGAAGAAAGATCTCAAAGCTCTTAATTTATTTACTTAATAATTTGTTTAGTTGTTAACACTGTCCGTATATTTCTTACCTGTTACCTATACGTGAGAAACAAGTAATTTTCTGAGGTTAGATCTTTACAGCTAGAAAGAATTAGGAAACCCCTTTTATTTTTTTTCCTTTGTATTTCATTTGATAATGCCTATGAATAATTTGCCAAATTTTGGTGAAACTAAAAGGTGTTTCTGAGAATCTTTGAGACTATGTTCTTGCATTAAGAACGGAATACTAATGGAGTACATAGTAAATGAGTAGAAATCGATAGCTTACTCGGTATATAATAATATACATTAGAGATACTGAAAAAGGTCTTTCAGGCCTAGTGGAAATGTGTTTTTTTCTCTTTCAGTCTGTTTTAAAGTAATAGTGGTTTGTTGGTTGCCTTTGTGTAAACTTTTAATCTGCTGTGATAACTTGCCTCCAGCAAATTATGTCTGTAGGATGTTTTCCAAACTGCATGATTCTAGAGGGATTCTGAAATGTCTTTTTCCAAATAATACATGAAAAAACCTGTTACTTGAGAAAGAGTCAGAGACATAAAAGCATTATGAAACATTTTAAGGAAAAAAAACCTTTGAAAAAAAATGGAGACATTATGAAAACTGATCTAAATAATTACTGCATTCATATAACTCTTGCATATTACCAGGGTTGGGGTAGAAGGAAGATATCTGAATAATACTGTCAGTTAACAGAATCTGTTTAAAAGATTATCCCTAAGGCCATGCTTTCAAAACTTTTCTAAACAGTATAATACAAAACCTTGCATTAATTATGACTGGTCAGGAATCTTTTTCATGAAGTAATTTTTCATCAGACGTGTTCAGCTCATCAAAATGTGAAATTGTCACAGGGAAGAACCTACTAAAAAAAAGCAAACAAAAGAACCTAACCCAGCAAAAATTAAACTTGGATCCATTTCTTCAGGTTCCATGATGAAATTCCCAGTCAGAAAACTGTTTGGTGGCCAGTAGAGCATTGACTAAAGACACAGAAATCTCAGGATCAAAACTTTTTATTGTTCTTCATGTCCCATCTTAATAGCTCAACACAAAGACTGACCATACTGAAGTTTGCCTCTTTCGTCAAAGTTGTTCAATACTTAAGTTAAAACTGCAGTAAGATCTTGGTCGTAGGAATGATGTAGGGTATGTGCTCCAGCCATGTGAGTAGAGCCCAATTCTGTTTGTACAATAAAGAGTGATCATTATAACATGTACAATGTGGAACAGCTGCAACACACAACCCAGTGTGGGTAAGGCCTTAACTTGCAACTTAGGGAACTAAGGTTCAGATCAATTCTCCAAATCAGCTAGAACTGGATTTACCTGCAGCTGAGCCACTAATGCTTCAAACAAGTACATCAGCAACTCAATAAGTTAGTTTCCCTGACTCAGTACTCCATGGAAATAAAAGCTGCAGATTCCTTCTTGCCCTAACCTACTTAAAACAACTGTAGTTACTCTACTAGAATAAAGTTTCCTTTATGACTTGGGGGACACATTGCACTTTTAAATAACAGTTATGGTAAGCACAAATTATTTATCTCCATGACACTACAATGAAAACTTCTGAGTTTTACCTCAGGTTTTTCCTGATTATTTTTTTAATCTAAGAAACAGCAAGCTGAAAAGATATTTTGATTTATCTTTCATTGTTTTGTTGTTGTAACTTTATCTGTCGGAGTTTCTTTGTCTATCTTCTCTTCTACCCCACTATATTTTTTTTTCTGCTCTGGTGCCTCTTTTCAATAGGCAAAGATTTTGCTTAGTGGAAGTAAGAAAGATAAAGCACAGGTTATATACACAGTTACATAAGTAAAGGAGGTTAGAATAAGACTTTCCGGGTGCCTGCAAGTCAAATGCTCAGAACAGAGCATTACATGTGCAACTGCCTTATGATTGCTGTAAGTAAAATCTGCACTGTAAATCTAAGGTATGACAGGCAGAATTAATGTTTTATGGGCAGCAGGAATCCTAACTTCTGACTTTTGGAGTCTTAACTTTGCATATTAACAGCTTCTAAAAATACTTATTTCTAATGAAATTTTACCAGTGTATTTCTTAATTTGAATGCAAAAAGGTAAAATAAACAGAGTCTGTATGTAATGATCATGGCATCATATGGAGTGGTGCAGCTTAAGCACTGAGTATCAAGCACTGCAGCACTGGTGACAATGTGAACGAAAGAACTAGTCTTAGTGGCTGTCAAGACGGCCCAGCTGCTATCCTGGAGACAGACAGGTTCCTGGTAATGTTTGCAGGACTGGTGAAGAAGAGCATTATTCTTCCTCCCTTCATCTTCTCAACTGTGTCCTGAACAACTCTCAAGAGAAGCTGGGGCCGAGTGCTAGACCAGTAGAAGTCTTTCTCTGTGAGAAGGAGAATTCCGTTTCACACCATTTTCAGATGATTTACCATTTGATAGTGCTGTCTGACTGCTGCTGTGTTCACAGATGATGAAAATATATTACTGATTTGTATAATGGTTCTACAAATAGCATTTTAGCTAGGTATTTACCTATGAAGGTACATCTCACCTCACTACTGTAGGTTCTGCTGAACACTGATCATTTCATTACACTGAATGAATGCCAGGGAGAGGTCCTTAACCATTTCTGGTGATTCCCATACTGGACATGGAATAAACCAAATAATGTTAAGCGGGATCCTGCTTTTTTGTATAACCTTCCTTACTTCAGCAGTGTTTCATCTGAGTGCTTGCCTATCCAGGAAATCTCCATGGGTGTGCAGAGGTTTGCCCATATGAAACTGTCTCAGTGTGAAAGCCTAATTGAAGTTAATTACAAGTCTTCCCATAAAATGAAGTAACATTGGAATATAACAGCAGAATAGAAGCTTTTCTGTGCAATGCTGCAAATGCTCAGTGGTGAATTTGTAGACAGGCCTTCCTGGGGCAAGACCTGCTTCTTTTTTATTAATTTTCATGCTTGTTAATATTACTGGGCTTGTGTTCTTGATGTGAGTACTTTACAATTTCATCATAATGGATATGGTAACTCATAAAAAGGAATCTTTCCCTTATACTAAAAGAATGAGAATGCAGGTATGAGTTAGTAATTATTACCACTCTTAAAATCCTAGAAAAATAATTTAATAATAGCATTGGAAAACTCCACCAATATTTCATTAAGCATTGATTCAATACACAACTGCATTTTGAGAGTGGGCTGTTAAAATTGCTTTTAATTACAGATGAGCCTGAAATAAAATCCTCCCTTTACAACTTCCTCAACACCATTTTAGGGATGAAATCTCTATTTGGATCATGATTAGAGAGCTCACAATCTTTAATGATCTTTTTTCATGTTTTGACAACTGCAAAAAGAGCACCCCCCCCCCATACCTTTTTTTTCCAATGTTCAACATACTAAAGAATAGTTTTATTTGGTTGTTTCATCTTCTAAACTCTGGATAATGTTCTGGCAGTATGAAAAAAACTGTTTGCTATTACACTACTTCCCTGATCCCTCTTTGACAATGCTATATATATTCAAAGTATTGATGGAATAACACATGACTACTAGATATCCATCAACACTATTCCCTCTCCTTTTTTTCTGAACACAGAGATTTAATGCTGTAAAATAAGCAAGATACAAATCTTTGAATGCAAAATTTTCTATACATTTTCTAAGTATTTTTATAAGTGTTTAAAATAGTACCAAGTCACTAGAATTCACTTCCTTATATGGGCTAACTTTTTCACTATTTTTAACTAAGCACTTTACGTTAATGCAAAATCACATGTAGTACAGTTCAGTAACTGAACAGTGACTTAATCTTCACATGCTAAAAATATGATGTGCGATCATTGAAATATCAATGAATGAATTCTGTGAGGTAATATAAACCACAGAGTAAAGGCAATTACTTAAAAGAAATTTAAAGAGCAGGAATTAAAAGAAACAAACAAAATCTTCATCAGACTCATCCATTTTTTTTCTAATTTACAAGTCAATGTTTGCAGTTAACAGTATAATTTATTATTTAGAAACTAATGAAATTTTCAATTTTTAGTGTTACCAAAGAGCTCTTATCTTTTTCAGAGTTAAAGGATCTTCCTTGTATGCAGAAGAGTTAAAGCCATTTCTAAAATGCCACATCCAATGTGCTATTAAATAGTAGGCTTTTATTAGTTTATAAAAGAAAGGAAAAATTCTCATACGGTAACTCTACAGAGGTCATTTGCGTTGAAGGACGGAAAAAAGAGAGAGGCAGTAGACTCAAGGCAGATATTATTATGAAAAAAGACTGATTTTTACGTATGGAGCTGGTATATACATCAGGCAATTTACACACACGTTAAAGAGAAATAGAAGAGATTATACAACAGGAACAGACATAGTAAAAGGGACATCATCAATCTGAAGAATCTGAAAATCAAACAAAGGTCTGCCTTGGTGGAGTAAACTTACTGTCCAGTATGTCCAAATGTATTTTGTGAGCATGATTCCATCCTGCATGATACCACAATACTGTCCCTGTCAGCATGAAATCTTGTATATGAAAATATTGTGATACATAAAGAGTTGGGAAATACCATGATTTTCCTTATTCATGACTGTCAAAATACTCTATAAAACTTCTCAGCAACTGAGCAAGTTTTGGGGTAAACTGTGCTGTTCCAGCCCCCACTCTAAGCTTTGAAACAGAGAACTCTCTATTCAAAATAAATAATTACAAGGTGTTGCAATCAACATAAAAATAGATTAAAGATCTGTAAGGTCATGGTAAGGAAGTGTACAACATCATCAGTGGTAAGGGCAGCAGGTCTTGATGTTGGATGATGATTCGTGAGAAATGTTGAGACTTGGCAATGGTATTTGGGAAACTAGGAAGCCTTGGCCTAAAGCCAAGGATTTCACAACATGATTGCTTTATCAGTGTTGTAGTGGGAACACCCCTCAGTTCCTCACTCCACAAACTCTAGGCAGAAAAAGGATGAATGCAGCCTGAACAGGCAGCTGCTGCTGTAATCTCCTTGAACTGGTACCCACACAGCATCCTGCCTTTCTGCTAAGAGGAAGATAAGTTTTCAAGAGACAAAAAAAATCTCTGCACAATGATTAGCTTTGGATAGAGTGAATGTTCAAGCAGCTTTCACGCTGGACAATTAGATTTTTAACTGAGTTATTTGTAAATTGACCCTGGGCAGTTCCTGTTCACAAGTCAGAAATGTACATTGCTACATTTTACACTGTCATATGCTATCAAAGCACTGGTAAGGGTGATATTTAAACTTTCTCTTGCATCATAGCTGTGATTGAAGAATACAGCACTGACTAAAAGGATGGAAAGTGCTGCAGAGTAGTCTCAACACTTTGATAAATAATGTGAATTGAAAAGGTGTTTAAAAAAAGCAAGAATCTGTCCTTCCATGACACCTTTGTTACTAACAGGTCCGTTCAAAGGGACAATACAGCTACATTTTTGATGGTGTTTTCTATAAGAAAGTTCCAGTCAGCACAAGCTGCTGCACCACAGTCTCTAGAGCACACCCCAGACTAATCTAACCTCTTCTGGTATAAGAAAAGGCACATTTTGGACAGAAGTGTAGTATTGGAACCCAGGATCAGGTACCTCCATGGAGATTTAACCAATAAATTCAATGGGAGGGGAAAATAAAGGAAGTTCAGGAAGAAAATACAGGTGTTTCCTGCTTCAGCTCCTACTGTTCAGCAGAGTTTTAAGTCAGAGGAGGATGTTTACTTCCATTCAATGATCTTCAGCACTGTATCCCACAACAACAGAATGTAAGCCAGGATGTCAGCCCAGCTTTACCTTTACATTTCCATGTCACTAGCAATCAATTTTCCATATGTTGGTGTCAAAACTTAGCTTTCCTCACCTTACATTAACAGTTCTCTATTCTAGATATGAGAGACTGAGACCCTTACAGACTGTCAAAGCAAACATTGCAGATTACTCTCAGAAGCTAGAAGGGTAAGCATCACATTTTCAGCAACAATTGTCCCATGACTGACAGAGCTGAGACAGAGTGCTTTCTGCACATCACTGTTTCACAGCACAGTCTCACAGTCTGGAGCCTGAGGAGAGAAGGGAAAATCTATAGGGTGAATTTAGAAGACCTGAACTACATATGAATTACAGATCTGCTGTTTAAAGATTTTTATCTGGAATCTCTTTTTGTTTCATGGGGACCTTTGAGAGTACTCAGTATTGTAATAGCTTGTAAGTGGACTGTCATAAAGTAAGTACAATGTATCCTAAGTTACCACCATCTCTCAACAAAATGATTGTCTTCTTTACAGGAAAGGACAATTACCTAATACTGTAATGAGACATCAATTTATTTCCTCTTACAGTATCTGAAGAGTGTATTTGGTTACAGTTCTTCAGATTCGTGGCATTTATTCTTTAGGTATTCAGGGAATTCATGGGTTTTGATGCTTTTAAAGAGGCAAGATAGAGACACTTTCAAGTTGCCCTCTGCATAAATGTTTGTCACAGAATCTATTCTTCCTGTTTTAGTAATTTGATAAAGAAGGTTTCCTCACGGTTAGTTCATTTTACCAGTCTACATGAGCAAGTATTTTCTTAGTGCTCTAATAAAAAGAGACCTGAGTAGGTATAATAAGGTACAGATGAAAATATGCATGTCTATGTGTATTTGTTCAACTGTTCCATGACAGCATTTCAACTCAGAAGCCAGTTTCAAGTAAACCTGGTTGTGGCATAGATAACTCTCTGATGTAAATGGTTTTGAGTTGTTTGTTTGGCCATACTTCATAATGTTACAAGAGATTTGTGTGCTGGATAGCCTCATATATTATTATATCTTATGTATAGAATGTATTTAATTTACATGGTAAAAAATTGATGATGAACAATTTTAGATGTGTAATTATTTTTTATAAACAAGTTTTATTTTACTTATTTGAAGCAACCGATCTTTTATTTTAAAGTGTTCTCTATGACCACACTAGTGCCTTGAATTTTCATATTTTTTCCTTATTTTTAATATTGGCCCTTACTCAGCCTCTCCATTATGCCGTTTCCCTAATATCTTTAGAAACACCTAGCCAACAGCTAGTTCAAGCTATAATGATAGCAACTAGCTCCAGCATGTCCTCTTTAAATTGCATGAGCTCACTTTTAACATGTATTATTTCCACAGAAATCTCTCTATTTTTTTTGTCTTACAAGACTAACACAGAAAGATCCAAGAGGGTTTTACCAGATGAAACCACTAATGAAACAGGTTCATGGTGTAACAAGGAAGAGAAAAGTGTAGAGAAATATTGAATAAATACAACCATGCCCTGAGCCACTAGATCAGTATAAATGTTATACAGTCCTAAAATTACATTTGGGCCCTTTGAAGGCAACTGTGAGGTTGATGTGGTCCCCGATGAAAATAAGTTTGACGTCCTTGCACTAGACAGTCGGTTTGTGAACATGAACTCACATTAAAAAATGGATGCTGCAGTCAAAATATTTTTACTGGTCCTTCCTTATTTTCATTGGTTACCTTTACTTAGGATCGGACCTCTGTAGAGCTCAGTTGACATACAAGTGTTTTGGTGGTAGCTCTTTGTAAACCTTCAGTAGGAGCTTGAGCTAAGTAGCAGAAACATGCACTTGTAGCGGGAAGGTCACTGGCTGACAATGTGCTATGACAGCATTCCTCAGACAGCAAAGGTATGTCTGAGCACATCTGCATAAACTGGCTTCAAGAGTCAAAACATGAAATTTTACTTGACAGATACTCTATATATAACTATATAGAATCGTAACTTATATCAACATATGAGATGGATTTAAACTCCTGATTAAAACACCCAAATTTAGGTGTCTACAGGTTGATTCTTCTGTGTGAGGTAGGTGTCTAACCACCTGACACAGCCAATGCAGGCTGAAGGAGTCATCAGTTTACCCTAAAAGAGACAACTATATGTGATGCAATTAGCTAAATATGATTCCAAATCGACTTAATCCTGTGGTGAAGATATGTGTTCCCAAATGTGCATATACACTTTTAAATTGCTGAATACACACACACACATATAGAGTAAACATTCTTCTGATCTCACATGACCATTGAGGACATTGTTTCACGCTTTACACAGAACATGTGCTTTGTCATATATACAAATGTTTCTGACTCTACTTCCATGTTATTCCCATAATGAGCAAAGGCTCATTTGCCTATACAGAAGGGTGCAGCCTCTGGCAGATCGTCACCTTCACTTCCCACAAATACAGGTCTTTGGCTCTGTATCACTCTTCAAGACACTGATCCACTCACTAGAGCTGTCTTATGAGGGAGGGACTCTGTATTAGAAAAGACGCATACTTGAATTGCTCCTTCAGGAGCAAAATCGGAGCCCTAGATTCAGAATATATTAATTTTCTCCTATCAGCAGACTTAGGCACAGCCCCCTTCTTCAGCCAGAACTGGAGGGGGTTATTTCAGAGCAGCAACATATGTTGATAAATTGTGTTTACAGAGGCGTAAATTCTACTACTAGGGGGAAAAAAAAAAAAGAAAAAAAAGGAAAGAAAAGAAAAAAAAAAAAAAGGAAAAAAAGCCTTTGAATATTTTAAAGCTTTTATCTTAGTAGCCACACTTCTACCCACAAAATCTCCTCTGTAATTGGCTTTTATATGGGTCTACTAATGTGTTCTGAACTCTCATCTCTTCACTACAGGGTAGCAGCTATTCAATAGATGGCATTTCCAGCACCTTTATCAGTACAAACAAATCATTAGGTTATTTGGCAAATGAAAAAAAACAAACCAAAACAACAACAAAAAAACCCCAAACCAAATCTACAATCAGACATTAAAACATCCTAGTATTCCTGAGCACCAGTTCCTCATTCATTGGTTCAGAATTTCTTTCTTTTCCTTTGGGTTTCCAGCTGCTCATAGGGCAGCTGGCATGGTTGGCTTTTCAGCATAGCATGGGGATGCTCTTTGCTTGAGGCAACAGAAGCAGTGGGAAACGCCCCATCCTGAGTTTGCTTTGATCCTTCCTGAAGGCAATCTGCAGGTCAAAAAGGCTGTTTGTCCACCCTTGCTTTCACATCCATTCTCTGCTTACCCACAGCCAGACAGGCTTGCAATGGCACCCTATGAGATCCGCAGCAGCGGTTTCACTTGGAAACCTTTCCTTCAAATGTGAGGCGTCATTTCAGTGTGGGGAGAAGACTGTGAGAAGGGAAGAAAAATCTTTAATACTATTTCAAAGACAAAAACAGGGCTGACATTAGCAAAACAAATGCTCTGAGCAATATTAACACAGAGCATGCACTGGAGAGAAAAAAAAACAAACCGAACCATACCAAGCCAACACACCAGGAAAGGCTGAGGGTTTGGAGAAAGCCTCTGAAAGCCATACCAATTAATAATAAAGTCCTGGGTGTTACAGCATTTTTGCAATGAGTGGAAATCTTCCACATGCTGAGCACTGTAGAGGCCTGGGGCCCTGTGCAGGTGGTGTTTGTTTATGGCCAGCTTTACACATAATGCATCCCTTCTCAAGGAGGTGTCATACACTACTTCACAGCTGCTTTTACATGATACACGTGCAATATGTCACATAACTTTCTTGTGGGCCTTCCTCCTCTGAGGACAAATCAGAACAACCTACCTACCACAATCATAATACCCTATGCACACCCTGGCCTGTGAAAAGCAACTTTTCTCCCATAAAATTCAAGGAAACAAAAAACAGCAGAAAGGTATAGTGTAGCACTAGTCCAGAGACAGCCTACATGGGCTCAGCAGAGGAAACTGTTAAGGACACAGCCTGTGTTCCTGAAGTAGAGGAGTTTGAATTGCAGGTCAGATACACTGTCAGAGGCCATGGGAGGCCAAATTCAGATACCAGTAAGCCAAAAGTAGAGCTGTTTGATGTAGCCTCCTGCCCCGTCAGGAAGAAAGATATACGTGATACAACAGTAACCCAAAGTCCTTTACTAGAATAAGGACAAAAGGGCAAAAAGAACTTAAAAAAATAGTAATTAAATTAGGGAAAGACACCTCCAAAATTGCAAAGACAAGGAGCATTCTGAAAAAGTACATTTGGGTTATCTAAAGAAAAACAGGATGAGTGCAGTTATTAGATGCAGAGAATAGATGTGTTGCATTAAGGACAGAGCAGAGACAATGCTGCTTATAGCCTTTGGTCTAATCGTTAAAGCACTCTGGTGAAGTGGAGTTCCTTTGGAGCAGACTACAACACCCTCCATCACTTCAAGTTGACATCATGTGTTTAGAATTATTAGTAGGTGACACAAAGGAACTAAAATGTTATTTTTCCTGCTTTTAACAATAAGGTATGCTCCCTGCTGATCAGATGAAACCCTTTCAACCTCACACAGGAGCTTATTTCTCATCATGAACTTGAGGTGCAATAAATGTATGCCCAGTGATACACTGAACTGTTTTTTTGAATGGGTAGCATGGCCATCGGAGAAAATGGCATAGAAAAAGACCCTATCAGCTGGAGCCTTTGGATATGCAAGAATAACAGACAGAGCCCACCAGTGTGAACACACATCAGGAGTTCAGACAGAATGAAATTTATGAAGCAAAGACACAGTTTCTACATTTTCCACTTATTTTGAAGAGTACCATGCTCCAAAGCTGCAGAGCTGTTCTTTAGTAAAGCTGCTCTTCTAAAATGATAAACAAAATCTGTTTCTTTGAAGCCAGCAGGAGTCCTTGAAGATCATTTCAGATGCAGCGTGAGTCGTGCAAGGAATGATCTAAGGCCTTGATCACAACACATAAGGAGGGACTGAATTACTGTTCTTACATATAAATATAAGTAAGCTATGTAGGACCTGAGGATTTTTGTGCAGTCCAGTAGTTGAGGGTGAAGTGGACAAGTTTCAATAGTGACAAGAGGTCTGAGAAAGGGTAATTCCAGGGAGAAAAGTCTGATTCTTTAATTAGAGAAGCGAATTAGGATTCCTCAGCTGAGGAAAAGACAGTTCTTATGAAGGGATTTGGAAATAGTGAAGAGTAATTATCAGGAGGTTGGCTTCAACAAGGAACTGTAGAGGAAAAGGCAAAGTTTCTATTTTCAGCATTCATTTAATATAACCCTTTATTCTGTTTGCAGCCCACATGATGACGCAACATCCCTCCATTTATATTCCCAGATTTTGAATCATAAAAACATTAATTCACCTCTTAATTATTCATTTAGGAGTTTCTTTGTTGGGCTCTCAAGAGTACTATATTAGGCATTTCTTTTGTAAAATGCAGATTTAGAATCTAAAAGAAATGAAGAGTTACACTCTTTTGTAAAACTACAGAGGATTTAAAGTGAAAACCATATGAAAATAGACAAACCTTTAATTAAAAAAAAAGTGAGTTTCCAAAAACACAGGCTGCTAAACTGAAATTTCATGTTCTTTGCATGTCTCTTTTGAAATATGTATCTAGTGTTTTCAGGTAAAAATGGAATAGTAGAAAGAAAAGTATTACTTTAGAACATTGTAAAAATATGCAAGACTTCAACAAAATTCTGATAGGTATATAAAACAATGATTTTTCTTTTCATATCTCAGAAAGATTTTGTAAAAAACAAAGAGATGCAATATCTTTAGAACTTTGGTTTCACATTTCATAATACGATCAAGAGACTCTGTGAGGCTTTTTTGAGGATAAATTTTCTGACTAGAATAGATCTTATTGCCTTGTAGTCCATAGTCACAATAAAAAAAAATTACACTAGGAGCAGTGTAACAGGCAGTAAGAACTGTGCACCATACTTCTTTCATACTACCGTGCTAATGTTAGTTTAGATTTGTTTGGAAGCATACTTCATAGCCCTTTATATAGTGGTTGCCTCACTCTTTCCAGTTTTATTATATTCGGTGGGGTCCTCAGTACAAGAAATACCTGGGCCTTTTGGAGAGGGTCCAGAGAAGGCCACAAAAATGATCAAAGGAATGGAACACCACTCTGATGAAGAAAGGCTGAGAGAGTTGGGGTTGTTCAGCCTGGAGAGCAGAAGGCTTGAGGGAAACCTTATTGTGGTCTTCTGGTACTTACAGAGGGCTTATAAGGATGGAGAGAAAGTCTTTTTACCAGGGTCTGTACTGATAGGACAAGGGGTAATGATTTTAAACCAAAAGAGGGTAGATTTAGATTAGGCATAAGGAAGAAATTCGTTGTGATGAGGGTGTTGAGACACTGGAACAGGTTGCCCAGGGGAGCTGTGGATGTTCCATACCAGGAAGTGTTCAAGGCCAGATTGGATGTAGCTTTGAGCAACCTGGTCTAGTGGAAGGTTTCCCTGCTTGGGGCGGGGATGTTGGAACTAGATGGTCTTTAAAGGTCCTTTCCAACCCAAACCATTATGTGATTCTATAATTCTGCAGTGCTGGCAAAAACAACTGTTCACCCTCTTTCCAAGTGGCATCATGCAGTACTGAAGCTGTGGAAAAAAGAGGTTTGAAGGAATTTGGAGGGTCAGGGATTGCTTCAAAGCAGAAAAACAAAATAAAACTATAGACTTGACTTCTAATTATTTTCTTGACAAACAGTCTTCAGTGATTCACCCAGTCATATCTTCTGAATGAAAAGAAAATTTGCAATCATAATCTACTGGGATAACCAATACAGTCCCCTCAGTCCTCTGTTTCCCTAAGTACTTAAATGATAATTTTATCTGAACTGCTTCTGAACCAATAAATCAGTTTGATAAATCCGGATGTGATTAAGGATGCACTTCTTTCTTAAAATAAACACATTGAAAACTCTGGAACTCACTTTTAAAGATCAAGAGATCTAGAGTTAAAAAACAAAAAAACAAAAAAGAATCTCACTTGGATCCTCAATAGCCCTTGGCTTGACTACAAGTATACATATACTGGAACATCTTACAGGTTTATCTCCTGGGTATGTTTACATGCAACTTTATCATGACTTTGCATAGGTGTAATTTTATGAAAAACTATGTGATGTACATACATTAAACCTTTTATCAAACGTTAGAATACCCTTCTCACATATAGCATGAGAATAGATCAAGATGACAAGGTCGAGTATCTCTTAAGTGACATCACACTGTGGCTATATTTATGCAGGATTTTTTTCCCTGGAGGCTAGAGTATTTTGCCAATGTATTGTGACAAAGAAGGCACCTCCATTAGAGAGAAAATTACAGACGAGGCTGAAAGCTGTACTTTGTAGGTATTCTTCAAGCAGACCTAGGTGACCAGCTCATGGTTTTATCCCTAATGAAACAAAGAAAATTGCATGGCACGGTATGTATTCTATTTCAAATCGGAAAGCAGTCTCCTTCAGCAAAACTGTAGTTATCCGTCGCTATACCATATACATGTATAATAAGCCCTTGTGTATCTACAGTGTTGAGACATCTATCCATTTAGATTATATCTGCCTATACACAGATAGATATACTACATTTAGTTCTTTTCAGGTTACAATAATGATGCAAAAGAGCATATGGGGGAAGGCCTTCTACTGACAGTGGTTGAAAAAAGAAGTGAATAAAGTGAAAATGCTGTGCTTACCAGCTCCCACTGTTCAGGCCACAGAGGGTCACTGAACTGCAGTTCATTTCCTATTCCACTCTCTGACTCCAACACTTTGAAGACTGCTGTAGGGATGTAATCATTCTTCTTGTGCTCGAGTGAAAACCACACAGAAAGATCAGTCATTTGCCTGCTCTGTTATTCACCCTCTTCCTCTTTTCATTTTTTCTGCTGTTTTAATGTAATTGTAAAGATCACTGTTTCTTCAAAACAGTTTGAAATTTAGATTTATTAGTTTAAAAGATTTTATGACAGCAGCTGATTGCTCTCTGAATTCTATGTGTTACATACTTCACAAAGTTAAGCTCCAGTATTTTTTTTTTTTTTTTTTTGAGGTTAACCTATCTGGAAATTCCATTTCCTAAAAGCTCCCATTTACTCTGAGCAATGTATATTATCCATCACAGATAACAACAAGTATCATAAATGAGCAAAATGTAGATCCAAAATTACAAACATAAACACAGGACAAGAGGGCACAAATACTGTGAGAAGTTCGTATTTTATTTCTAGGAGACAAGGGAGGCGGTGTAGGACCTGTAAGAGCATGGGGCCAGGCTCTGGCTCTCATTCTCTGATTCTGTTTGGGGAACGGGTTACTTGTTGGTATTGGACTAGATGATCTTTTGAGGTCCCTTCCAATCCCTAACATTCTGTGATTCTGTGATTCTGTGATTCTGTGATTCTGTGATATTATGGCTACACCCAAATCCTTGGTTAGAGTAGACCACATGTCTAGGAATTTTGGCAATTCCGGGATTTCCCTTGCAGCTTGAACATCTAGCTACCTGACCTGTGAAAAGCAAAAGAAAATGCAGTAAAATAAAGACACAGAACAGAAAAATGGTTATGGCTTCACTGCTGGAAAAATAAAAAAACTCTTCAAGCACTAGGAAAAGGGTGTCCATTTCTACTTATTGTGAATACTTGTCCTTGTGCTACTTTAATTCACTTAGTTGCATTAGGAAATCATCCCCCAAACTCATGGAACACCTGAAATGTTCATTCCTGTAACACAGCAACAGGCTCTTAAAACATTCTTAGTAGACTATTGTTCTTACAATTTTTACCACCCCTTGTCAAAATAAATCAAACTGTGATAATCTCCACACGCACTTTAAAAGGATTAAAATTATGGGGAATCATTTTATATACCAAATTACTTTGTATATTTCTATTCTCTTGAATGAGAGGGGAAAATGAATTGGAAATCAAAAAAGGGAATTGCTCTTTTGATATCAGCATTTGCTTTTCTATGGGTGTAATTAAATAGATCTTAGAAGAGTGAGACACAGAAAGGAAAGGAAAAAGGTAAGAAAGGAGAAAGGGACAAAGGGAAGTGGGGAGACAAAGTATTCTAAGACAAGAATTAAGGTATTTACATAGCTTATTTATCTATGAAAGACACAGTCTGTCAGGTTCTCATCTCAGGATTGCCCTAGTCTGCAGAAGATCACAGATGAGTCTGGGGCATTGTCTAGGTGGCTTCCATGCCATTGTCCCTGGCAGTCCAGATAGAAGTGTTAGTCTGGATGATGAGGAGGCAGGGAGGGAGGGCAGGAGATCAGAGGTGTGCATAGCTGGAGCGTTTCTACTGCAGCCTGGTCATTCTCTGCGGATGGTCCAGTTCCCAAGGCAGCTGGCCCAGAGCAGAGAGCCCTCACAGCTCTGAGCTGTTGCTGGTACCACAACTGTTACCTACAGGGTCCTACACAGCTGATCTGTGCTCAGCAAATGCTCAGCACATCAGAAAATCACAGCTGCTAGAATAACTCCTTATGTTTTCAAGCAATAGAATTTTATAATGTCAACAGGAAGGACCATAAACAGATGCCAAGGCAAACTATTTTGGTTTGCACGCATTAAATCTGCACAGCAGATAATATTTTCCTTTTTTTTTTTTTTTTTTTTTAATAAAATCCCAGTACAGGGGTTTCCACCATTCCTCTTCTAGAGTACTATAGATTCCTTGTCATAATTCCAATGCTGAAGTGTTTTAGGCTGCATCTTACAATTCTTTGTGGAAGGAAAGAACGTGGCACTAGGATAGTGACAAGTCACCTACTCTTATCTGAGAGGCTGTGTGAAAACTGTCAGCAAGGCAATCTAAGTGGCTGGAAAGTAGGATGCAGGCACTAGGTGGTATTAGGCAGTTTGCCTTCTCTCTCTTCTGCTACTCAGTTTCTGGAAAGCTTCTTATAATAATGTATAGTTCACTGGACACTGAAGAATAGGTCTGTGCAAATGTCCTTCTATAACCTCTAAGCTTTTTAGAGCTAAGCATGTGTATAAAGGAGGGAAAGAAAGGAAGTCAGAAGGGATAATGACAGTGAGATAGAGGTAGTGGAGAATCAAAGAAGCTACCCAGACTGCATTGAATATGTGGATGCCTCCTGCCATCTCTTTGCAATGTTCAGCCTGAGAATTTCTGCTCTATCACAGAAGTAAAACATTGCTCAACAATACATTTATTTTTCCAAGACTTCCTCCTTCTTTCCTTTTGATTTAAAAATTGAGATATACCAAGCATTCTGAGTACCTCCAGGTTCAAAGAATCAGGAGACAAAATATTTACCTTCCTCGTTAAATCTTCCTTCTGCCACACCATTAATTTTATGCAGCAGAATCACAGAATGGTCCACACACAGACATTTTACATTCCTACACACAGAGGGACATATGTAAGAATGTAAAATGCTCTGGGAAGCTTGGAAACAAAAAAAAAACCCAACAAAACAAAACCAACCTGAAAATGGTGAGGTGAGGCCCCATTAGTGAAGGTGGAGTTAAGACCACATGATATAAGCAATGAGATGTGGTTTGCCCTCTTTATCTATCTCATATGTGTGTATCTTTAAAAAAAAAAAAAAAAAAGTGGAAGGTGGGCGTAGTTTAATATAGTATAGCTTTTAATCTACCAGTAAGTGAACAATGGTCCAGGAACTTTAGCATAAGTATTTTCAGATGACAAGAATGATTTTGAGAGATATATTAAATGTACCTCACTATGAAAAATAAAGTCTAGTAGACCTACTTAGTTAACTTTCTCTAACCATATAGAAAAGTGTCTAAAATTAACTAAACTAGGAGGAAAAATCAGGTATGAAGCTGAAAATTTAAACAGTAAAACAATTTGAAAAAGTTAAAGATGAAGATCCAGGGGAAAACTGGATTTTATCCAAAGGACCTGAAGATAAGGAGAGTGTAACTGGTGAAATTCCCTCTCTACTTTGCACAGGAGATATCAAGTAACGAGAGCTAATCTGACAGGAGGTGAATAACACAGTGCATTTCCTAGGGACTCAAAAGAAGGTTCATTTATAATGTTTGGATAGAATGCAGCTCCCACTGAGGGAAAATGGTACTGAAAATTAAACACTTCTAGTGAAATGTTCTGTCAGATACTGGGATCAGGATTGGACTGTAACAGGGACATATTCCAGTTTGAATAATCATAGATATTTTCTTTAAATCAGAGTGGGAAAAGAGAATCTTCAGGGGAATAGTCACATGCGCACAAACACACACTTTCAAAAAAATATCTAAGGATTCCAGGAAGCAGATTTTCCCTCTCATGCATCATTTTTATTCAATTTATCTGGCTGCCCGATAGCAGCAAGGGAAAGGAGGAATTGTGTAGTTAGGTACTGGTACCCATCTGTTTGGAGATCTGTCTAATCCATTTCTATGCTTAACTTTTCTAGGCATCTTTTCCCAGTGTTTCTGGGAAATATGAGCAGAGTTTTGTCCCTTCTCTTGTAAAGTTTTTGAAGCACTGAATAAGAATTTTCCTCATAGCAGTTAAGTTATGGACAAAGATTCGCTTTCATCAAAAATGTTGAATTCACTTTTTTTCTGTGTCCATATCCTTTTATTACTGGCTGACCAGACTGTTCTGGTGTTTATATTTAACAAAATGGATAACTACAGAAACAGAACATTTTAAGTGGATGGAAAAAGATATTCGTTGAGTGAATTTTACTCCTGTGGGAGCAACTAGTACAATGGAACTTGATTCAGCTTGAAGTCAAACAGTAAAAAGAAGCAAAGACAAAGGAACAATAGAAAGGAAGCGAATATATGTCCACATATGTAATGCCACATAACATGGTGTGAAAAAAACCACACTATTGTGTCTTGTTAAATATTACATAAACTATGAGAGACCTAGAGTCCCTCTAATACTTATGACTGGAAGAAGGAGAATTTCTCAAAACTATGTGCTTGCTTTCTAAAGAGTCTTACCAAAAAAATCTTTAAGAAACAGAAATAAAGGGAAAAGCAAGAAGAAAAGAAGGGATATGAGACCAGAAATGTATTAACAGAAGGCAGCAAGTGCTGAAATTGCTGAGGAATTTCAGGATGCAAATGAAATGCAGTAGAAATTCAAAATAATGATGGTTTCAACTGGTTTCTCTGTTGATCCTCCTTGTACATAAAGAATAAACCTGTGGATGATCACATTTGCTGAGGGGACAGAGACTACCTGACCCCATAGAGAAATTGCAGTAGTAACCTCCAACTTCAGATGGGTTTTGTAATACATTTCCTTTTCATGAATCTTGAAAATCCCAGGATAATAGAGTGTTATTTTCATTTTTGGAAAGGCTTGCTTCAGGAATCTTACTTACAGTTTCCCCCCCTTATTTCTTCATGCTGAGAAACACTGTATGGATGGGAAGATAATTAGAAACACAAAGGGACAAAGATAGAAAGAAAAATAAAATGCTAGGTGACATTTTATTTATCTTTCAGAGGGAGAACTTGTTCTTGCTTTGAGTTCATATTTTAAAACAGTAGAAAAAGTAATTCGTGACAATTTACATGGATTTTTTTTTTTTTTTCCATATACAGAAAAATCTATGCATAGAATTTTTTCTGGACAATATAGGAAGCAACAAGTAACCGAGGAACAGTATATATATCAATCAAGAATCATATCTGACTGAAAGTGCACCTCTTTATCCACAAAAAGAGAGCAAAAAAAGCATTCTAAATTAAATGGCTTTAATACACAGAGGAAATCTGCTCAGAGTACACTGAGGCAGATTTTTTTTTGTTGTTTAATAAGCACAGATGGGTCAAATAGAACTTTTACCCAACACGTTTAATTAAAATGCCTGCATACATGTGCATGCACACATTTACACATGTGCACACACACACACAGAGGAAAAATAAGCAAGGAAATTCTTTCCGATAGCCAGTTTCAAGAATACAACTGTTCTCCTGTGCTAGAAGCTGTTGCCAGCCAAATAAAATATCAATGTTCCACTAGGAAATGGTTAGCCAAACAGAAAGTGCAATGAATCTGCAGCTGATGAATATAAGGATTTCTCCATGAAATCCCCTGTGTCAGAAATTATTATAGAGGCTTTCTGTAGTTTAGGACATTCCCAAGACTGGTTACTCAGTGTTATGTAAATGACAAATGGTTAGAAAAAAATAACTTGGAACAGATGAATAAGGCATTTGGTTCATAGGAAAAGGGATCAATATAGTTTTGACTAGAAGCTTGAAGTAGCTTCTTGTGTTAAAAATAACAACATTACAGTAACCTTCTTATGGCTATCATTATATCAGTCTACAGATGTTAAAATATGTTTTAGTAAATATAAAGAGTTAAAAGGTGTTTTCTTGCAAAATGGAGGGACTAAGTTTCACTCTTTTACAAAGCATCAGTTGGTAAATTGAGAGTAGAATGATTACGTTGTATTGCAGTCATTTTCATTCTTTCAGTATGAACGACTGGGAAAACTAGAATGACACACATCAATCCTGATTCAGCAACTTGACAGTGCTTAGTGGGAGATATCTTTAGGTTTTGTTTTGTTTTTTGTGTGTGTCTAATACTTTAAAGGGGTGAAAAAAGACTGAATTTACAGGCCTTACACAGATGTGTGAGGGAAGATGGAAAGAAGGTTTTTCTGTTCACCACCCACACCCCGCGCAAGAACCAAATGCAAGAAATTCCCAAAGAGCTGATGAGAAGCAAAAGGAGTGCAGATCACCAGGGAGTGGTGTGTGAAATGCAGTCCCATTGCGTGCTGAGGATTAAAAGGAAGGAGATATTTTTTTAATGGAAATTAGTCAGCTGCAGTGCCTCACAACTGGGGCTGTGGTGCATACAACATAGAATGGTGAATGTAGCTAAATCCTCATAGAGGAGGGGAAAAACTCTGTGCACAGTGGCTCCTGTCTGGGCACATAGATCTCAAATGCCTGATCTGACCTGTGGTTCTCAGTTTATATTCAAATGAATGCTGCTGAAATCTCTGGGAACACAAATAAGAAAAAAATAATTTAAAGAAAAAAGGAAAAAAAAAAGAAAATTTGACTGTAGAGTAAGCCACTCTCTAAGGTTCTGTCTCATTTCCCTAAGATTTAGTTTCTGCTTGTGCATATATCAATAGTCCACTGACCATTGGAACATCCACATTTTTGTTTTCAGACTTTCTGCATGTCTTTGAGTAGGCTCTTTTCTTGATAACTTGTATGCTACTTTTAATCCCTCAGTGACATCTGTGTGTCTAGTCTCTTTAAAGCCACTGTATTAGCCTACAATACCATTAATCTATTTGTATAAAATGCCCTTAATACAAGAGTCCTAGGGCAGCACATGATATACCAAATGTAGTCTCACTAGCTTCTTACATAGCACTAGGATAATTCCTCTGATTTGGGTTCAATAACTCCATTTATAAGGCTCAATGTTGTTTGCTTTTCTTTTTTTTTTTTTTCTTTTTTTTTTTTTTTTTTTCCCCAACTGCTGTTAAGCACCAGGCCAACTACTTTTGAGTCTTATTCACCACCCTGCCCCTCCTCTCCACTTCCCCCACTCCCATCCTGCACTACTGAGCGTATGACCGTGCACAGACTGTGTTTTTTGGGTTCAGCATAATTCAAACACTATTTTGTTCTTCTGACTGCGAGCTTGCTGTGGTATGGATCAGATTATTGCTAGAGCAGAATGAACCAATTTGGATTAAATTAAGAGAACCATTCCTTGCCTCACACAGATCTTTGTTTGAAGTTTGAAAATGTCAGCTTAATTTTTATTCACCTGCTGCTCACTTCCTGGTTTTGGTCAGGAATGGAATGCACCAATACTAGGAGAAATTATGCTCCTTTGATATTTTCAGATGAAATGGAAAAAGGAAATTAGAGGTGAAGGATGATCTTGTGGTTAAAGGAACTGAACAAGGGCTCTTGAGGTAAAGGTTTAATACCAGGTTGTGTCACAGGCTACCTTTATGATTCCAGTCAACTGACAGAAATAGAAAAATTGCTCAACTGGATCAGATCAGTGGTCCATCTAATAATTTATCACCTCTCTGTATCTCCTTGTGTCAGCTTCACAGTAAGATGCAGAAGCCTCTGAAAAATGCAGGCATAACATGCCTAGAAGGGAAGTTCCTCCCAGCACCTTGCGCTCTGCAGTTTTCTATTCCCTTCTACAACTCTTAGCTGTTTCTAAATCCCAACATTTTGCTGATTTTCTTGCCTGCTACTGAGAACTGTGCAAAGAACTTCATTGAGCTGTCAAGTCTTTTTTCTGAGTTGTTACAGCTGTTTTCTCTTGTTCTGCCCCTGTGATCAATGGGGGCTTTCTTGACACTGTCATCTTGTCTGGTCAATGCCCAGGACTGGATGCCTTATAATTTCCCAGAACTCAGCAACTGCATGACTCAGAGCATGTGGTTATAATTGTGGCACAGTCCTTTTTCTTTCTATGTTAGTTACAGCGCTTGAGCGCGAATGATGTGTTCAAATGCTGCCTGAGATTTAAAAGGAACACTCCAACACCATTCTTTTCCTCAAACAATAGGTACTTCTGTGATCGAGGTATTGTTCCCAGGCCTTTTAGACCATGGCCACTATTATTCAGGTTGTTTTAAATGAAAGGTTATTATAGCTCCCTAACAAGTCCTGGAAAAGTGTCTGACTGCTACAAAACATGGCTGTTAGAGTTCTCATACTCACATGGGCAGAGTTTTCTCCTTGATCTTTTTCACAAAATCTCTGTTGATAAACAAAGGAAGACCCTGCATGAGGAACAAGAAGTCCATACTTGCTTGTGGGGAAAAGTATCACATGTCATAAAGACAAACCTGTGATCACTTTACAATGCTCTGAAGAGTTCTGTTCCGTGTCACCTAAGCTTTGCTGCCCTATGATGACCTGATCTGTGTTGGATAACCACTGCCAGAAGCATAACTGAAAAGATACGATTTTGTGGTCACTCTCACTACTTTCTACATGGACTGCACAGTTCTGACTACTTGGACCACATTTTCATACTGAACAGCTTCCTGTGCAAACATTAGCAGTGAACTAAGGAATCAGGTGCTCTTCATTGTCTCAAAAAATATCAGATACTATCCTTGTGCTTCTATGTCAGGTCCTCTTCCATCACTTGTAACCGGTCTTTATACTGGAAATTATGGCTTGGGACCTTGGTCATAGTCAGGTTTTGGTATAGCATTCATACAGTAAGTAGGGCTGGAAGACACAACTCTAGGAACAGTTATTCTCTTGTCCATATATAAGGGCTTGTAGGAAACAAGCTTGATGCTAGGAAGAAATGAGGTAGAGCTACATCAATTATATTGGACCATCCCAGCTGTATAGCTTTTTATCTTAGGATGCTTTTAAACCAATTTAAACTGCTCAAAGCACGCTTATATCTAGCTTGAACGACCAGACTCCCTTTCCATGTAGTGTGTGGAGGGGGCTGGGCTTAAAACTGATATCAAGTTGGAATTTGGTTGAGAAGTGCAAACAAATCTGGAAACTCAGGACTGCTTTCAATACAGTAACAGAGATGGATCCGAAGAGATAGATGGAGAAGGCAAAGGGTTATTTTGCCTGCCCTGGGTGCCCATGGTACAATATCAGGGCATTACAACTAGCCTTATCCTGGCCACACATGGCTTGAAGTGGAGAACCGAAACCCTGTGTTATGCTCCACTGTGGGCAGTACCCACAAGTAGATGCTTTCCAGTTTCCCAGAACTCATCAGTTCTATGACTCACAGCATACTGTTGTAATTGTGGCTGTCAAGCCAAGTCTCTTTTCTTTATATACCAACTGATCTGTCCAAATAGTGTATGAAATCTGAAAAAAACATTTCAATAGGATGTTAAAAAGCAGAGATACTCTTTGTCTTAGAAAAGTGTATTGAACACAGGCACAACCTAAGCAGAAGAGGTTACCATTAGTAATATTTTGATACCACAGCCGTGCAGTGATTGTAAGGAAGCATGAAAATTAACATTGCTGCAGTTGTATTAGTCAGGTGCCATTTGGGGTCACACACAGGAACCCCAAATGCCACAGAAGAGGTGTTGAGGCTGATATCCAGTGCAACCTGAATGACAGAGCAGCCACAGGATGGCTTGCCTTGTCAAGGCTTTCTGACGAGACTCCTAGCAGACACTAAAGGTTCAAGGATTGTGAAATCCAAATAAAAAAAAAGAGAGAGATGTTCTTTCTTCAGTATATACAAAAATTAGTCTTGCTACATTTTACAGAATTTAGCAACTTGATATTTAACTCATGCTGTTTGTGGTTTTTGTCTTCCTCATCTAGCATGTTTTCTACTCCATATTATTTGTGCTGTTACAGCTTTACCTCTGCTCTTTTTAAGGTTCCTAAGGAATCTTTTTTTCCCCATCTATGTCTCTAGAGCTGGTGAGGTATAAACAGTTGCAGGGACACAATGTCTCTTTCTAGTGACTTTTCATGCATCTCCTCTGTCAGGAAGGAGCTCTCCTTTCTTGCTCACAGAAGGAATAGAGAACTGTATCTTGACATGCTACACTACATTCATCTCATTCTCTTCCTGGCTTTTCTTATTCCTTCCTTCTTTTGAGAATAACATTAGTTCCCTAAAGGAAAGAGGGATGGGGGGAACCTTTCCAGTGTCTTTGAGCACTACTACTTCTAATTACTTGCTGGTGGAGCAGGGGGAAATGCATGAAGTTAATGGTTGGGCAACGGCAGAATTTGTGAGGATGCAAGGAAACTTCAAATCATCAACATATTAGCTCTCACTCAGGAGAAAACCAAGTCAGTCACAAAAGTATGGCAAGGAGTCTGATAACTGGGCAACTTTGGGCAGTGCTAGAGCATAAAGTATGCATAATCTGTGAGCAAGCGAAGTCCCATGCACATTCTGTCTATTCCTTTTAAAAATAAAAAATAATCCAGTGTGAAGACAGCTAACTAATCAGTACCACTGCCCATCAAATATCTCCAAAAACAGTAAACACCAGCTGTAGCTCAGTTAAAACTGACAGCTCACAAAGGAGAAACTTTAACTCGAAGCTGTATTTCTAGTCAGGACTCTTTAAATTATTTTAAAGTCCTTTTTTATTTTAGAAATCAAAATGATAAGTAACACATAGATCAGTGGGGAAGAAATGAATACAATACAAGGAATAATCCAGTATTCTTTATTATTGAACTCAATAGTTCAAAGATAGGTAATCCTTTCACAGCTCCAACACCACTCTGTATGCATAAAAGACCTTTAAAAAGAGGTGCCAAGCAACAATTTGGATGCAGTTTAGTTTTCAAAGAAAAAAAATCCTGAGACTAGGGAAGCCCCCAGGAACCACAAAGACTTTTATTTTTTTTTCATACTGTCATCTTCTGCTATGAATGAATGAAAGAATGAACTTTTCATTCTTTTCTCTGTCACAGAGTCTTAGGTCTTCTACCCTAACCTTTCCAACTGCCACCTTGTATACTTACAACCACTGTCTTTTCTTCTTTTTCCTCTGTCTGCCTGTCTGAAACCATAAAGTGTGACCTTGTTTTCCTTGTGCCTATGAATATGGCTTATGATCCCATTGTGCTCTACCTACTCCTCTCCTTTTTCTCATATGACTTTCCTGACACAAGAAAACCCTTCCATCAAAAAGTCAACCAGATGGGTAGCTAACTATATGCTGGGGGGGAATGTGAAGGTTTTGAAATTTCACATGTCTGAATGAGTTAAAAGAATTATCAGATCCTTCTGCCTTGCATGGGAATACAGAAGCAGATGCTGAAATGTTAGTAATTGAGCAGCTTTTTTAAAGACAGTGAAAAAAAAAACCAGTGGAATGAGTTAATTAGATAATGAAGGGGGTAGATTTAGTAATTAATTCAGGTTACATAAAGCTTTTGAGAATACTATGCACAAAACTCATTGAGAAAGGTGCATTGGGCTTGAATGTTCTCCCCTTCCTTCTCCTGACATTTCTGCCTCCTTAATGTGAAATAGTTTCTGAAAAATGCTCCCAAAATTTTTGATAGTACTCAATATGTAGTCATAAGTGAGTACAGAGATTTTTTCCTGCTTCTGAACAAATGTTTAAGCCATTTGCTTTGGCAAGAAGGGTGAAAGATCTTGTATTAGATATGTGCAGAATAAAGTTCTTGATAAGAATTGTCCTATGGGAATACACCTGGAGATCAGTGACAGAAAAGAGGACATAGTTGTGTTGGAGATGAAAGGCATGCACAAACCCTGCATGTACACATGCTGGGGAAGATGGGATGGTTTTTAATCTCACATAACAGAGGTGATTTTCCGTTAATATGATGTCATACAGTATTCATTCTACCTTCTCCAGGATGGTGTGGATTGTTTATAATCATGAGTTACACATTCCATTGATAAGATGGATGTGCACCAATATAGTGGAGTCTGACTATCTGTCAGCTGCCACCATCATGCAAGCAAACTTCTCTGGACGTGGTGTCACGTGGTCTCTGGAGATAAAGTTCAGCTTAGCAGGTCCATAACCACTGATGACAGCTACCACTGCTCAGAGGGGCAGGGCTGAACAGTCTGAAAGTAACCCATCCAGAGGTTATCAGAAATCATGAAGAGACTCTGTGGGACAAACCTAACAAATGTTAGATGTTAAATCCACAAAAGATTTTAGACAGGACTTGGATGCTTTAAAGCAGGGGTGTCAAACTAATTTTCACCAGGGGCCACATCAGCCTTGCAGTTGCCTTCAAAGGGCCAAATGTAATTTTAGAATTGTGTAAATGCAGGAGTAGTCACATTTAAAATGTGAAAATAAATTTGACACCCCTGTTTTAAGATAACCTTAGGCATTCATATAGGTATAGCTCCCTGGTACTTAAGGTGCCTGAAATCTACAGGTTTCAATGATTTCACTAGGTCAGTTCTGGAGCATGCTAATGACTGAATTGCCTCTGTCTTAACAGCACTGGAAACCCAGGGAGGTACTTTATTCTAGACTTTGATTAGGCTTGAGATGTTCATGCCTGGCTCAAATGTGATATTTAGTCTTGTCAAAACAGGCATGTTGTAAAAGAGCCTACAGAGAACCAGTGACAGAAATCAGAGGAGATATATGCCTCTGCAGATCAGGGGCAAGGATGTTCAGTGAGAGCACTCAATGCTTATTCAGCTCTTTCTCAGTAACTTCAGTTCTTCTGACCTTGTGCTTATCAAGGGGGACCCTCATTAGGAACTTATGAAAAGTCACGCAGTAGCTAATATTGTTTCAGTCTCTTCTGTTCCTGCCGTTTTAAGGATATTTAAGTATTCCCTGGACCAAACAGAAAGAGAGTGATGCTATAGCACAGTACCTGGAATATTCATGCAGGTGGGGACTGAATGCATTTCTTCCCCTCATGCAAGTGACTTAATCAGCAGATGAGAGAGTTTAGATCCTTCTTTTTCTAGAATTTGATTATTCCATGAAACTTGGGTAGGAGAGACTGGGAGAGCAAATCCATGAACACTGATCTGACATGCTCAGACTCCTGGGTGGGAACTTAAACCATTACTGTGAGCAAAAAGGAACAGGGGTGGCACCATCATCAAATCGTTTGGTGAAAAAAAGCACTATCTGTGGACAGAGTTCCAGATTACACTACTTTACTAGCCGTGTGCATTGCCCTGTAACAGACACATTGATTTTATACTCCCCAAAACAACATGGGCAGGCTTTTAAATGTGTACCTCTCCTACTGACTGGCCCAGGCAACTCCCTGATCAATATGCTTACTTTGTAGATCCTATATGTAGACATTTACTTCCTTCTACAAAAGTTATATGGCACCCTTACCATTACTTTGGAAGCATGTTAAATTACGTTAGACAATATACTCCAAAAATGCAAGAGAAATATTTGAAAACAAGTGATTATAAAGTACATTTCATTATGCAGGTCTCTGCACAGTAGCATGTATTACAAAGGTGAGTACTGACTATGGAGTCAAATGTAGAAGTACATTTGATGCATATACAGGAAATCCTCTAAACCCAGGGATATACCTGCTCAAGCCATTGAAACAAGAATCAACATTATATTAAATAAAATGTGACTGCTAGTACCTTTGAACTAATTTTATACCTTTGCACAAGTAGGAATCATTTGCAGCTGTCAGCCACCACAAAGTACCGGTGAAGGTTACATCCTCTTGAAGTGTGTACCATAAAGTCAAATACTCTATTTATGCGGAAACAACTGGTTAAGAAACAAATATCTTGTGTGATAAATCAGTTCTTCAAAATCACATTCTTTTGTATGAATCTCAAAGCAGAAGCTTTAAAATTCAGATCCCACACAGATGCCAAGAAACCAAAGCAAGCTATTCTTCATAGGATTTCACTGTGATAATGACCACAGCAGTGGCAGCAAAACTATTACAGATGAGCTGCACCGAATGTGATATGAGTTAAATATCTAAAGTACAATTCATCAGCAGTATATAAATAAGTAGGAATAGACAAAGAGAGGAGTAAAAAAAAATATATACTTCATTCTAGCAATACATTTAGTAACTTTCCATAACCCATTTCATTTTTCCACTGATTTTTTGAGCCAAACATTCAAGACTTAGTTGAAACTGAAGATAATGTTAACACTTTGTCAAGCATTTGAATCGCTTCCAGCATATTGTAGTATAATCCGCTGTCCACAAACATCCCCTTCATTATTGCCTAATTACATGCAAATTTCATAAAATGAATGAGTTTTAAGTACTTGTCAATCTGTCATCCTAGGAACCACTGAAACATTTTGACTGCTAGATAAATAATCAGCAATAATCACACTATGCAAATTTGATATTTTCTGTACAATTATCTGAAACCATAAATAACTGGACACAAAGACATTTGGCATTCTCTCAGAAAGACTTGACCTACAGGCTTTTTTATTCCCAACAAACATGCCAGCAGAATTTTTAAATTTTCTGCCGAGCTAAACATGACCAGCAGAAAAAAATTATAAGCATTTAGTATATTAATATTTTATTTCAACCTTGGCAAGGTTTCTTTCTTCTGCTCTATTAAAAAAAATATAAAAGATTAACAGCATTTGTTTCTTTCAATTCCACATCCTACCACAATTTTATTTATTTTGTTCTTTGCATTTCATCTGTAATTATCAAGTTGTATTTTGGTTTTTGCTCACATTTTTTCAAGTAATCAGGGAATGAGGTGGGAGAGGTTGTTGCTTTTTAATATTCCTCCCCCACATACCTGTTGTAGATATTCTATAGTGTTTCCTACCATGATTCATTTTGACATTTCTAAAGCCGATACTAGGAAGCTAATTCTCAGGATTACAGAAAAGCTCAAAAATACATAAACAGTGAAAGTAAGTGAACTTGTGGACTTCACGACTACTTATATTTCCTGTTTACTCTGTAGGGTTGCATATGTGAGCATATGTGTGCATATATGTGCATATGCATCTTTCCGTATGCATTTTATGACACTGTTTTGAATTCTTAAATGTTGGCTCAGAATCTGATGTGTTTCTATAAACAGTAATAAAGCTTTTGAAAACGTAAACAAGAAAGAGTTTTTTTCATTTCTCCAACTTCAACTATACTCTCAGACAGATATTTCTGTTAATGTTAGCTAAAATTTCAGAAAGATTAGATAGCAGGTAAATAGTGAAAAATTTTATTTTAATACTATTTCTTTCTTGTTAGCTTATAAATTAATGCATATTAATTCTAGTTGCACCACTTTGTGTAAGAATTCTTGGCTCTGATCCAGTTGTCACTGAAGTGTCAGGAATCTGCTTGTTGATATTAACAGGGTTATTGTATAGGTCTTAATGTAATCTTCTTATTTGATGGATTTCACCAACTTTAAGATCTCGAACTGTCCTTGGAAAAAGGCTAGTTTCACTAACACAGAAACAGAAAAAAATCAAATTATAAAATTAACTTACATATTTGTCTAAAGTGATCTTGAAATTACACAACCCAAACCACTGTTAGCAGGGATTTTGGGTTTGTGTATTTCTTGTTGTTGGAATGTGAAGTATGAAACACTGCTTCTGATGACTGAATGCCCATGCTACACTACTTACCAGCATACCCATTGCTGCATATAAAAAACTACAGAAATTTCAAGTTAACATGCTTTACTGCAGAAATACGAGAATGATTTTAAACAATGAATAAATGTGATTTCACAATTTGTTCATGAACTATTTGTGATCTGGAAAAAGTGTAACGAAATTCATTAGATGATAAATGATGTTTTTTGAACTATTTACTTACCAACAGGGAAGCCTGCCAAAGTATTAACAGGTTAATGGTTTATTTTCCAATATCTGCCTATATATATATATATATATATATATATATATATATATATATACTCAAAGAGTGACTTGTTGTGCATTTATTCGTCACAGGTAAGAAATTAACCGGAAAAATATCTGAATACAGTACCAAAAGCATCATCCAACTTTTTCTGGGCAGATTAGCTGTTAAGAGACGAGTAGGTAATGACAGTCTTTTTACTCCATACCAAGCTTTGACAAATATGTGATGGCTATGTAATACAAAGCCTGATGCACTTTCAGGATACTTACAGCTTCAAAATCATCTCTTTGAAACCCTTTTTCTTATCAGGGATCTTAATGGAATTACTTTCTATCATCTTAGCTATTCAGTATTCAAATATTTGAATTCAACAGAGGCATGTTGAAATGTGCATTTGCAAATTGTTTCAAGGCTTGCAGAAGCAGCAACAAGCCCAGCCAATAAATACATACCTGCTGGATAAGAAAAAAACGAAATGTGTGTCAGGTTGTCCTTTCCCTAAACCTGACAACATAAGTAGGAACCACAATAATATTTGCACAATGACTACTTAAAGACTCTACAATCCATAGCATTCCACACAGCATCATTTAAATTGCAATTGCCCTGGAATCTCCAATGGCAAAATATATTAGGATTCTGGATCCAAAATATTTTTGTATATAAAGTCTCTTGTGCCTTTTACGCATTCCTTTTCTTCATTTCTGTGTATCTACTTTACATATTCTCTATGTTTAAAATAATAAAGATGATTAATTCAAAAGTAGGTTTTAGAATACTGAAACTATTGTCATTAGCTGAGCAGAAGGATGACATTGTGTGAAGAGAGGGGAAAATGCACACAGGTAAAGATGAATGAGACAAAAAAGACAGATGAATTAATTATTTTCCATAGTATAAAAATATGAGGACAGGACTTTCTCCTTTAAACATTCTTTCACTCAGAAGTGATGTGCTATTTTTGATGAGGACAGAGGCTTGTTTTGGGAGGAGAGATGCATTAACCATTTATATTTATTGCCACATAGGTGCCAAGCCTTATCTGGAGCAATGACTCTCATTGATGATGTAACAAAACTTACTAATAAAAAATTAAGTGCAAAACTGATGGAGACTTAGTTATATATGAATATTGAACTTATGCTGTTCCCAAGTTACACACCCAAGTGCATTTTTCCATATTCATTCATTGTCATTGATAGTAATTCCAGCATCTATTCTTCCTTCCTTCCTTCCTTCCTCCATCCATCCATCCATCCATCCATCCATCCATCCATCCCTCCCACTACTGTTATTTCTTAGCACGAGTTACAACCTCAATGCGATGATGAAGTAAGGAAAAACAGTTAACGAGTAAAGTACTTAAAGAGTGACATTACCAATACCAATTTGACTTTGACTATCAGCACTAAGCTAACACAGCTCACAGGGCTGAACTTGATTCCCTTTGTTGAGAGTATGTAAAGGATTTAGGAATTCAGTTTTCCAAACTTGGTTACCAGAGAGAAAGAAGAGAAAAAAAATAAAAAAATCAACTGAAAAAAGTTCCTGAATCTTCATTTTGAACATTCATCTTTCAGCCTCTTTTGCCAGACAAAATCTTGACCCACATTGCATCTGAATATACTAATACTTGTCAGCTAATGGTAAAAATGACTTCTACCTTTATGACTGCTTGCCAGTTCTGGCTGATGTCACTGAGTGGAGATACTTTGATATTGCCTTGCACCCCAAACAGAACACATTAATGACTGCTCTGTTGGTAACTGCACTGATCCTCTCCAAGCTGTGGACAGGATCTGATTCTAAAAGATAACAAGAGATGTTGAAGGCTGAATTTTAACGTGTTTCCCATGAAATCACTTCAAAAAATTCAGGAATCAGTGCATTTCTCCATTTTACTTTTTCTTTCTTTTTTTTTTTTTTTTTTTTTTTTTTTTTTTTTTTTTTTTTAATATGGTCCTTACTGCAACTATTAACCTTAGCACCCACCTCCTGTTAGGCATATGAATTTTCCCCTTGCATTTGGAGGAAGTACCTGTTTGCACACAGGTAAGCAGATATTTAAGCAGCTCTTCTGAATAACACTCTAAGAGTAAGATGGTTCAATAAAAACTTAGTATTGAAAAATAATCGCACACAGTTCTAGGAAATGCAGTATATACATAGAACAAGTACAAAAAAAAAGAAAAAAAAAAAAAATCAGTTCCCAGCCGAATTAACAGAGGCTTATGTTCAAACTAGATTGTTATGTCTTCTTCTCTTCTTTAAATATGCACTATTTTCTCCTTTTGAACGAAAAGACTTTACAGAAATGTAACTCAGAAAACATCTAAATCTGACACCTATTGAGCTGTGACACATTCAAAAAATAAGGGATGGAGAAGAAAAGTCATGTGTTCTACCTGATCCAAGCTTATAAGGTCAAGTTTACCTCCAGTTTGAAACAGGTAGTAAAAGCATAGAAAGCATTATAAATGAGAAATCAAATTAACAGCAATCTTCAGTGAAAAGTCCACAATCAGAAAATCCAGTCAGTTTCTTTTGATTCATGAATGACAGTAAAATCAGATGAGGGCTAGTTTCCGAGTACTTTTAATGATCTTGGTCTGGTGGTAACATATCTAAACTGTAGTTTTAACTTTGCTAAAGCTAACATTTTGGATATTGAAAATCATAGCAATAAACTAAAAATATTACTGAAGTGTTGCTTGATGCAGTACATGAGAAAGTAAAATCAAGAATGTTACAGATCGTAAACATTGCATAGTGCATATCTCCAGTGAATCCTCTTTCTAGACACTTGTGCCCAACTTCAGGACCATAAAATGAGATAACAAGGTAACCTGGAAGGCACAGAAACAAGAATAACTTGGAATGATATATTTGCTTTCTTTTGAGAGGTCATAGGTTCATTGCTTGAGCTCGCTGGAGAAGTGAGGTTACTGAAGGCTGAAAAATTGTGATATACACTAAATGGGCATGTTGCCTCCATGAAGAAAACCAAGGAGAGTATCCATTGCTGTTTTGAACTTATGGTGTTAATGAAACAAATGTACACTTAGTTTTCTTGTAGCAATGAACATATATATTTTGGTGCAAATACTGACATTTTACAGATTTTTTTTAATACCAAATTTAATTTCTTCTTGTTCGGTCCTTCAGTCCTTCACTGTACTATTTCTTGTGGCCTTCAGATGTGTTTACACTAAACAATAAAGTGTCTAATTACTGAGCAGAATCGGTACTGTTTTGTTTGTTTGTTTGCTTGTGGTTTGTTTTGTTTTTAATTAATTTTAAATGAAAATAATACATATATTCTTTTACAGAGCTTGAAATGCACTGATGCTTACTATAAAAAAATATCAGAGGTGAATTTAACATATTCAGAAATAAACAGCTCAGGCAATAACTTAGTGGGCCTATATAATAATAATTATTCCTGATTCAGTTCACTAGTCATTCTAAAATGAGTACCCCAAGTATTTTCTGTGCTGGTGGTAGTTAATGGTGTGTGAGATTTCCACTAGATGACAACAGGAAGATGGTTCTTGAAATGAAAAGTGCCAGCAGAACCACAGTCTGGAGGAGAACAAAAGGGAAAGTATGACATTCCACATCCACGAGAGCCTCATTTTGATGAGTTATATCTTGAAACAAATTTGAAATAATAAAGCAAAAATCCATCCTTTATAGCTAAACAAAAATTTCAACAAAATCTACACTTTCTTTGAAAATGTTCATTTTCATCAAACTTCATGTTCTGTTAAGGAAATTTTTCAAAAGAAATCTCCCAGACTACTGTGATATAATGTATAAAATGAACCATGCCTTTTTAAAAAACTATACTTGCTTCAAGTCAAGAATTTAATCATTCAATATTTCCAGAATTAATCTAGTCATTTCAGTAAGATAACCTTATTTTGGCCAGTTAGACTCTTTCAGTATGGTGCAGTCAACATCTGCTGCAGTTCTCTCACTGCTTTTGCACTGACCTGCTTCTTGTTCATCGTTCAATATTGCAAGCAAATACGGCTGCTAACAATGAAAGTAAAGTCCTGCTATCCATTCCAGTGCTCACTGCTGCAGCAGGTATTATTTTGCTTGGAAAGAAATTTGATGGGGAAATCTCACCCCAGGCTGCAGGCTTAGATTGGGGCATTCATATCTGCTTGTTTGGAAGGTGCAAGCACAGACCCTCAGCAGTGAAGAACTGTCAGGGAATAAAGGCCTCTCAGTATGAACACAGTTCTCAGAAAACTACGTCATAAACTAACAAGCCAGCACAAATCTGACCCTTCTCCCTTTATCCCTTTTCCTCCGAGCTGAATTTCAAGCACCTCTCTGAAAGCTTGAAAGTACTAGAGTTTCTTAACAAAAATATTGTAAATAATCTGCTCTCCAAATCGTTATAGCTGAAAGGTGAAAAATATTGTAGGGTGAAGTAAGACATCTGCCTTTGCAGGGTTTTTTCAGCCCAAATGATTTATTCCAAGACAAGTCAATGGCATAGTCATACCAGCTTAAAATGAAGTTCTCTAGACAATTTGAGACAATTTCAGTTATAGACTTTCATATCTGCTTTACCTATAACAGTAATACAAACTACGTATTTGGGCTTCTTGTCATAGCTATGAGTGTTACTATAATAGATACGTATACAGTTCTAATCTCTGTGGCCTTAACACATCATATTTTACAGACTCACTATTTTATAAAAATGAAATTAATATATTTTACTGCATTTGGCAGCCCACTGAAGTACATACAATAATGATCAATAAGTATTTTCCTCTGTTGTTTTGGCATTACATGTATTTTTTATGATGCTGTCATTGTTAATTTCTAAGGCCAGTCCTTTTTGCCACTAGTTACCCTGCAGATGTAAGTGGTATTTGAAGTATAATTCTGTCTATCAACTTTTCTGAGTGCCAGTATCTTGACAGGAATTGCTGTGCATTTGTCAGCTGGGATATGGATAGTCCCATTAACTTATCACAGCATTAGACTTTTCAGGAAGCTTTTCCCTATCACTTAAAATTCTTGGATGGATTTATTTATTAAAAGTGTTACATTTAATGATAAGACACTTTGCAGCTAAATTACATGTATATCAGGTGAAGTAAATAATGTCTCACTTTCTGTTGCCTTTATTAGTAACTATGCATCTCTACCTGTTTCTTCTATGCCTGTACTGCTTGTGCAATGTATCAGGGAGCAAGATGTCAGGTACTGTGTGCTACTACCAAATGCTCAAGTGATAGAGATTTACCAACAGAAACTCTGGCCTAGTGACCTCCTATATTGAACTATTGATTTCAAAGTGAATAATTTGGTTTCAAGAACTTTTCAATTGGTTCTGCACATTTTTTTTGAGGGCAGTGGCAGAGAAATGACATCTGGGGACAGTATAACTGTGGCTCCTTTCCTCTGACACGTATGTTCCCCACTGAAGCTGGTGGTTGGTTACCCTCACTGGGGCAATTCATAGTGATTCAGCACTTTGTTTAATGCATTAGGTGACTGTTACAGTCACAGCTTTATGATCTTTTTGTTCACATTTAAGTTTTAATTAAATTTTTCATCAAATATTCAATTTTTGGTTAACCAAGTCACCTTTTGCCCCAGTGATTTCCCCCGGCTAGCTCTGTTCTTGACAGAACAGATACACTTGTTTTGTGGAAACTCTTGAGGGCTATGTTAGGATCTATACTGGAAGTCTTTGCTAAATCAGTGCTGCAGTAATTGGGTGGTGATGAATTGCAGTCTGGTGCTCCTCCAGACTGAGACAAGATATCAGGGTGTTGTGTTACATCTTACACAACTCTAAACACTGGACAGCTTTTCACTGAGATTATAACATCAATGACACAAAATAATAGTGAAAAAATGTATAGATTTATGAAAACATTGTCACCGTCCTATGACGTATTCAGCTATGTATTTATACATTGTTTTTCAGTCAGTCATTGAGAGTTTCCAGTAGGATAAAAAACCACTGTCACTAGAAATGTATATGTCGCATATTATCCACTAAAGAATGGGATGAATTGTTAACTTATCACACTGATTTGCAGAATTTATAGTTTATATAGGAATAAATGGAGGATTGATGGCACAGGAAAACTCTAAAAGTTGTACCATTATATAGCTCAAAATCAAGTGAAAAACCCACTTCTCAAAATATAAAAAAGCTGGTGTCCCAAGACTATGAAATAGATTTGTAAGCTATACTTTACACTCATGACCAAGCTGCCTTTTCAGTTCAACAGAATCACACATATGATCCCTACAAGGCTTGTGACTTGGTGTCCTTAAGCAAAATTTTCATTTCTGATTCATAAATTAACTAATCAGTCTGATTCTGAAAGTCATATTGGCCAAAATATTGAAGCACTTTTTCAGAACAAGGTAGAAAAATGGGTGCAGTCTACCAGTGAGTTAAAAATAAACTGATTCCTAATTAAAGTGCATGGTATTTACAGAATGCCTAGCTTCCTTTTAGTCTTTACGTCATTGCTTAACTCCTCTCACTGTCAGTGATCTACCCCCTTTCTTCCCCTCACATAAACCACTCTTTTTCCACTTCAAAAATCACGGTAGAAAGTCTGCCTTTCTCATCACTCCCGTCCTTCAGTGTCCACAAAGCATATCCTGTTACTGAAGAGATACACTAAACTCACCTCACACAGTTAAAAATTAAACAATACATTTTTACTTTTTGGTAATGGTAGTGGGGAAGGTTGTCACGTATTTCAGAAGCTAATTAAAGCCCATAAGTACACCTTTCAAACAGCTTCCTTTTAACAGTGATCTAAACGTTGTTCCTTGCTGCTAAACCTGTGGGATTTTTGTACTGAAATGGCAGATGAGGTATGTTATCAATCACACATGGCTCTATTAATTTTATCACAACTCCAATGGCTGTTGACATTAAATGGCACAAATTTGGCCATTGTGGTCCCTGAGGTAGTGCATCTTCACATCCTTTCAAATGCTAATTATATTTTTGACCTTAAAAAAAAAAAAGACTGTTGTTATCCCCACTAAGCCCCCTTTCCCTCCCTCCTGATAGCTGAAAAATTTTCACAGGGCCATTTCTCTGCCCATATTGCTTTGCTGGTGGGATTTTTATCTTTTTTGTTTTTCTTCTTTTTCCCCTTTTTTACTTAATATTAAAAAAAAAAAAAAAAGCAAAAAAAAAAAAAGCACATCCTTATAAGATTTCAATAGCTATTTAGAGGAAGGGTTGCTACACAGTAGTGCTGACATTAGCTTTCACTGAGATGAAGAGAAGAGACCGCTTGATGATGAAGACATTTCAAGGACACCACCGGTATGGAATAGCTTTCTCTCTGGGTCAGTCAGTGTTTCAGATTGCTTAATTACTGCAAATTCACACAGGTAGCTGTGATGAACACATGGAAAGCCATTAGGAGGTCTCATCTATTGTTTAACTTCTGAGAGAAAAAAGACAGTTGTTGAAATGGTAAAAGAGTTCTGCCAAGCTTTTCATAGGATATCAGTACCTGTCAGTCATTGGTAGCTGTCTAAAATAGTTTTTGTCATCTCCATATTAATATTAGGCATATCCTTATTAAACAAAATGGCCATGTCATATCTATTTCAAGGTCATCTGAAATACAGTAGCAGTATTGTGTCTTTTTGCATAAAATAGGATATTTAGTACTTTATTTATTTGGATTTACTTGCAGTCCTCCTTATAACATCTTTCCTGAAATGTTAGTTCCTTCACTGTGGCTTTGTATTTAGCTAGAAATTAAAGCACTTCTATCCTAAAAAAAGCCCAATAAAGAACAACAAAAAAACCACAACCCCACACAAGCAGAATGCAGTACATTCTTTACTATTTAAGATGACAGGTGTTTATTGCACCCAAACATAGCTTCATGTTCATAAAAAGAAAGTGTGAATATATGGGATATTTTGTGCCAAATTTTCCTGCAGCCTTTTAAACTAAAATTCATCTGAAGTCAGAGATCTAAGGGCAGAATTCAGACCTTTCATATAAGGGCAGTGAGTGATGAGCTTAAGAGAGAGGAAAAAAGGAAACCTTATATATATATATAAAAAAAATACATATGTATATATATGTATATGTATGTATATGAGCATGCTGAAGATCAGGAAGTCTGGATTCACAGACTGGTTTTAATTATAAAATAGGTATCAGTATCTGTATACGTTATTCCTACTCAGTTTTCCTGACAGAGGCACCTCTAGTTAGATGAAGGGATTTTTTTACACTGACTTTGGTCTTGTCAGGGCTCATGAGGGGTAATGTGACAAGGACAATTTCACTCTCTCCTGAAAAGTCATGAAATTACACAGACAAAACGGTGACTTGTGTTTGGATGTTCCTAAATGCTCTGTTTCTAAAGACAAGGAATCATGTTTGGGATATTTTCTAAACTATGCTATGCAGGTGATTGGGTTAGATGACCATGATCCTACTTTATGGGCATACGTACTTGGATTTGTGGTTGCAGGTCCAGGAACTGGTTGAGTATCTGGAAGGTACTAATGTGTTCCCACCGAAATGGCAACTATAGTAATCATCACAAAAGTAAAACTCCAGTCCTACAGTTAAGAAGGGTATAGTTCAAAGTGGATACACTTTTTAATGTTAAAAACTCATCTCAGAAGCTGCTGCAGCAACTCTTTGTGACTACAGTGTTATTTCTTCTATAGTACTGATGAACTGTGAGCTTGAAGCTATGATTTTAAGGAGTAAGAAAGTCACCATATATATATATATATATATATACACATATATATATATATGTATACACATACATGTATATGGATAAATTAAACAATGGATTCCACCATTAAAGAAAAAGAGACATATTTTTACCCTGGTTTTGTTTCAGGGAAATGATAGAAATATTTTAAACTTAAATGGTTTCATTTTGGAGTGTACACCAATTCCTGAGATAGAGTTTGGGCCAGTATTTTCCAAGACTCCAACAGATAGCAAAGACATACTCATACAGTGGGTAAAGCACTAGGATGGTGTTCAAGAGACTTAACTTCCAGTCCCTGACTAACATCACTTTGCTGAGAGGTATTTGAGCCTCTGTTTACTTGCCTTCAGTTCTCTCATCTGTATAATATGGTAACAATACATCTTTATAACTGACCACACTTATTTATACTTCAGCACTTCTTAAAGCTTGTTTTTCAGGTAATGTACTGTAACACTTTTCTTTGAATGAAAATATTAATTCAATGTATTCTACAGATGCATTGAATTCTTTATGATGCCCTTTGAAAGGTATAATTTTGCCTGTGAAACATTAAATAATCTTCTTTTAATTTATTTTTTCCCCAAGACTTCCAACAGTGATTAGTCTTTACTAAGAACTATTTTTTTTGCCAAATGTCATTAATTTGATTTTAAACCAATGGCTGAATTCTACAAAGGAAAACAACCATTTAAAACAGATAAACTTCTATTATTCATATACTCATATAATTTAGAACAAAACACAAAAAAAACAACAACACACCAAAACAACAAAACGAATTCATTTTTCTTTAAATTGTCAACTTCTAGCCCCAAGCAGATTTTTTATTACTAGTGCACAATCCTATAAAAATAGAGCTTTATAAATGAAAACATTGACAGACCCTTAGCAATAGTGGCACTACAGGGAATAGCTATAAACAACATTTTTATTCCTCAAGCATACCTTACCCTTGAAAGTTTACACTAATTACCTGTAGTTTTGTTAATGTTTTAAGCTGCCCTTCATCTCTCCCATCCAGACATACCACTCAGCTTCCTCAACAGATATATTCAACAGCTTCTGTTCACACCTGACATCAATTTCCTTTGATGTTCACAGTCTAAATGAGAACGTTACAGCAAGCTGTATTTGTGAAGTATACAGGATGCCTTTAAAATGATGGCAGGTATTTTCCTCATTAAAGCAGCCATAACAGATAGTTAGATATGATGCTGTCCCTCACCTTCCTGCTAATTAATGACTATGATTGCAACCCAAATAAGATCAGGCAATTAAATGTGATAACATTTCAGAAGTGAAGAAAATGTACAACAATCTTGGAATAGCTTCCTGTAGATAAATAAAGTTGATCTTGGCAAAATTAACATATAAATGTACTATTCTATCAAAAAATCGCACAAACTAAAGAATGTAATAATTTTACTTTTAATTGAAAGATGCACTACTGTGGAAATTGAAAGTATAAGCAAGTCCCATTTCTGTTTTGTCATTTATATTAGCAATAGAATGGTTTGAATTCTTCAAAGGAAGATTTGTGAAAGGGCGTCTTTACAACTAAAATATAAGCTGGAAAGATTTCTGCATCAAGGCAGAGAACCTTTCTCAGTTCCCTTGGTTCTGCATCTTGGTACCCTCTAGCAGTGCTAAACACCCGAGTCCTTCCTGTTGCAGTGTCTGTACCAGCCATGACCAGGCACTTGGACTTTATGAGTGTACTATAAGGTTTAGCAGAGACACAGTTAATGTTTAAATTTACTATAATGAAGTTTCAGAAATAATGCCTGTGATACTGAAGGGGAAAGTTGTGATTCTTGGGATTACTGGCTCCTGACAGACTGAAGCAGACAACACAGCATCAATCCATATTTCCTTCCCAGAAGACTTCTGTACCCACGTCGGGGCTAGTGATTGATTTATTTATTTATTTTGAAAGCTCAGCTGTTTAAGCTCTTTTAGTGGTAGACTTCCAGTATATTTATCAATTCTGTGTATATGTGACAGTTTTGATACAAAAGAGGGTCCTAACAACAATAGGCATATGGAAAAGACAAATGGTCTGATTAACCTTTTCTCCACTGGGGACAGTATCCTTATGAATTCCAAGTGCTGGGAAAAATGTGGGAGTTACTATGCCACTTTCTTTTTACCTTTTCTAAAGAACCAGGGTTCAGTCAACATTTAAAATAGCACTAAGAAGAAGAGTTCCATTGGAACAATAAAAGTTTTTGAGGAGTACTGTGGTAAATACCTTCTTCAGGGAACCCTGGGCAAACACTGAAACTGGCACACATTGGTTTTTTCCTTCTCTGGCCTTTAGGTTTGTTTTGGGAAATAGGAACCAAAAACATCCATCATCTCTTTAAAAGGCTCTTCCTAGTGCTAAGCTGGATCTTGGGCAATCTGCACCCTTCTTCGGGTGCAATGTTGCTACCCACATCATCTTCTGCCTGACCCACACCCTATCTACAGCTCCTGTGTACTCACAGGATTGTCCTAAATTGCAACCATGACATCTCAGCCAGTGGATGGGCAGACGCCCTGTCACTGAAGTACACCTCAGAGAGAGCAAAATCGGATGGATGGCTCTAAGTGTGAGATTAGCATATTCAGCAAAATTACTTCACATAGGAAATATCGATGAGTAGTGCTTGATGTTGTAGTGTCACAGGAAAAGATGATGTCCCGGGACACCAGACCAAGACCAAAAAAGATGTGTGTCCATATCTTTAGACCTATGAATATGTACAACTGCTAGTCAAAGTCTAGCAGAGAGATATGCAAGCCAGGAAATTGTTTTGTACTTTCTGAAATCTATACTTCTTTAAGATGTAAGTAACATAGGTAAATGAAATGGGTAAATGAAAGTCACTTTCCTCTACTGAGTGGATTTGTGTGGGGACAGTCAGAATTTTGGAGCCAAGAAGAAATATCTAGAGCTGGGTCAAAACTTCATGGATGCTTTGAACACAGAGGAAAGGCATGAGCTCTAGAAGTAGCATTCTTTGTTGTTAAGCACTGGAGTCTTTGGTCTACATCTTTGTTCCAGTTCTCCATTAAGCCTGAAGGTCAGGATCAAGGGGTTAATGCAGGATTTTCATGAAATATTAACTTGCTGCTAACTTCACATGCAGTAGTTTAACATTCTGTGTAAGATTTGGCATAAGCAGTGGCTGGGGACATGCTTATATGCAATTAAATGAAAAAAAGTGGTTTTCCTACCCTCTCTGACCTCTGAAGTGAAGAAAAGTGTAACTGTGCTGCATGTTTTTTCACTTACACATTAATGATCAAAAGTAAGAATGTTTTTGTGAACAAAATACATAGTGATTTTGTCAGATTCTTAATTTTTTTCTTTTTTTTTCTTTTTTTTTTTTTTCCCATACACAAAACTTATTAAAAATATGTTAACATGTCCTTTAGTTTTAGTTACCTACTCTATCCTTCTCCCCTTGGACTGACAGTGATAAAAAAGTAAGGATTCAAAAGATTAGATCAAATTACAAGAGCATGGGCTTTCTGTGAGCACTTTTAAGATGCGAAGTGTGACATCATATGTCAAAACTGTGTTGCCAAAAGGCCACGTAGATATATGATCCAGTGAGGAAAGAATTTGCAAAGTAATAGAGTTGACCAGAGAGAGTACGTGGGAAATTTCCAGATCCTTGAAACCAAGAGGCTATCCTAAATCTAAAAGCTAAACTCAAAAATAATTTTGTCAGAAATGTGTGATCGTTAAGATGTCTCACAAGGGCTGTAATGCAGTTAACATTTTTATTCCAAAACCACCATCATTCTAAATTTTGAAGATCGAAAACTACCGGATTGTTATTATTCTTGCTCTTTCTTGGGCAATACAGACCAACCTCTTTTCTAATCTGGGAAACTACTGTTTCTGTTTCAGACATGGAAGATCAGGGTCCTGGATGGCCACTTTGAGCCTTTTATCACCTCCTTCTGAGTTTCTATGCTCGTAATGAACATTTCCCCATATAATCACTCAAAAACTGTCTTCAGTTTAGACACTCCAAGCTTATCTCCCTCACCTTACCTTTAACTTTTTTATCTCAGGGCTTTTTGTGGGGGGTGTCAGATCTCTTCAGGCTTTCCAAAAGACATCAGCTGTTGCTATCCTTCAATACAATTTTAATTCAAATATTTTTGTACTTTCCCCTTTTCCATCCCTAAGCCACAGGGAAAACATGTCTTGACGATATGTATCCCCACAAAATTATTCTGCTTTCCACATGAGATTTCCAAAACACAGAGAAATGATCAATATACCACTAAATTGTGCATATTTATTATGCTAATCAAAATACTTTCATTGCTACTCTGCATTCATTTTGTTTATTACTCATGTTTACTACTTGTCTCCAACAGTATGTAAACTTTAGGGGAAAATATAGGGATCTGTAGCAAGAAGCAGAACTGACAGAGGCTTCAGGTACCATTAGTTATTATTTTTTAATCCTCCAACGTGACAATGGTGTTGGATTTACTTTAGATATTATTACAGAACATGTTAGAAATTCCTATGAGCGTCAGAGGTAAAACATATCATTGATAAAGCTTAGAACAAGAATCACACTATGAAGACAGACTTCTGGATTTAACAGTTACAGCTGGACAGTGAGAAAGGAAGAAAACTATATTCACTAAGTGCAACAGCACCAGCTCCAGTGTGTACATGAAATTCAAACTGAAGCATTTGAAGATTTAACACAGCAATATAAAATTTCTTGTTCATGACATAAATGTACTGATAGCATCCGAAAAATGAAAACCTCTGTTATATTCTTGAAAAAAAATATTCTACAGCAATGGTAATAAACTGGTATACAACATGATGTTTGGAATATTTTAGTATTTATGAATAGTACAGGTGTACAGTACTGATGGAACTTGGAATAACATTTAATTCTGCTCTTGCTTATTTCAAAGAGCAACTTGGAGCAACAATGAAGTCAGTGAAAATACACTTCTATAAAATTTGTGTTAGGTGACAGCCAAACCCAAGAAGAGTTGTGCCTGACCACTGGAGTTTAAACAAAGAGGTACATTCACGTCTCATTTTTTTTCTGACTTGAGTAGCTTCTGAGACTTTTTTTTGGGTGTTCAGATTAAATTTTAGTAACAAAGACCAAAATGTTTTAATATGACAATTTCCTACCCTTCAGACAAGTTGTTTCTGTTAATCCTGAGCACCTGATTAATTGCTTTTATACAGGATTTTCTCTTCAGCTTGGGTTTACCAACTAAGAGCCAAATTAATCACAGGTATGATCCTAATGAATTCCCCACATTTATTCAAATTGTTTAGTTCTAGATCTTTTTTGAGAGTTCTAAAATTTTGATTCTGGTAAGTATCCAAAATAGCTGTTTTACCAAAGCATTACTTTAAAATCAGGTGGTCCTCAATCTGCCCTGGCCCAGGGGCAAGACTATTGAGTAACTAATGAGCTGGGGAGGATATTCTGTTCTTCTCTCCAGGCTGGCCTCAGTTTTAACTCTTTAATTGCCTGTGGCTGCATATCATGTAAGAGAATTTTCTGGACAGCCTGGTTTCCCTAAGACACTACTTTAAATGAGTTAACAAACCGGCATTTAAACATGACTGAGTTGTAGTTATGCCAGCCAAATCAGAAACACAGCAAGAATAGTCTCTTGTAATATGTCGGTTTTCCATTGTAGAGATTTATCTGCTCTACTAAGGAGGCAGACAGGCATGAAAAATAGCAAACTTGAGAAAGTTAATCAAACTTTTTTAAAAGCTCAGAAGGGTTTTCAGTCAACAGCAACATGAATGAAGGTTTAGGTTACATCTTGTTATATTCATCTTGACCTTAACCATAAAAACCTCAGTGATGGCCCATACTAAGATGTGTTTATACCTCTTCTGGGGCTGAAACCATATGCACAGAGAATTATTACAGCTTCCCTGAAAGACAGGGCTAGTGTAAGCACACTAAACTTATCCCAGGAAAAGACATGTAGCTGGCTCTTGTGATCTTGTTGTCTTGTTAAAAATTTGTCTGATTTAGAGAGAGTTCCGCTAAATTCTCCGACATAATCAAGCACCAAAACTGCTACTTTGAAAGACTATGTACTTTTTCATTTCAATTGGGCTGAGAGATACTTGGCTGAAAATCTTCCCCAAAGAGTTCTCATTAGCACTACAGCAAACTGATATTTATTCAGAGCTGTTTGTTACTGTACTATCACTATCAGACTAAGCAAAATGGAGTAACTAGTACCTAACTTAGACATAGCCAATGCATGATAATGTTCAGAAACCAGTTCTCTTCAGTATTTTTTCTTCTTTACTGAGTTCTGAAATCCCCAAATATTTTTCTAGACAAAGAAGGAAAAAAAAAAAAAAGAATCCCTTCTTCCCTTCTGTTTCCAGGATAAATGTATATATGAATACAATGATAAAGACTGTATAAAAGGATCTTCTCTACTACCATTTCCTTGTTTTTAGTTTAGGAAAGAGTTTGAGTTTAGAGCTTGTACAACTCCATAGACCTTGCCACAGCACCTCTTGAGGAATACACATTGTGGTTCCTCCTCTTATGTGTTTGTCCTTGTGTCTGTCATATTATCAACAGGCTTTTTTTGCCCATCACGTATTTCCTGTGAATATCCCATCAGATGATCAGGTCCTGCTGTTCTCTGAAGACAGAGTCCTCTGCAAGACATCAAATATGTCCTTGTCACATGAGCTGCAACAGGGTTCAAAAAGTCTCAGGGTGTTGTTCTGTTACATGATGGATCCACATCTCCTTTCTGTCAATGGGGTCCGCAGGAAAGAAAGCATCCTGGAAAAGAGCCACTGAATAATTCAGGTGGCCATAGATGAGCTGAGTGAATCTGTCTGGGGGCTCTGTTGAGCCTTTGGCTAATTCAGGCTTGAGATGTGGAAGTAATTTCTTTCCTGACAGTAGATTCTTAGTTTAAGGATGAAAATTACTATTTAATCTTCCTAAACCACGCTAATGTAATTTTTGTTACCTTTTACACTATTGTGCCCTAACCAGCTCTAAAGCTTGATCTTGGCAGGATTTTACTCCCATTTCTAGGCTTTTCTAAAGTTCTCAGTGTAGCTGAGGTTTTGAAAAAAAGTCTTTGTCTTATTAAATAGCTCTGTCAGCAGATCGCAAAGTAATACAGAAAGGAATACTTTCTCATTACTTTTTTTTTTTTTTTTAGATAGGAGGAGATTGAGGTACAAAAAGGTGCAAAAACATGGCTATGGTCCACCATCAAGGTATCTGAAGGTCTAGAAGAAGAACTTGGGTCAGCAGTCTGGGTTTGGACACTTTTTAAAGAGTAAAAATATTCGCAAAATCCTCTTTACAGCTATTTATTATAAGTTTTGAATGACATAGCTTTTTTTTTAAAAAAAAAAAAAAAAATCAACCGTTTAAGACCACTGTCAGCAGAAATACTATCTTAACCATATCTAGTGCCACAAAGTTTCAGAAAATAGAGATGAGACTGAGAGTTGATTATGTGATTAATTTTGCCAAGCACATATCTAGCATAGAAAAGTATTCTATGCCTCAAGCAGTGTAGTACAAATGTCCCAATTAGATGCATGACTGATTTTGATTTGGCTCATTATTTATGCAGAACATTGGCTACTGGCTTATTGTCTGAAGTCCTGCAATATGACCCTTAACAGTGATTGTGACTAATACTAGAAACTCTATTCATTTTTTCTGAAGGCTGCACTAAAAATAATAATAATAATAATAATAATATTTCTTCCTTTATAGTACTAGAAATCTGAGACAGAAGAGAAATAAAATCTTGAAAATACTTGGATGTGAACAATAACATTTACTAACATTTACTTTACCTAACTTCAGCTGCCCAGGATTCAGACCTGGAAGACCACGCAAGTTACCTAAAATGCCTTTTATAGTCAGTGGTGGGAGAGAGGCACTTCTGAAAAGTGATTCAGTTATCTGAAAGTAGTATCTAAGACACATCAGATAGCTCATTTTCTGGAAGCCGTTATTTCATTCCATCTATGATAGAAGATATAAGAGTGACTAACCCAGACTGGGATGCACAAATTTTGTTTCCCTTCCTTCAAACATTTGAAATCTGTCTCAGGAGACTCCAGGAAACACGGTGCTCTCATGTTTAAAGAAAATCCTTTGAAGACAACTTTTAGACTGCTTCCATGAAGAAGTACAGAAAGGGTGTCACTAGAAGAAAACGCTTTCAAGATCTTTTAAGTGAAACTTAAAGTCTACTGAAAAATATGTTTGCTCTTTACTGGACTACTTTGCAATTTTTCTTTGGATAATCAGTTTCTCCGGGAAACAGTTTCTCTGTTGCTATGGGGTCACAAAAATTTTCAGTGCAAGTCTTTGAAACCTCTGAAGGATAATGCATGAATACATTCCTGTCAATTTTTGCATGTCAGTCTCAGAAACGTCCAGCACCAAATATTCATCACTGATAAAGATCTACAGGACATACAAGGAGATAGGATTGTTTCAAGGAAGCTTCTTCACTGAAAGCAAGGGATTTTTTTAAAAAAATTAAATGGGTAATTAACTCCCTGCCTCATTAAGAACACATATGGTTAGCCACCTGAGTTGCTGGAATTTTAAAAGCTAGTGCTGGAGCAAAAGAAAGCCTCAAGATAAAGTCCAATATAGTCAATGAGTCTATGAAGTAACCAGATGGAGTTCACAACCCTTTTCAATCACGTTTCCCTAATACACCAATAAATGAACTGACTATTGAGAATATTTCTGGAAACACCGTACTTTATCTTAGCCTGGAAGACCAGTCAAGGGAGACAATCTTTCAGTGTTTGTGGTTGTGGTATTAAGATCACAGACTGAACTTCAGCCAGCACAGCTCCCATTTTTCTTACAAACCTTTTGCAACTTACTATGCTCGACCAACAAAAGCAGCAAGTATTACTCAGCAAATTGATCTGGTGTGTGATTCAAAATAATGAACACATTTAAGAAAATTATGAGCTGTTGACATGCAGTTCATGAAGGTAGAAACACGATCTGCCATGATAGATTTTCTCTCATATAGGTAAAAGTAATTTCAATATTATGGAACTACTAACAAAAAGGAAGAAACATTTCTACATCAAGAGACCTAGACAACATTTATCTCCCATTAGCTTCAGTAAGTACTTCGTTCTCTTGAGTCTTATTAGTATTTAGACAGACAGTTCTGAAAAATATTTTGAAACATTAAAAAGTCATCAAAATTGAGGAAACCCATAATAAATGTGTTATACATGCAAAGCAACATAAGCAGCAGAGCTAATAAGTGTTAGTGTCCACATCTCAAGCTTTGTATTCTCATGCTTGTATTATGTCAAAGCTGCCACTAGATTTTCCCTAGTGTAGAGAATCACAGTTGTGCATGCTGACATGGCCTCTCTGGTATCTAATAAAGACTGATCTCAAGATTCAGTCTCTTTCTCAGTGAGGGCACTAACAAAGGGAATTGACTGCTACCCAGCTGTCAATTTTTTTTAAAATTGGCCAGCAGGTACAAAAAGTGTTGAGATAGATACACACATACACAGAGAAGTTTAAGCTACTCTGAGCAAGTCTCACTTCCTCAGGAGGCAGGCTAAAAGTAGGCGGATATCTGGTCCTGAGAATTCATTTATTTTAAAAATCAAACTAGTGCCCCTGCTTTGAAATAAATGCAAAACTTTCAGATCTCTGGAGTTACCATGGAATTATCTTAATACTTTGTGTGGGGTACCTGGTGCTCACAAAAGAATGCTAAAAAACCTTTAACTTTCATTTACAGTACATCAGTCATCTCATATTAAGGAAAGATTTTTAAATATATTTGGTTCTGTACCTTCCCTTTTCACATCAACATCCATAATATAAAAATATCTTTTTAAAATTGAACTACAATAAATATTTCTCTCCTCAGGAATTATTGTAAAAGCAGCAGGTGCTCATGTTTTGTTGAAAAAAATAATTGCTAATGGCTCAGACATTCATCTAGCACATCAGATTTTTTACTTACTCATGGTGTCTTCAGCCTTTGTATCAAAAAGTGAAAGACGTATGACAAACAGCTTCTCTTTAGGAAATAAAAAAAATACGAAGAAATGTTGCCTATCTCAGGTTCTTCCTGAAATGTTTATTACACCTAGTCCAGCCTAGATGGTCCAAAGCAGAAGGATCTAGACCATGTTCATGACCATATTCATTCTTGCTTCCACAGATACCACTAACAAGAGTAAGGAAAAAAATCCTCACAGAGCAGGTCTGTCTAATATATGTTTCTTTCTGGGTGAAATAATTTTTCATGTCATTATTAAATAAGAATTGTGGTAGATCTCTTTCATAACATTAGATATGAAATTATTAAGAAAATTACTTGAAAGTCCTCATTAAGGAAAAGAAGACTTCAGTAAACTTCAGTGAGACTTCTGGTGCTCCTTATTTTCTTAATATGGGCTGTAGATATCAGTGAATCATAGAATTATAGAATGTCCTGAGTTGGAAGGGACCCACAAGGATCATTGAGTCCAACTCCTGTCCCTACAAATGACAACCCCACAGTTTAATGACTACTAACTGTACTGTGACATTTCTTTTTGTATCCTCATACAAACGAACAATGTACAATGGCATGATGAATATAAGGAAGGTTTAAAATAATGATTTCTTCAAAAGATTCTCCCTGCTGCAGTCAGAGCTTTTAAAATTCTCCTGGCCTCCCAACTGCTTTGTTGGTTTGCTTTCTCTAATTTCTTTGGAATTCACCAGCAAATGTCCAGGAGGTTTCCTTAATGAGATACATGTTAAGACTATTTCTACAGTTTAAAAAAAAATGTTAGATCTCTCTTCTTAGAAGAGTAAGGACATTAATAGTGAATAGAAGAATTAATCAGACAACACAGTGAATGAATAGAGCAATCATTGCAAAAACTGTTTTACTGGATTCTCTTTTGTTGCCTTTTTTTTTTTTTTTAAATCTTTTTTAAATTTAAGTCCTGAAGATGTCAAGACCAGAGCTGAGGAATAAGGTCCCACAATTCTGTTGATCTACTTTAATTGATATATCTCAGCTTTTCACCAGTCTCAGCTTTTATTAAAGATTTTTAGAAAAACATGTGTTCTTCAGTCAAATTATACAGCATGGAATCTTTCTCTACTCACTAGTTATGTGAACTACTGCAGGATGACAATTTCTCAGGCAATAGTACTGGTTGTAAATGGTCACATAAAGCAAAAATTGAGGCATTCAGTTTATTACATATTATATGGGAGGAACTGAGTGATATAGTAGATGATGGTGAACTGTGAGACAATTTATTTATCCTTTTTCATTAAAATTTGATATGCACTCATAACTCACAGCGGGCAGAATGAAGTTTCCTAGTTTACAATAGAGAATCCTCCATATCTCATATTTTAAAATAAAGCAATCGTTACTGCAAACAAAACATTTCATTTAGGATGTCTTGAATAACATTTGGGTCAAAAAGATAAATACAGTCATTATTCAATGCTAATTATTTTTTTGGTAGACATACTGGTCAGCTTATACTAAATGCAGCAATTTAACATGTTAAATGACTTTTAACAGTCACTAATGCTGTTCTGTATTTTAGGCCATAAATAAAAAAAACCATCCATCTCAGTTTTCCTTACAGAATCCATCTGGAATACCTATCTATAGTATTTTATTAATCTATTTTAGATGTATGTAAGAAACTCCTCACCATGACATCTGGTGACATATCCAGTCATAATTGTAAAAATACTAAGTCTAAAAAATGGCATACTCCCTCTTGCCACACTCTCCAGTAGGAAAGCTAACTGTTCTGATATTTTTACCCCTAAATAATATCAACTTAATAGGAAAACTAAACCAAACCAAAAATACAACAAACAATAATAAAACACCAAACACAAACAAAACAGCCCAGAAGAGAGGAAAACTAATGAATAAAGAAAGCAAATTATATTTTCATTTAGAAATGCTATCACAGTGCTAAGCAGGAATTTTCACATAATCTGATCCGCAACTAACCATCATGGGGTATGCTCAGATATTTACCTCTCTCTCTTTTTCCTAATACTTTTGTATGACAGAAGAAATGTTTGAAGCACAACACTAGAGTCACTAGCCATGACACCTCTCAGAAATATAACCTTTCCTATGATAGGAATAAGCAGCTAGGTTTACAACATATATATATATATCTATATATATATATAGATATATTAAAGAAAAGCAAAAAAATACTGAAAAGTACCTACATAAAAAAATATGACCTTCCAAGACTCCTCTCAGCCCAAGCAAACAATCTTAACAGGAATTTTTTTACTGGTACACTAATGTTGTATCACTTATGATGACTGCTGGAGACAGAATACTAAGATAGGTAAAACCTTTGGCCTTACTCAGTACAGTTATTCTTCTGAGTGAGTTACAATGACAAAATTTCCAAACCTAAAGCAGTTAAAGAAAAAAAAAAAACAAAAAAGAAAGGAAAGAAACCGGCTGAAGTGCGTAAAGACAAATATATATAAGCTTGGAGTTTTATTGCAAGATTCCTAGCAAGATGATATGCATATAAACAATACGGTAGTGAATCAAGGTTCCTTACAGGAAGGGAAATTCTTTCAAAAAGCCAAATCAGAATGAAAATTAAAAAAAACCACAGGATTTTCTGAAGAAATTTTCTCCCCAGATCTTCTTTTGAAATAAATTTTGTACATGCTTCTTTGCAGGTTCTAATTAATTTAACTTTATCTTTGTATGCAGCAAAAAGTTTCAGCTCTCTAACAGAATATGCGTTTTTATGACTGCGTAGAGTTGGCATTTTCATTAGCAAATCCTTCTGACAGAAAAATTTTGAAACAGTTCTAATATGCCTTTTTATGTGATGTGGATGCACCCAGATGCACACACACACAGAGATACACACCCTCACACAGAACAGAAACTCTCCTCAGGTGTTCTTCTTAGTCATTCAGACCATGTATCAAAATGTTCTGCAAGTGAAATGGCAACAATCTATTATGAGCTCATTTTTTAATAGCCATCCTAAGCATTATTAAAATAAAATGGAACAAGTTACTATTTTGATGACATCTTTAGCAGGTGATCATCAAGAATAAGCCTGTTTCTACCTTCTTTATTCTGCTTCCATCTGCAGTCTGGATGAAATGTTTCTTCTTGTACAGAGAGACCCACACAAAGCTTACCCACTTTGTAAGCCTTGCGTAAACCTATTTTCAGGCTTAGTAATGAACAGGATTTTCATAAGCTTAGTGAACAGGAGTGAAATTCAGCTTTTCCAAATGTGAGATAGTGCCTGTGGAATAGAAATACTCATTTGCAGAGCAGCCTACGATCTTTCTGGAAATAATATACAGTTACATTCTGCAAACGAGATGTATTATCATTATGGTGATGAGAAGATCAAATATTTCTTTTTCTTCCATAGTCAAAATATTGTTAATGGATGATTTTCTGCCTGGAAGGACATTTTATTGAAATTATGTGCTTAGCCCACCACTCGTTGACTGAGTAAGATGAAAACAAATGAAAAAAGAAACCTGCATGAGAATACCTTATGGAAAAAAACAAAAAAAAAAAGAGAGAGAGAATTGGGAAATGGGGATGTTCATTCTTCTTGTATGTTTTATTTCTTTTGTCTTTCCCTTTCAATCTTGTCGGATCATGTGTTCTTCAGAACAGTGACTTTTTGTAGTTATTTGAGTAAGACTTGACAATAATGGTATATATTCCTAGTTGTTCCTTAGGTGTTGTTAGGGTACCAATGAATAAAAACAGCAAGGATGTCTCCATTGAAATGCTTAGCAATATGGGTTGTAATTTTCAGGGCTACCATTGCATTTCAGTGTGAATTTGGCAATTTTAGACTCTTATTCTTTCAGACTTCAGTTTTATTTGTTTGTTTCTTTGATGAATTGCTGTTCTGTATTTGTTTATTTTTCAGAGTTATCCTGACCAGTTTATACTGGTTAGATTAAACAAAATTATCACTTAAAAGATTATTTTCTGTAATTTTAAATGTATGATACATCAATCATTCTGTCAGTTGAAAGGCAGTGCAGTGCTATGCTTAGCTGAAGCAATAGTCCTGATGATAATAACAAGCTATTAAATTTGCTTATGCAGTGTTGGAAGAAAGAGCCCAAGAATTATAATAGAAGGGAAAATCTTTACCATACCCACTTCTGGGTATTTCTACCAATTAAAAAGGAATACGTAAAAGATGACACAGCCACACTAACATTTACAGACCTATACTTTGGACAGTATAAACCACTTTCTGACTGATGATACAAGTTCCTCCCCACTCCCAAACACGTCTCCAATTCTGTCCTAGTTCCACAGTCACACCATGACAATCAGCCCCTCCCAGGTCATTGAAGAAAGCAGTAATGACTCCCGGGCTATTTTTCACTTTCAGTTGCTGTTATGGAGTGTTTGAAAACTTGATGAATATCAGAGTGCATTTTAGCATAATACTCAGGACCTGAATAAAACATAGAGATACAGAAGACCGATTGATATGAATGACATATCTCTGCTATCCATTAGAAAGACTGCATGCACAATAGATTTTTTGGTTGGAAAAAAAGAACAGGATGACTTTACCAGAGCCATTTGCCAGCTGCTCAGTGAATAGGTCAGAGGCATAAGAAAGATAGCTTCCCTGTTAAAAGTGTTAGTTGTGTTGCTCATTCATCATGCATGCTCATTGTGTTCTAGCTCTCTGCAGTAGTAGAGACTGAGGAAATAACTCAGTTTTGATTTTCTTCACCTTCAGCTTTCTTGTAATTTCATAATGTTGTTTTGATGATGTCATAGACTTCTGCAATTTCCAAGTCTGCGTTGTTACTTCTGTCCAGGATTAAGAAATGTATTGAGATAATAATTTTGATAAAACATATGATAGGATACAAACTCCATTCTCCATCACCTTGTTATATCTCACATATACCTTTTCATGAACGTACATGGCCCTGAAATATATTTTATCAAATGCCAAGTACAGAATTCTACTGAGCATATAAGTACAGAGAAATAACTGCGTAAGCCAACTTTCTTGGTTGCTTGGAAAGACGGAAGGGAACAGCTAAACACCCTGCCTGTTCCCTCACAGGAAGAAGTCAAAACAGATCCTATCAGATATGTGCCTTCCAAAAAAAGCCACGTGCAGTTCTAGAAGCACAAGTTGCGTATCACTGATTTAGTCAGTTCTTCCATCTGCAAAGAGCCCAAAATGCTTTACAAACTTTACAAGAAGCATTTCATCCACCACTGAAGTGCAGCAGCCTATGGAGCAACACTTGGCAGCTGTTTAACAGAAAACATAAATCCTACACAATAGTTTAGAAGAAGAATTTTTGAAGAATAGTGCAGATGGGAATGTAGGGAGGTAGAAAGTAGTTATATAGACTGGGTGTATATATAGGCAGGATATGCAGGTTGGTAAAAACAACCAAAATTAAAAGTTTGGCATATCACAAAACATTTCAGACATTTTGATATATGTCTCAGAGAAAATAATTTCATAAAAGTTTACAGAGTACTAGCTCATTTTTTTGTTTTGTTTTGGTTTTGTTTTAATCCTCCAATGGGTCTATTTTAATCACTTTATCCATCTGCATGTTAACTGAGAATGAAATCATACCCATGCTCTGAGACAGCCACCAGCAGCACTAGCCATGAGGTAAAATAATTTGTCAGTACACAGAAATGTTATCACTTTAAATATAAAACATTCACAGTATTTCCAAAGTTGAAAACCAGGTTTGTAGCACCCACAGATATGATTCTTGATTTTCAGTATTATAAAACTATTGGTTTTACCTTTTCAGGACCATACCTGTAATGTTTTCTTTCCATAAAGAAAACTTCTAACAGTCCCAAATTTATACTAACCCAATCTGTGATTTAATTTTGGAGAAATTGTACAGAAAAGAAAAAAAAAAAAGAAAACAAAACTCTGGATTCTTTGTTAGTTTCTTTATGAGGCCCTTTAGGAATTGTATATGTTAGAAAGGACCAGCACTATATTTATGCTAGTAAGTTAAACAGCCTCAGACTGCCCTGTCACTGACGCCAACTGTCATGAAATGGCTTGCATGGTTGTTTTAGCATCCAAACGATTGCATTCAATTTGTATATGTGGTCTTTGCGGACTCCCATATCGTGTGTAAGGGTTACCTAGGACACTGCTAGTTGGCCTGGGTCAAAACAGGAATAATTCTAGGCATTTAATACAAAAAATGATTAAATGTCAAGGTCTGGGAATGTTTTCTGGCACTGCTTATTTTACTAGTGTAGATGTAGTCTAGAAACAGTATAAGCAATTAGCAGCTTAAAAACAAAACACTTTTGCAGTATTTTGAGAAAGATACTGTCTAACGGAAGCTGAACAGTAAAGCATATAATAAATAGGTGAAATAATTTTTCTCTTTAACAACTGTAAAGGTTGTTAAATATGGGTCATTGAATAGGGCTACGAAAAAAATACGGCATTAAAAAATTGACTCTTTTTATTTTTACAGTTCTACTGGAATTGTAAGGGAGTGTGTGTGTTTTGGGGAACAAAATCCCAGCATTGAAAAAATCCGTGTCTGAAGCTGTGACTAGCATTAGACCACAGTGAATGGTCTAACAAAACGGCATCTTTTCTTCTTCATTACATTTTGCCTCTTCTACCTTCCAGAGAAAAACACATTCAAACATTGTACATGTCCTCTCCTCAACCTGATAGAAGCCTCTGGTATTGTGTAAAGCACTAAAGTACTCTGTAAATAAGGAAGCATTTGGACGTTGTATGGGGTTCAGATCATTACAAGGTTGGGAGTCATGCAAAGAAAAAAAAATACATTTTCATGTGATTTGGGATTATGAATATCCCTAAAGTTACATTTAAATACATGGTGATGGGTCAGATCTCTATCTGTAAATGAAATTCTGTCAGCAGAAGTATCTAAATCCTTCACAAAGAGAAATCAATTATTATTAGTTTAGGTTTCCTTTAGAAGAACCTCCATTAGTTTTCCACAGCACTATGGAAAGGGAATAAAATGTATTTGTGGATTTTAAACAGTTTTTCTGGCTTTAAGATTGCTGAACGTTATTCAAGTAGAAAGCACCGAGAAGTGGTGGGATTTCAAGTCACCCATTCACCTTGGGGTGCCATGAACTAAAAGCATTAAAAAATCAACGTCAAGAAGGACAAGGTCACTTAAAGTATCAGTTAAAATGCATGGAAATTAAGTTATGTCAGTAAAATGCATTCAATAAATTAAGTGAAACTAAACAAAGCCCTAACAGTTAAAAAAAGCTGTACAAAGAAAAAGCCCAACTAGAAAGAAATGGGAAGTTTCCACATTAGCATATTGTCTGCTGTGTATTTTAAGCTTCTTCAATATACTGCTCAGTTGTTGTATCCAATACATTGAAGCTATCTGCCCTAATAGAGCAGTGCCTTCAGCATCCTTCATGGTCTGTCTGGTTGCAAGAACTGATTCAGTCACCCAAACTGAGCTTGGGAGGGAAGATGCAGCTGTCCAGGTTCCAGGCTACAGAGTGTGCCCGAGTTTCGGCTCAGGGACTGACGGCAGCAGTGAGCGAGCCTGTGGGCGATGTGCCCAAATGAAGGAGCTGGTGACAGAGCTTCAAGAGGAGGTGTCCAGGCTGAGGAGCATCAGAGAGTCAGAAAAGGAGATTGACTGGTGGACTCTCAGTCTGCCATCCCTAATGCAGGAGCAGAAACCAACTGTGGCACCAGACACAAAGGACCTCCTGCCTCTTGCCACTTGGCTGCAAGGGGTGACCCAGCAGATGGGGGAGAATGAAAACAGGTTACAGCTCGGGGCAGCAGGCAAACACACTGTCAGCCTGCCCCACCTTCCCAGGTGCCTGTATACAACAGGTACGGATGCTGATGCTGCTGATGAATACCCTTCTGGGAAGGAGGGGTCCTCTAAATAGCCCACGCCCCACATGAAACCCAGCAAACTAATTAAAACCTCACATGAAAAGAGAAAAAGAAGGGTAATTGTCATAAGTGACTCCTTTTTGAAGGGAACAGAGGACTTGATATGCCCACCTGACCCAACCCACAGGGCAGTCTGCTGCCTCCATGGGGACAGGGTAAGAAACGTGGCTTAACAACTCCCCAGGCTGGTAAGGTTCTCTGACTATTACCCACTATTAGTTTTTAACGTTGGCAGGGAAGAGAGAGGTAAGAGTAATATTAAGCAAATCAAAAGGAATTTCAGAGCTTTGGGGCAGCTGGTCAGTGGCCCAGGTGGTCAGATGCTTTTCTCCTCCATCCTTTCTGTAGCAGGCAGGAATACAGAACAGAACAGGCAGGTCCAACTAATCAACACATGGCTACGTGATTGAGTGTCATTGATGGTTTTTCAACTTGGGGTTTTTTGACTGTGGGATAGTCAGTTCTTCACCAGGTATTCTGACACCTGATGGAATACACCTTTCACAGAAGGGGAAAAGGGTGTTTGCTCAGGGGTAGCAAGGCTCATTGATAGGGCTTTAAACTAGATTGGAAAGGGGTAGGCGGTAGTGCCAGGATAGTCAGTGATGAACAGTGGGATGGCACACCAGAGCTTGAGGAGGTGCTTGGCAGCAAGATACATCAAACTGTGCCACGAGGTGAAGGGCGCAATCAACCACACTTGAACTGCTTCTACATTAATGCGTGCAGCATGAAGAAAAAGGAAGACGAACTAGAAGCCTTGGCCCGGTCCCAGGGATATGATACAATTGGCACTAGTGAAACCTGGTGGGATGAATCCTGTGACTGGTGCACCATGATGGATGGCTACAGGCTATTCAGAAGTGGTAGGCATGATAGGAGAGGCAGGGAGGTGGCACTGTATGTAATGAAGGGAATGAATTGCAGGGAGCTGGCAGCTGGTGATGGCAAAGTTGAGAGCCTCTGGGTAAGGAATAAGAGTCAGACGAATAAAGTGGATGTTGTTGTGGGTGTCTACTATAGGCCACCCAGCCAGGATGATGACGATGATGAATTATTCTTTAATGAACTAAGTGAAGCCTCTAAGTCATCTGCCCTTACCCTTATGGGGGACCTCAGCTTGCCAGATGTCAACCGGCAATATCACACAGCTGGCACCAACAGGTCCAGAAGATTCCTAAAGCATCTGGATGATAACTTCTTGGTGCAGGTACTAAGGGAACTGAGCAGGAAAGGTGCCTTCCTAGATTTGATTCTCATTAACAGAGAGGGTCTCAAGCGAGAAGTGGTGACTGGTGGCTCCCTTGGCCACAGTGAACATGAAGCAGTCAGGTTCAAAATCTTTGCTAATTGGAGGAAAACTGCAAGCAAGACCTTAACACTAGATATGAGGAGACCAGACTTCAGTCTGCTCAGAGAAGTCCCTAGTAAGAGTCCCTGGGAAGAAGCTTTTGAAGGTGTTGGGTTCTATCTGTGTTGGACGTTTTTTAAGTATCACCTACTAAAAACACAGGACCAGTCAATTCCAAAATGCAGAAAATCTAGCAGGCAAGGCTAAAAGCTAGCTTGGTGAAGCAAGGATTTCTCCTTGAGATACAGCAAAAAAAGAAATTATGTGGTCAGTGGAAGCAAAGTTTCGTAATGTGGGAGGAGGTGCTGTTCACCACTGTAGAGAGGAAACTGACACTGCAAAAGCTCAATTAGAATTCAAGCTGGCCAGTACTGTGAAGGACAATAAAAAAAGGTTTTTTAAAAATGTATTAATGGCAAAAGGCAAACTAGAAATAACATTGGTCCATTACCTGATGAACATGGTCACCTTATTAACAGGGACATAGACAAAGCCAAGATGTTTAATGCTTTCTTTTGCTTTGGTCTTCAACACTGATGATGGATTTGGGGACCCCCATAACCCTGGGCTAGCATACCATGGCTGTGAGAACAATAAACTCCCAATCAATCCAGAACTTGTATGGAATTTTCTACTCCAGCTAGATCCCTGCAAGTTGATGGGGCCTAATGGGATTCATCCAAGGGTGCTTAAAGAGCTGGCTGACATCATCACAAGACCTCTCTCCTTGATTTTTCAATGTTCCTGGGAATCTGGAGGGGTCCTGGATGACTGGAAGCTGGCAAAAGTTGTCCCAGTCTACAAGAAGGGCAACAGGGATGACCCTGGCAACCACAGGCCTGTCAGCCTCACTTCTGTTCCTGGCAAAATCATGGAGAAGATTGTTCTGGGAGTTATTGAAACATATCTAAAACAACAGAGGAGTCGTTGGTCCCAGCCCGCACAGGTTCATGAGGGGAAAGTCTTGCTTAACAAACTTAATTATATTCTACAACAAGATTACACACCTAGTTGATGAAGGGAAGCATGTTGATGTGATCTTTTTGGATTTCAGTAAAACCTTTGATACAATCTCTAACAGTATTCTCCTGGACAAGATATCCAGCATACAGCTGGATAACTGCACAATGTAATGGGTGAGCAATTGTCTGACGGGCTGGGTTCAAAGGATTCCAGTAAATGTGGTTATGCCAGGCTGGTGACCAGTCACTAGTAGGGTTCTGCAGGGATTCATCTTAGAGCAAGTACTCTTCAATGTCTTTATAAATGACTTAGACTCAGGACTTGAGGGATTACTTAGGAAGTTTACTGATGATGCAAATTTTGGAGGAACTGTCAACACTCTGGAGGTAGAGTGGCCCTGCACAGGGATCTGGGCAAAATGGAGATCTGGGCAACCACCAATCACATGAAGTTCAACAAGGGCAAGTGCCAGATTTTGCACCTGGGACATGGCAACCCTGGCTGTACACACAGACTGGGGGACAAGGTTTAGGAAAGCAGAACTGCAGAGAAGGATCTGGGGGTCCTAGTCAACGAGAAGTTGAACATGAGCCAACAGTGTGCCCTGGCAGCCAAGAGGGCCAACTGTGTCCTGGGGTGCATCAAGCACAGCACTACCAGCCGGGCGAGGGAAGTGGTTGTCCCTCTTTGCTCTGCACTGGTGTGGCCTCACCTGGAGCACTATGTGCACCACAGGATGAAGAGGATATAAAGCTACTGGAGAGTGTCCAGAAGAGGGCTACAAAGCTGGTGAAGAATTTGGAGTGGAAGCCATATGAGAAGCAGCTAAAGTCACTTGGTTTACTCAGCCTGGAGAAAAGGAGACTGAAGGGAGACCTCATCATGTTCTACAGCTTCCTCACAAAGGGAGGAGGAAAGGTAGGAGCGGATCTCTTCTCTTTAGTGACCAATGACACTAAGGGACTGATGACTGAGGGAACGGCAGGAAGATGTGCTACAGGAGGTTTAGGTTGGACATTAGGAAAAGGTCCTTTACCCAGAGGGTGGTGGAGCACTAGAACAGGCTCCCCAGGGGGGTGTCATGACCCCAAGCCTGACAGTATTCAAGAAGAGACTGGACAATGCCCTTAGACACATGGTGTGAACAATGGGGTTATCATATGCAGGAACAGGAGTTGGACTCAATGATCCACACGGATGACTTCCAACTCATGTTTCTTACACAGCAAGAGTATTAAAAAGCAAAGTAGTTGGAAGAAGAATATTTTGATTTAAATATTTTTTTTTTGAGGACTGCATTTAGGTTTTCCTGTGTTTTATATTAGGTATTTTATTCTAATAATGGATGGTAATTATATATCTTCTCCTCAAATTGATCATAAATACCCAATAGCTAACTTTCCCCTGTGTGTTAATGATGATGTATGGCACTTTTGTTTATGATAATTCATTTGTATCACTGAGGCAAGTGACACACAAGATGATTCTCAAACTTTTAAGCTAGCAATGCAAATAGGTAAATTAGCTTTCTTAAAAATGCATATCTTCAAAAATTCATAGTTTCGTGGTCGCTGGTGCCTTTTACAGACTTTTGAATTGTGATGCTGACAAAGTAATAGTGTGTCTGCTTGGTGCATCAGCCAAGGCAATTACATAGTTTGCCAAAAGGACAGGTGCTAACAAGAGTTTTGTTTTTCTTTAACATAGCAGTGAATATCTGACCTTTGGTTTAAAGTTTTTATTGACAATTGAATGCTGATGCTGTTGGCTGAGGAAATTTGGCTGGACTGCTGAAAGAAAGCATAGAGACTCCAATTTAAAAAGAGCAGTGTAAAGAAAAAGATGCCTGCTCCTTCAACACTTACTGGTGTTAAACACTGAGCTGCTGTGCTCAGACTCACAGGCAGCCAGGCATCAGTGCACAGCCATCCTTCCAGAAAGGAGACTCTGGCATGACCCACATGCAGCTAAGCACCAGGGAAGCTGAGAGCAGCCTGTCATTCTGATTACACGGCCTGTGAGAAGAAGGGATTTAAAACAAGTGGAGCCAACATAAGCTGGTGGTTTAAGGAGAAAAAGTTTGTTATTGCCTGAATTTACAGCATTTGCCAGTATTCCAAAGTGTAATTGGCCTACATCAGTGCTTCTTCATACTATTTTTAGGAAAAGTCCTTTTTACAGAGAAACTGGACAGTCTGTACACAATATAATTACAGTGGACAACAAAAAAAGCTAAATCACTCTTTCTGAAGAAAAACCACTCCGACAAAACCAGGTGAATGGCTGCTATCTACTCTCCTCCCCTCTGACTCACAAACCCTGAATTCAGACGTGATACCATTCACAATACTCTGTCACAGAAAGCAGAAGGCTCTCTACAGTGTCACCTACCTACAAATACATGATAGGAACCCACAGTTATGGTATCAAATACACTTCAGAGGGGTCTTTAAATTTCTCCTCTGCATTTTTTTGTCCTATACACTATGAATATGCACTCTGTCAGAGAGAACTCCGGGAAGAGACACATGGGGTATAATGATTTGAAAGAGTTTGAAGAAAAGCTTTACTAGTCTCATGTGAAAAATAGTGATGCCAATGAAGAATGCCTAATTATCAGTGGGAGTAAATAAATGTGTTCAGTTTCAATGCACTAAACAAACCTGCTGGCTCCTGACACATCCAGTTCTGGGAGGCAAAAACGAAATCCCTCTTTTATGTATCTCCCCAGAGGCTTCAGGCCTGGGAAGGGGTATGACCAAACTGGCCATGATGTGAGATAGGTCACTGAAAGTTTTATTGAGCTTTTATGAACACAGTTGCATCCACGAGTCAGTCGTTACACTACAAATTAAGGCTGAAGTCTTGTCAACCTAAGCCAACACTATTGTAAAATGCTCTGAGGTTTCACCTGTGAGCTGGGACGTACCCTCACATACTATGGGTGTGCAGAACAGGTCACACCTCCAGGCAAGGCTCCTAGTATAATCAGCCCCAGCAGGAATTCATAGTTGACAGCTGGAAGAGGACAAAGACAAGCTTCTCAGCCCTTGCCTTGGCCAGTGTTGGCTGGGAGCTGCCTGCCTGCTGCAGGCAACGTCAGTGCCTCTGTCTGCCTGCGTCTCCATATTGGCTCAGCTCCACCTTAGTTGAATTCACATGGTGAGGCAGCTGGGGAAGCATGTCCCATGCCTCCCATCAGAAACAGGGCTCCCCTTAGTGTTACAGCGGGGCCAGGGGTGGCATCCAGGGGTCAGCAGCCTTGTTCGGTGGGTTGCCAGCCAGGCTGTGAATAAGCTTGAGACAGAAACCCCTTGTGCATGTAGACATAACTTTCGTCATCTTGCAGTTGAATTGTTCCCCAGCAAGACAAGCCAGCAGCTGGGCATAAAGAAGACGACAGAGGAAATATGGCCAAGGGGCAGGAAGGCAAGGCTGGAGTGACTGTGAGTGGGGAGGACCAGTAGCTCTCAGAACCTAAGACCAAATGCCTGACCACTGCCCCCATATCTCTCTGCCTTCCCAGTCAGCAAGAGGCACTGCTCAACCAGGCAGCCATCATTTTTGGTCTGGGGCCAAAAATGCATCTGTCAGCCAATAAGTGAGCGTTACAAACACAATCTACTGGACTAACTCTAGTGTATATATTTTCAAAGTTCATATTTATAGTTTGCAAACTCTGTCTTTCAGATAGCAAGTCCTAGTAGCACCAGAAGCTGTTGAATATTCCAATCAAACACAAAATTAGAACAAGATTCTGTGCCACAAATACAAAGTAAAGCCATCTGCCAAATTTCTAAAATACCTCACCTAGAGATCTGGTAATTTCTCTTTTAAGATAATCATAATATACAGCTTGCCCCTAAATAAGAAGCCTCTGCTGTGTTCAGTAGATTTTATAGTAAATTGAAACACTATCGTCATGCTTATGGGTGGCTTTAAATATGGCAATTGCTTCAAAGTTTCCAAAGAAGGGACAACATTTTGTTTATTATTTATTAGTTCATTTTAGGTCTGTGGAGAATTTCCAAAGACATTCTCCTTTACTGTCTTATAAACCCGGAGAGTTAAGTAAGTATTCTCAAATAAGCACAATTTACAGTATGTCAGCTTAAAATAAAATCATAACACATTTCTAAATTGATAGAAATTGCATAGCACCAAATGAGAAATAAGGATTTTTATCCTCTCATTTATACATGCTTGTCTCTCTGTCTATAAACATATGTTTGCACATACTGTGTATTGATAGATTAACATATAAAATTACAACACTGCATTTGCAACACTGTACTTAAAGTTGTGTCTGCATTTTTACTTCAGGGGTTTATATCTCAGCTATAAAAATTCTCTCTAGCCTGAATCTTGGCAAAGATTGACAAGCTACAAATTATTATTTTCTTTTTAGAAAAATTAGGAGAAAATGTCAAGACAATAATCCCATTCTCTTCATAGTGAAAAAAGGATCTGTGGATTGATCCAGAATGCATGCTAGTTGGTAACTCAATCAGAGCCAAGAGAACAAATTTTCACTATTATGGACTTGGCTCATTTTGCTGTGGGAGTGAAATTCTGTACCCCCTTAGCCACTAATGTGATCTGCTTTCTTCCTCTGTTTTTAGCAACTTAAAAGAAAACACCGTATCCTTAAACCATTTACCAGTCATCTGTAAATGTTCGTGATTAACAACAATTCTATTCTGAATTATAGTGAAAAATTACAGAACTGATTCAGAAAGCAGTAAGATCACCTTGGGATTTCACTGTAAGAGTTGGCTAACAACACAGAACCAGACAAGACTGAATGTTAACAGACCTGATAGAATAGCAACTTCACTACATCCAACAACTGGAGCTGATTTTAGAGAGACTTTGTAGAAACTGTGGGAGAAGGAGAGATATAGAGCAATCTACCACGCAACAGCTCTTCTGCATTTCCCACGGGTGGGCCCATTTCTCCCATTTAGCATGAATGTTAAAACAGTCCCTGCCAATGTGGTGAAGAGATGGGATTCGTCCTTTAATTTGTGTGTCCAAACAGCAGTAGTCAATGAAGTCAAACGGTTTTCTAACTTTTGTATAAGAAATTCTGCCACCAGAGCTTAATTAGTTCAAAGGAAGCAGTATGAGAAATTTGATGAAAAACTGATCGTCATCATAAAGTGCAAAAATGAAATTTATTCTGGAGAGTGCAGAAAAAACTGTTCAGGATCAAATACGAATTTTGCGTCTCACAGGAATACCATGTGCCAAAATATGTCACCCTTTGATAGAGCTTCTGCAAGCAGCCTGTCTGGGTTGCAATAACTGCATTTCAATCCAAGATAAAAGTTTGTCTGTCCTATGGGGTAATTATAGCTCTGTGAATGTGTAAGGTTGGTAAGGCTGCTTTCCATAAGAAGCTAGTGAGAACCTTTTGATTGTGCAGAATGAGATGTGATAACTACATGATAGGCCTCATCAGCCTTCACTGGTTGAGAAAGAGCTGAGGCCCATTTTTCACTATTTTAGGGCCCTCTGTAGGGAAGCGGAGAGGATGGCTGTCCTGATATTCAACTCTCATTTAAATCACTTTAACCTAAGGGAAGATGGTAGAGGTTTATTTAGGCTTAGAGTACAGCACGTGGATGAACAGCTATAGGCAGCACTATCTAAAGCTGGCTCACATGAGCTGCGTGAGCTGGAGACTCAGATATCCTTATGGCAGATCCCTCTGTGATCTGCATTGTCTGGAGAAGTCCAGAATGCATGTCATTCTTATTAAGAAATGAAGATTAGATGATTAGGGGTCTGGAGCATCTTTCTTATGAGGAAAGAGTGAGTCTATTCAGCCTGAAGAAGGCTGAGAGGGGATCTTATTTATGCTTATAAGTATCTCAAGGGAGAGTGTCAAGAGGATGGGACCAGCCTCTTTTTAGTGGTGCCCAGTGAAAGGATGAGGGGAAACAGGCACATACTGAAACACAGGAGGCTCTGTCTAAACATAAGGAGAAACTTCTTAACTTTGAGGGTGACAGAGCACTGGAACAGGCTGCCCAGTGAGGTTGTAGAGCCTCCATCCTTGGAGATGTTCAAAACCTGCCTGGACTCATTCCTGTGTGATCTACTCTAGGTGAACCTGTTTTAGCAGGTGGGTTGGACTGGATGATCTCCAGAATTCCCTTCCAACTCCAATCATTCTGTGATTCTGTGATCACTGTGAATGCTGTGGCACCTCCTGGCTTACATGGCATATCCTGCATTGCTCATCATAAATAGATACTCTTTTTTACTTTGCCTGCTCCCAGCAACTGGAAGAATAAATGTTAGAGTGGACTGTAGGCAGGCTCAGTAAAATTCTACTCATAACTAAGCAGGAACAGGGCATGTTCTTCTAAGTGAGCCCAAGTATTGACAGAACAGAATTGCTTATTTAAGTAAATAACGTTTCTTCGCCTTCCATAAAACAGTTCATTCATCTTCATTTAGCATCAAACCCTCAAATAAATCTATGTAACTAATGTATTTTAATTAAGCAGAGGACAGGTGAAGAGTTTTTCTTTCAACATCTCCAGTTGCACTCTGCTGCTCTAGTCAATGAAAGTGAAACTGTAAAAACACGCCTTCATTATTAACACTAATTTTTACTTAATTTTCATTTTTGCTCTCAGAAAATGGATTGTAGCACTATGTACATTGGATGGCATGTTGTGGGAAGTGACCAGACTGATTCATCCCAAGAGGCAGAATGGCTCTGTTCAATGGTATTTTTGTTGTATTATACCTACCCAAGAGTTTTTAACTTTCGCAGTAAAAACTGTAGGCAATCTCTCACAATATGGGTTAACTCACAGACTTTTCTTCTCCTCTCACTTCATGGTTGCTATTGCAAGCCCTTCTCTGCAAATGATACCAGTTACTTCCACGGAAGAGAGGTACCAGAAGCGCACAATTTCAAAAGAGAACCGGCACCACATCTTCAGGCATTCCTGCACTGACCATCAGTACTCAGCAGGAGTACTGCAGTTTCAGTGAAAGAGTGATTTTTACCTCCAAGCACTTTAAGAATGGAAGTTCCAGTACTGAAGTCTCATCTGTATGTGTAAAAGACGAGGCCAGTGCAGAGTGCTATTAACTTTAGCGCAGCTTGGAGTTCTGAACCAAAATGTTCATTTAACTGCATCACTTTGCAAGACCAGCTTTAACAAACTGCATAAAGGAATAAAACCAGCACATGCCTTTCTGATGTGAAATATAGCATGTTTTTAAGAGTGGTCATCATGATTGCAAGGCAGTTTTGGAATGGAGAGTGCTTTTCCGGTTGAAACTAAAAAGCAATTTTAAACTCTTGGAGGTGGAATTTTGGCTCATCCTCACTTAATACATACAAACACATACACACACACACACACACATATATTCCTCCCTGGCACCTTTTCCTAAGTGATCATAAAATCTTCATGTGTCATTGTATGACATCACCTCTAACAGCAGAGTAGCCCCATGACACAATTCTGGCACACTAGCTCACTGAAATAATGCCCAATAAAGTTAGATCATCAGGATTGTTTCCTGTATATAGCACTTGACTTTTCCTTGGAGCTCTGATCCATGAACTGACCCTGTCTAACCCTACTTAGCTCTGAGATAAGAACACATGGTGTAGGTGGCATATACTCAACTGCTCAGGAGATATAAATGTTTTCTTTGCTATCAGTCCCAGAAAATATACACACTTCTTTCTGCCCCCTCAAGCAAAAACACATTTTGCCTTGCAGGACTACAGAGCATTATGTATAATATTTTATGTTTCTTCTATCTCATTATTTAGAACAATTATTTTCTGTTTCATTACCTTAAGATAGCTGATTATGATACAGTTTAAGATAGTAACTTTCTAAAAGTAAAAGGCAAAAAAACAGGTCACAAAGGGAATGCAATAAACCTACATTTGGTATTCCTTCCTATGAAGCTGCTTAAACTTTCTTTTTTTCTGAAAAAGAAGGGGAAAAACGTGCTTCCTTCATCTCAGTAAGTCAACGTATTAGTGCATAAAATGTGCAAAACTCTCCAGGGCTTATAAATTACAGATCAGATATGACTAGGATCCCTTTTGGCTCTACTTTTTTTTTTTTTTCCCCTGCCTTTTTTTTTTTTCCCCCCTCATTCTGCACTGTAACTCAAAATATTCAGATAAATATTTCAACAAAAATTTATCCTCAGATTTGCCACTCAGTTATGATTAGTAAACTTTACCTACCTGTGTGGTCCTATGCTGGTAAGATATCAGTTGTTCTAGTGTGATGCTGGTCGACTCCATAAATCATTCCCAGAAAATTCTTCATTGTATCTTCTCACCAGGGTAGGCTCATCTGCAAATGATTGACAACAACTCAGCATTCATTTGTGCTTTTTTGATTTATTTAAATACATTCATTATTGCTCACATACCACAATGATGTGTATTAAAAATAGATGATACATAGCTAATCCTAGCAGTTCCATAAGACTGTAAATTATTATGTGCTAACTTTGCTGCAATGAATAGTCGCATAATACATTCATTGTGCCTTTCCGAATAACCACGGACAGATAGTTCAATGTCCACCTCATAAAAAAGAGTGCGTGTCTGAGCGTGGTAAAGACAGGGTGGTTAAGACCACTATTTGTAATTGAACAGGGCTATCACATCATCTCACTGCCACTCTGTAAAACCAATCTGTCAATCAATCATTTAAGAATCACCCATAGAAACCACCACTAAACCCAGGTTATTTAGCTCTTTACACCCATTTAAGGCACCATTATGACCTTGTAGTTAGCTTCAGTTCTGCAAAATATATATACTATGTTTTGCATACAAATAGCAAAGGCAGGAAGTTAATAATGCTATTTATAAAACAAAACAGCCCTAATTTTAAGTGAATGGCTTTCGGCCATGGTTCAGCCAGGTAATGAAACATGCCTGGATTTAAGCGCATGAATCACTCTACTGATTTAAAAGCGCTATGCAGGTGCCTGCAGTTCAACGTGTACTTGAGTTGTCTGATGGATCAAGGTCTCCATCAGTTAAAAGAATACACAGAAAGGTGTTCGTCAGGTGGATTCCAGGACTGTATGTATACAAGGATTCTGCAAGTGAAAATTACCAAAAAAAAAAAAAGCATATTTCCAGGAAAAGTAGATGTCAAGAGTAGTGTGCCATGCTGGCTCTGTCCTGCTGTGGCAGAAGCACTTTGAAAGGGGGGCTGTGGTGTTGCTCTGTGACCTCAGCATGCTGATCTGCTGGTGATGGGCTGAGACAGCTTTGCTTCACCTTGGCTTTTGCCTTTGTCTCGGATGCAGAGCTGTGTACCAGATCTGCAATGGCACCTTCCTTTTCACAGAATCACAGAATGGTTAGAGTTGGAAGGGACCTCTGGAGATCATCTAGCCCAACCCACCTGCTAGAGCAAGTTCATCTAGATCACACTGGAATGTGTCCTGGCAGGTCTTGAATGTCTTCAGAGAAGGAGACTCCACAACCTCGCTGTGCAGCCTGTTCTGACACCCTCAAAGAAGTTCCTCCTCACATACAGATGGAAGCTTCTATGCTTCAGATAGCTTCAGATATGGTTTTGATAGCTTCTTTCTACAAGTTTACTTGATTGCGTCTCCACAAGCCACAATAGCAGCACACGCAGCAGAGCAGCATAAGGTCATGAATGTGCAGGTTGGTGTAAACTCACTGCAGCTTCTCACTGAACTAGAATGAAACAGCTGCCCATTAGCTGACTGCTCCACGCAAAATAGTGCTTTAAAATACACACGTGTGGCTCCATATGAAATGGTACCTTAATATATATTTTAGATACTATGGGTGCAATAGTGACAGGTGTAATACAGAGGCTCCTAAAGCAAGCCTGTTTTGCAAAAGAACTGTTAGGAATCTTTACTGTTACTGGTGGAACATGAGTAGTTTCTTTATGCATAGGCAAAACTGTAAATGGCTAGAACCTTTGGTACAGCACAGACCAGTCTGGACCCTAACAGCCAAGACTCATTGTGACTGAAGAAGATGGTGAAGCTCCCATGGACCTCAGGAGATGCAAAAAGGCACCTTTAAGAGTGCAGGATTTAACCAAGGCAGGAGGAAACACAAGGCAATGGAGCATGGAGATATCACTGGTGAGTACACAAATAAAAGAAGACGTCTTCAGAAAAACATGATTTAATTTGATATTTGTAGGAAAAAAGGGGATAAGGGATTTAACTGGTTTATAAGTGTTGAAGGAGAGGATGAAGAAGAATAGCAAACTAAAAGCTGAGAGCTATCTGAGGTTTGGATGAAGTAGGCTGGAGGAAGAGTTTGGGGGTTGACAAAAGAGAAGGGACTGGTGAAGGCAAAAGCATAAATGTAGTACTGGGCTGTGCAGTGCATGGGATATGGGACTGAGTAATTCACAGGTGACACACAGGATATCCTTGAAAGAATTTATAGATGGTGGATTACTAAAATCTATAAATAAGAGACCTCTCTAAACAATATTTCCATTGCTTTCTTAATTGGTCTCACACTCTTCTCTCTCCCAGAATGCAAGAATACTAAATAGTTAATGCTCTGAATAAAACATGCCTCCAGCCCACTTGTGATCAGTATGCACTGAAATGTGTCCATTCAGACAATCCCTCTGACCTGAGGAACACATAGTGCATTTATTAGAGCTCTGTGCTACTGTCCAGGGTAGAAAGAGTTCAGCTACTTCTAGTTTAGTCAATGTGTTTTTTCCCAATCTTTGCTGCCTCACCTCAAACACTATGCTAACAGGCTTTCCAGTTTTCTACCTTGTATTGCCACTGATCTTTTTTGGGAAAAAAAAAAATAACCGTAGAAGTGAAGAAATCTGACAAAGACTATGCAGACCACTGAAAAGTGCAAGCAACTTCAGTGGATTGTGAGGGTACCACCAGCATCCTCATGATACACACCAAGGCACCCTAAGGAAACAACATCAACTTCTTGTGTTAGAGGAACTCTTCTGTTTAAGTAAGGGAAATGTTATTTTGCTGAACAGCACAAACCAACATAACAATAGTGTTTACAAAGAACTTCAGATGCTTTGCAATAAATCTGGATGTGCTTAAAAATCCCATAAGGGTTTTAAAAAAATCTGAGTGTGTTTTCTCAAGTAACTATTTAAAGCATATTAGAGTTTATTTAATTGCATTGGGATTTTTCAAAGCATATCAGGGCAAAACAGTAGAGTATAGGCCCCAATATGCTAATTAATAGTTAGCTAGACCCCTGAAATAAACCTGCTACACTTCATTAATCAGACAGTAATTGAATTGGCACAGTCCTTCTGTGCAAACTATATGTAGATTGAAGCACCAGTCCTGCCAATGGAGAGGATAACTTTCTCCAGACAAGTATGTTTTTGGACAACGCATCAGTATTTTTTCAGTGGGCAGCTGGCCTTTATAATTCATACTTTTTTGCATGGAAATGTCTCACATTGTTGAACTCAGTGAGTTATTGCTTATGGTGAGACAGTCTTTTAGTAAGCATTTTTCAATGACCACAAGTTCAGCTCCATGGAAAGGAACAAATCAGAACTGATACACTTTACTTTGTCATCTGAAGACATCTGCCAATTAATGTTATTATAAAATAATAGTGTTGAACAGATGTTTCATTTACAACATTTATTTTCATCTGTATGAAAGCTAACTACCTGGAGATTTAACTGGCAAATAGTGAGTACTTTGCTTACAAAAAATGAAACAAGAAATTTTCCAGCAGAACTGGTGAAGTGTAATTTTGGGTATTTATTGTCTTCAGTCATATCTGATAAAAGAGTTAACTGGACCAAAAGGAAATGGACAAAAAATGCCTTACTTTAAATTTATAACATTTTTCTTATGAAATAACTAAAGAGGATTCATCCAACTTTAGAAAAGAGGCCACATATTTTTGGTATGACCATGGGCAAGCTACTTTGGTCCAAGGTGCTTTTCAGGGTATCCAGCAGATGTTCAAAACTAGGTGCCAGAGGCACCTTCAACAGCACCAAGCTGTTCAATTCCAGTTTAAATCAGCAGGAGCCAGGCACTCCAGCATTTCTGAAAATTCAGAGATCTTTATTTGTGGATCCCTCATCTGACCTTCTGCCACTGCTTAACTGTCTTCCCTGCCATAGACTTCAGGCTTCAAGTCAGCTTTCCATTTGAATGTATTAATCAACTGGATCCTCAGAACCTGTCAGTTTTGAAATTTTCAGGATCTTCTGCTAGATTGCCAATGTTGATTTAAGGAAGTTACTGTATCTGTACTTATATGTATCTATCTTAACTACATTTTATTAATTTATTGGAGTGTGCAGCCATTTTTTTTGGGGGGGAAAGACACTTCATGACTGCAAGCAAGCATACCAAGTTTCAGGTGTAAAGTAAGACTTAGAAAAAATTATAAGTGAGTGAAAATGGCCCTGGATAAGTAAAACAGTTGAATATTCTTAATTAACTATAAGCATTGCAATATACACCAGCTATAATGTGTGCATGCACGTGTATGCATGCACACATACACACTGTCTGTATTTCACAGTGCCAAAACAATAAATTCCTATGGCAAGATGCAACTAATAAGCAGCAGAGGGGGATGGGATAATTTTTAACATATAGTTGTATTAGTATATGCCCATCAAGGCAGCAATAACGAATTAATATGACGTTAAAGGGGAGAAACAGCTGTGATAGTCACATCATTTATCACAGGAAGCTACAGTTCTTTGATCTAAGAAAAACAAAGAAAATTACCTAGTGTTGTTTTCAACAAACAGTTTAAACCGATTAGATATTTTGAACTTCCATGCCTATTGAGGGAAACACTATCCTTAGACTTGGCTTGTTAACAAAAACTAGTGTAACACTTTGGGGAATATATTCTCCAGCTATCTTATTTCTTCTAATCATTGTCCCCTTTCACTAGAGAATTTCCCATTATTCAGCAACATATGGACCAAACATTTATTCAGTAATCATGTCTGAACAAAGTAATAATTCCCTCATTAACCAATTATTCCGAAGAATCAAATGAAACAGACATTTGCAAAGACAATTTCCTTTAATAAATCCTATGGAACTGTACCTTGTGCACATACCATTCCTATAGTTTAATTCAAAGATCACAGTGTAGATGACGAAGAAGAATTCTTGTTTTATACTGACAATAAGTGATCTCAGGAGAAAGGTTAGTGATGGAACTAATACCGGATTAAAGAAGAAGACAATCTTAAAAGAGCAGCAATTACTAGCTAAAAATTTAACCTTTTGTCTTCCACGCTGAGTACAATCGTGTTTATTTTAAAGGAGCTTGAAGTACAGTTGGAAATACAGGCTCTGAAAGGGCCACCAGTCTTTGCAGTACTCAAACACATACATATCCAAAACAGAAAAAAATGTTTCTATGTTGGATGAGGAAATCTACAGTCATAACATGTGGTAGCATCCAGGCTAACTGTATCTGGTGAGCCTTGAAATATTTCTGGCTATTTGGATTTCTAAGTAGGCTGATAAAGAAAAATCTGATCTTGAAATCTCAAAGTAAAGTTTATCAAGCCAGTATGTGTTTACTTGTCATATACAGTAGTTTCATTACCTCTTTCTCGGATACACTTCACTTCTCTCTTTGATAGCTTAGAAACTTCATTATGAACCCAGAAAACTAACAATGTAAGGTTATCCTGGCTTCTTTCTTTTTAGTACTGAAACAGATAGTTGCAAAATGAACAATGAGCTCTCTCTTTAAGACATAGCCAGGGTTTCAGCATTCTTCAGTTCCTTTGTTTCTTCTTGCTGTTTTAGGAGAAAAACACAGTCTCAGAGTGTGTTGTAGGGACAGTCAGATAAAAAGCCAAATTCTTCAGCTTTCACTTGGTTAAAACTCTCAGGGGCTGAAAGATGTGGCCAATATCTTAAAATGCATTTTGAAAATTTTAGACTCTACTTCAGTATTACTACAATATCTTACAATGGATTTTGAAAATTTTAAGCTCTCCTTAAGTATTACTGTCATCAGTTATTTCTGATTTGCGGTCTAGAGTTAGAAGAAGAAAACAACAGCAACCACCTTTTTCTCTAACACATTTTCTAGTGTTCTTTCAGCAGTAATTTGCAACTTAACAATACCACCTTTTGAGCTTGAGATGTAGATGTACATTTTGCTACTCGCAGCAATGACTGTGTTACCTGGAATTGCCATTTCTACCACACTTGTCATCAAACTTTAGCCTGTAAATCCCCTGCACACTAACAGTGTATCTATTGGAGCATGTGTGCTTCCCTGTCCTCCAGCTTGGTGGTTGCCCCAACTCAGCAAGCTAGCTATAAACTAACTCATTAGACATCAGTAGCAGCCCATCTGAGATAATATAAAAGTCAACATGTGCTGCAAAATTTGAGCTAGAAGCTGAATAAATTGTCTGTTAGCTTGTCCTTACCCTCTTGAAACTATCCATCTCTTTGTGTTTTAGGAGTCCTGCGTTATGTTGCCCCTACATATTCATTCATTTGCTGAAGCAAAACTTTTTGGACTGTATTGCAGATTATGCATGCAGGAGACATTACTTACAAAAGAGAAGTATGCTGATTATAATTAACCCATGATTATGTCCTTATTCAAACTGAAAATTAGCTCACAGTTGGGACAGACATGACAAAAATACCTTCAAAATTGTCATCCATATACCCAAATGATCTTTCTTATTCAGACTATCTGGTAGTGTAAGGGTGCTGTTTTTAAAATTCATACACTAATTCTATTTCTCTGCCTATAAATCAGAAGTCTCAACCAGTTAGTCATTCACAAGTGCCAGTGAGACTGTGAGATCTCCACAAACTAGTGGTGACAGCTGCCATTCTATTGTGAAACACTTTCTATAAAGTTTTATTCTTTACCCCTTGTGCTGAGAATCTGGGCATTTGAGACAGGGCTCTAGTTTTCAGTCTGTAATTTTCTGAATATTGGCATCAAATCAGAAGCCAGCTGATTCAGAGCTGTCATGCCCAAGGGATCCTGAGATGAAGTCACTGTAAGTGAACAGCCTACACAGACTTTTTTAAGACAAAACCCATTCACTTTCCTTTCTGGATTTGGTCTCAAGGTAATGTATACAATAATCAGTCCTCCGTATATTTGGAGGTATTTTACTCAGTTTATTATAGTGTTGTCTACCAGAGTTGCAATGGTTCAGTTTCAGCCATCATTTTTATGACAAATAAATAACTAGTCTTTAGGAAACCACTTAAGGATGAAATCTGGCAAACATGGAACCTGCATGAAAACAAATTGTCCCCTTAAAAAAAAAAAAGAAAAGAAAAGAAAAGAAAAAAGAAAAACACTAGAATACTTTTATGTTTGTTTGTGGGTTTTTTGTTTATTTTTGCTTCATAGGCTTTTAAAACACAAAACAACTAAGAAAGCTTTGAGGGATTCACTGCTGTCTTTCTATACAATTTCTACTATTTAATATATCATGTAGGTAATTACACGTCTCTGTCTTTCTGACAAAACATTAAATTATATAGAATCTTAATCCACAGGTTATTTTATTTTGCAAAAGGAGCAAGCAAAGACACTTTAACTCACTAGCTAAATATGCTACTTATTCAAACTTGGGATCACTGTAGAAATGTAGTACTTTCACTTTTCCAAAGTAAACAATGCTATAAATGAAAACTTTTAGCCATTTGCTGCCACACAAAACAGGCTGCATATTCACTAGAAAACAAATTGAAACCCCCACACCATCAATGGACAGATATTGCCCATGAAGTCCTGATATTACTGGTATTTATCCATAAGTTATACAGCTGCTATTGTATGTTCATTCATGATTGTTGCTTCAGAGTTGTTATGGTAAACCAAGATCCCTAATCTACACATTAAGTGTCCTTAACAGTATATTTTAATGACTCAGCATACATTTCTAAAAACTGATACGAGGGATTTAAAACTTCGTACATTCCCACACGTAAGATGGGCTGTCACATAGGAATATCTTTAGGGTCTCTCTGTAGAAGCACCCATACATTAAGGACATCAGAAGCAAGCCACTGCATTTCTCTGGGCACTTACTACCATATTCCTACTAAGAATATTTCTTCAGCTGTCCTACACTGCCCTATTTGAGACATTCTTCTGCTTGCCAGCTAGGTGCCTCAACAACTCTGCAAATGTCATCTTATCCAAAATGCCTACTGCCATTTGTGTGTGTGATGTTCGAACAAGTAATATTTTTTTTTTTCCCCACATTTGCACAAAGTATTCAGCCTTTCCTATACAGACTGTGCATAATGTTACATTATCAGTTATTCTTCTTTCCAGGTATTTTTTATAATTTCTTCTTTTTGTACAACCTTTATTAGTGCATCTTCCTTTTGAGTGAGAATGTAGCTGGATTTTTTCATAACATATTGAACATTTAAGCACATGTTGAATTTGACAATAATAATATGGTCAGCTCCTGTGACAACACTGACTTAGCTGTTTCTTTTTAATGAGTGGTAATATCGTCTTTTGAGCCTGAGGTGGGGAGGGAGGGGTGTTTGTTTTGTTGGGAGGAAGTGATGTGTTTGTTTTCCTCCCCCCCAAAAAAGAAGAGAGACCAGGTATGCCTGCAGCACACATAGTGAAACATGCAGCACCACCTGGGAGGCAAGCGGGAGTGTGGTAGCAGGATCACAGGGTGAAAAGCAGTGCCAGGCAAAGTCCCTCACTCGGCCCCAGAAGCAATATGTTTGCAGAAGAAAGACAATATAACCAAGCTACTAAGCCCCCTCTCATTGCAAGGCTAATTAGCTTAAGTGGTTTGCCAAGTAAATGCAATATTACTGCTTTTGGAGCTAGCTCAGTTAGATACTATTTTTGGAGGCCTCTCCATGTTAATTAAACATATTTCACTGTATGTTGTGAACATGCCATTAGTTTCTCTTCTATTTCTAATTAATGAAGAACCTTGACCATTTCACAGTACAGTATAGCTACACATCATTACTGTACACAGTACAGTATAGCTACACATCATTACATTAAAACTTTATCTTTTGTCTTAGAAATGGACACGTGTTACAGAAATTAAATAAATAGAGTGATGCATGGAATTTATTGGTCATTTCTAAGGCAACAGAAAAGCTTCCATTACTAGAGGGCAGCTAAAAAAAAATAAGGCAAACGAGTAAAAAATCTCACGCAGCCCTTTGCCCAGCAAAGTCATCCTCTGTTTCTGTAAGGAAGTGTGAGCACAGCTGCTAAACTAGTCCAAATACTTAATGAGAATTCAGACTAGAGTGTTTTAAGGAAGAACTTATTTCAGTTTGTTTCAGGCAATTGGTTTCAGGTGATAGCATAATAACCTGTGCAGAAGCTTCTGCCAGGGGCTTCTCATGGATACAAACATAATATTGCTGACACTTTTCCAAATAGATTTTGAATGTTTCAGCATCGGAGCAGAGTTCAGCTACATAATCCACTTTTTGATGATCATATCTAGTAAGGTGTCTCTGCCTGGATTATACTCACCAACAGGCTACTGGCCAAGGTCAACACATGGTGCACCTTTTCTATTTTTATCATAAATAGGGATTCACTTGAAGGTCTGTGCTGAGGAAGCCCAACCTACTCCCTTTGTCATGATGCATCCTTATCAGGGCATCACAGAATATTATGGTGTAGACAACTTCTTTAAAAAAAAGGCATTGAGAAAAATTAAGCTTGAAATCTCAGATTACTTATCACCTTACCGATGGGGCAGCATGTTCAGAGGTGGAGAAACACTCTGGGGGTGAGATAAGAGGCAAAGCCCACTGTGCACAGCTGATCTTGCAGCCCGCTCCTGCCACTGCTCAGGGGTTCAGGGGATCACTGCTTGTCTTTGTCATACAGAAACATTCCCTGCTTCCACTGTTCACCCTAAGGCAAAGATTTAATTTTTGATTTTAAAGACAGGCTTCAGTCTTCATTATTTTCCCCTTTTGCATTAGTTGCAGGTACGCATGGTTCTTGACACCAAGCCCTGTGTGCTTCTCTCTTTTAACTTGCCCATATATCTCAGTTTTGGCAAATAATTTTAGAAATTTTCCCCGTTAAACAGCAGTGAGGGATGGTGCAGAGATTTTCTTTGCCTGAAGTAGACAAGAAACAAACCCCAAACAACAGGCATTTTAGCAAAAAGGCTTTGGGTAGTACTGCCTGAGCTATTCACTCTGTCCTACTGCCAAAGGCTGCCAGCTGGCCAGTGTGGCAGGTAATGGTATAGACGTCCCTCTGCTTGCTCAACTTCAGGTTGTGCCCAAGTGTATTAGAGCAGAACTCCAGCAAAGGCAGATAGGCAGTTTTGCTTTAGCATGAGAGGTTATGAAATAGGGTGGCTGATATGTGGCCTTGTTTTTAGCATGGTATGGTCAAATGGACACATTTGTTTTCTTTACTCTTGGTAGTCTTTTTATAAGGCATACAAAAGTTCATGTATAACTGCGATAAAAACATTGGAGGCATATGAATTCTTTCATTGTCTGTGAGCATGGTGCTGGAGAAACAATAAGCTTGTTACCAGGAAGTTTCCTTTGCTGCTAGCCCCTTGCTTGGACAGCTAATTTATCAAGTGGCATCCATAGCAATTCTTCATATTGTTCTTTCCTAGAAGCACTTTCAGTATAGTTTGCCTCTACTTTATTTATCTGAAGAGCCTTTAAATATATGACCTAGTAAGAAAAAAACCACTATGCTCTGAATGACATCTTGTCATACATATTTGTTTAGGACATTTTTGTTAGAAGCACAGACACAAACCCATGATATATATGGATAATATTTTCATCACATTGAATAACAATGTTGCACCTAAAAAATTATAATTTTTCTTTATTTTTTTTTCCCCATATAGTGCACAAATGCTGACAGAATATAAGTAATAAGGAACAGAAGAATCTGAAATTTCCAGTAGAACAGCATTTCTTTTTAAATATATCAAATGACTATAGTAAAAATAGTTATTTTCTGGTCAGTCAAAATATTTAGCTTTGTTTCCAATGTGTGATTGATTTAGATAATATATGAGAAATATATATCTACATAGGAAGTAATTTTAAAGTCAAGAAAAAAGAAACTTTGCATTTTGAAAGTGCTAAACCAGAATATTTCAGCTTTACTGAAATATTTTTTGTTGAAATTAAATTTTTTAAGAAATAAACTTGCCTTACTTTATGTTGATTAAATAGTATTTTTCAATAGAAAAACAAGCAAAACCAAAACCAAAACAAACAGAAAAACCCTAAATCAAACCAAACCAACAATCACCAACAACAAACCAAAACAAAGAAACAAAAAAACCACAACCAAACAAAAACTACCACCACCATCACCACCACCAAACCCCAGAAGCATACTGCTGGAAAATATGTTTCCAAATCTAGTGACAGTATACTTGCATGCCATCTTATCCTGGCTGCAACTGATGTGGTCAATTCATTCAGACTGAGTTTTACATTTACTTTCCCTGAATGCCCACAGATAGCACAGTTTGATACCTATTCAAGGGAATCCAATTTCAATCACTAGAAGGTTCATAGAAAATGGTCATAGAAGAGGCATAAACACAACAACCCATTTCTAAAACCAAAATGAATATTCATCTTATTTTTTTTGCAATACTCATTCAACTCTATAAAATATTCACAGTTCATAAATAAATCAGTGCACCTTACAGCTACAAATACATCAGCTAAGTTTAGTTTTCTGTCACTGGGTCTATTATTAGAGCTGTGCAAAAATGATTAAAATGTTTTCACAAAAAATTTGGCTTGCAGATTTCCATTTTGTTACTGGCAATGCCACACCTGCAAAACGTACTTTTTTGTGCTTGCTCTTTTTACAGACTCAATTTTTCTTTTTTGGTAGTATTAAATGGAAGCAAGCAAAGTAGCTCTTTTGCTGCATTCCTGCTGAATACTTAAAGGGAGGAAAACAGACCTGGAAGCAACTGTGTTAGGTTTCGAGGACTCTCCTCCTCTTCCCTGCACAAGTTCTTCCTCCCAGCTCAACCCGGTGAATGTAACTATGAAGTCCTGACCCAGGTGTCAACACAAAGTGTTTTTCCATAGATTCTCATATGACAGTAACATGTCACTGGCATCAGGATTTTAACCATTAGCACTCAATAGAAATATTTTACTTGTCAATCCACCCAAATAATAAAAAGAAAATGTACAAAGAAGCACTATGGTTTTCAGTAGCAGGCTAATTTTAGAGCTTTGTGAAAATGAACATGCCAAAGAAAAACAGGAAAAAAAAAAAAAAAAACCAACAGGATTTTCATCACAAGAAAAAGATTCATCTCCATCTAGCATTAGCAGCAGGACTGATGGAAAAAAGAAGACAAGACACTTCCTGGATGGCACTACATACATAAAATGTTATGTCAGGACTGCTCTGCCATTGGATTTCCTGGGGATACTGAAGTAGATCTGATCCTGATAAGCTATGGAATCCCAAAGTCCTACAACTCAGTATGATGACTCATTAACTGTGCTACCAAAAATTGTTAAATTCACACAGGAGTCTTCTTTTACAGAACTTCTAACTTGCTCCTCCACCATCGCACGTCTCACTGCTCACAGCTGAAGTGTTACACTATCTAACTTGCAGGCTTATGCAGTCAGTCCCTGCACTGAAAATACCAGAAGGAAAATGTATTCTGTACCCCATAAATCATATATACTGGCATTGGCCAATACGGTCTCTCCTTTCTTGTGAGTCTCCAGTCTGAAGTGAGTATGGCTGGTTTTTCTATTTATATATTACTTTTTTTTTTTTTTTTTTTTTTCTCAACAGAACTATGATAGAAAGCAATATACATCAAACCTATAGCTAGTATCTTCAAGTTATACATAAATTTATGCAGTGAATAGATCAGGGAATACAAAGTCTACTCCAAAGCCCGTGCAACAACCTCCCAGATAAGTCAGTGAAAAGAAAAAACAAACAAACAAGCAGCCTAACCCACCAACCAACCAAAAAACCTTGAAAGAACAAAAAACTAAAACCAGTAAACAAACCAGAATGTGAAAACTTTTGGATACTTCTCTAAGCTATTCTAAGTAGATTTGGGAAATTTTGGGATAAAGGTTTCCTAATGACATTAAAGGGTTAACTGGCTCTACTGAGGGCAAATGAACCTGGAAGGTTTTCACCAGCCGAGAGCCTATGCCAAAATTTTCAGATTATTTGATTTTTTTTATTCTGGCATGATCCTGTTTTCCATTGGTATTTGTCTATTCCTGGCATATGTCCCCCATTCCTTTTATGAACAATAAATCAAAGAAAACATTTAATTCTTCTGAAAAGTCTATCTCTCAATAAATTATCTTTCTATTCTCTTTGAGGCACTGCTGTCTCCTTCACTGACCTCCCATTCCCTAGACACTTGAAAAATGCCTTAATATATATCTAAACTTTTCTATGATCCTCATTTCATTTCTCACCTTTGCTTTCCTCATAATTTTTTTTGTGAATTTCATTCTCTAATACTTCCAGATCTCGCTCATACCTGGATGTTTTATACCTCACATATGCCTGTGTCTCAACCTTTAATTACTTTTTCACATCTTTATTTACCCACATTGACCTTTTTTTACTTTCTAGTGTATATATTGCTGGATAGGACACATAACCCTTGGCCATACATTAATTTATCATTGCACATTTCCCATTTCCCTTCTGTGGCCTTTGTACAAAATTCTATTACTTTATTCCATTGGATTTCACCCAAATCTTACCATATGTTTTCAAATTTCTTAGTCTGAATTTCAGCATCTTATCACCAACCATTTAGCTCTGACTTTATTATTAATTATAAAATCTGGTTTCCAAATATGTAACCAGTTACACATACTCAGATGCAAGGAAGTTTTCTTTCCGAAAGTCCATACTGTGCAGCAGGTTGGAAGCCCTGTACATACCTATTCAGACTCACATAGAGCTGCAGAACTGATGTCCCACTGCATTCTGTTTTTTTGCCAGGTTTTCCCTGGGCATATTCTGGAATTTGACCAACACATAGGACTTATTAATAGGTAAATAGTATGCTTAATTAATTCCACTTCCTATTCTGTTCAAGAAAATAACATTTTTCTTAGTTACCTCTTTTTACATTTATGACATATGCGCACTGTGCCCTCAAACATAGCCAAACGTTGTATGTGTTTGGATTTTTGTTCAAGTTACAGAGTCAAACACTGAGCAGTCATGGGCTGGCTGGCACCATTTCTGTGTTGCTGTTGGATGGATGTGGCCCTTGTGACTGGGCTTCCCACTATATGCACTCTGCAGGAACTGATTTTAAAGGTCTTTTTCCATAAACAGTGATGCCAGTAAAACTAAATGGGACTCATAGAGTTCAAGAACAAAGAGGATGCTAACATAGCCAACTGAAATTACCATGAAAATGTACATGAACAATCACTGAAAAATATTTGTATCAAGGGTTTTCCCATATTATTGACAGTGTTCAAGGAATTGATCATTTATGGCAACACTTGTACAAACTGATTTTTCAGGTCAACTGAAAATTAATCCTTTTCAATTTCCTGGTCAAAGTGAAAAACAAACAAACGTTGTTTCCATTTGCTCTGTGCATATTCTGCCAGTTAAGGATAAGTTCAAAGTGTGTGAAAGCAGGTACTATAATCTGCTTGGGAAGAAATGTCATGATTAGCAGCTATCTGCTGATTGAGTATTGATGCAGAAACAAGACAGCAGATTTAGGAGCTAGGGCACCCCTTACCTGTCAGAAAACTTTCTTTGTGGGACAGATTGTCTGTTATTATTGCCCACAGCTATGAAAACAAACAAATAAAAAAACAAAAGCCCCACCAACCTGAAAAACAGTTAATTCTGAAAATCAGCCTTAAGATGAATCAAACAGGGCATTTAGAAAGCAAAGTACATGGATTCAGGATTTATTTTGTATAACTATCCCCAGTCACAAAACTCAGAACATTTCTCTTTGGTAGCCTTCGTCTTTGCCATCTTTTCCCAGAGTCTTAATTTCTCAACTCTGTCAACCGGTTGCTCCATCTCAACTGCTTAGGTCTATGCACACCGCTGCAATAGCTGGTACAACAGGCAGCCCTCTGTACGCGGGGCTCCACAGACTATTTTCATGCAGAGAAGTGACACTGAATTAGTTTAGATGTGCAAAAAGCTAGCAGAGCTCTGGAAGAATTCAGCAGCGGTAGGGCTTACGCAGAGGAAGTTCCAACAGCCATGTAAGATGTGACACTTCCAGAGGCTTTGGCAGGACTCAGATCCACGTATCTGCTGCACAGACACTGATGCACAGCACATGCTTCTCTGCAGAGCTGTTAGCCACTGTCTCGCTTCAATGGATGAAGACAGTTATTGGGCAGAAAGCAGCACGTCACAGAACGTACTCATCAGTCGCAGAGAAACACTGTCTCATCACGTAGACTAACTCTCATTTGCACACCTGTGTTAAGTCTATTTAATGTGATAAGAAACAGATTTGGTCTGAAACATCCACAATACGCAGATCTTGACACAGAGTTTCAAGTAGGATCTTATTTGTGCATTTCAGTGCTTGTTAATCATATTCATTCACATTCCTAGCAGGCATATGGGGAGAGTCTATACAGAAGCCAGCCAAGAGGAAGAAGCAACTAAAATAAACAGATGGGTGGACAGGGAGGAAATAATATTAAGTATTTAAACACATAATATAGTGTCTGGAGAGAAAAATAAAAGGGCTAAGAAAAAAGTACGAAGCAAGAACCCTTCTCTCCTTCCTTACAACACACATGGAGCAAGTGATAAGGGCTCTTGGGAAAAATTGTAAAGTGTCTGTAAACAAATACAGAGATTGTAAAGATGAATATAAGGGACCTAACAGCACATGCAGAGGGGTCAAACTCCATTTTGTGTGACTCTGGAATAAATAAAAATAACTTTACTGGCTTTCAGTGAGGTTCTTCTAGATTTACACTAACATAATTGAAAGCAGAATCTGGCCCAGAAAGTGGATTCTTGAATTTAACCAAAACATTATGATGAAGTGAAAAATCAGCAGAGGCTAAAATAGTGATGGATATAAACTCCAGCTGGTCAAATAATGAAAGACAGATTCATGAAGATGTGACTCAATTCTGATTTTTATGCTACCAGTGGAATCATATTCTTCATTATTCTCCTAGTCTCCTATTCAAAAGTTTAGTCATCCAGTTATGGCAAAGAAACAATACCATGTGAAAACTGTAGTAAACAATTCACCAAATGAACCATCTGAACTACACAGGAAAATATGAAAAACTTGTTATGAGTAATCAGTAGCAGGCAGAGAAAGTAACTCGCAAGGAGACAAAAAAAATCTTTACCTCTGATTTTTCTATTACTGCTCAGCCAGCTCTGGTGTGAACATACTCTCAGGAGGTGCAGGGCTTCACCAGCAAAAGGAGAACAAGACAGATCTTTAACTCAAAGGTTTAAAATCTGCTTTTTGCAGAACACATAGCAAAACTACCATAATGTGGATGTTGGGAACTCAGTGCCAGTGAGACCATTCATAGAAGTGGTGGTAAGAAAGTAGGGATGAGCCCATTTAGCATTGGCTTAATTCCACTTTCAGTTCAGCAAAACTCTCTTCCTAGCATATTAGTACAAAGCTAGCAATAATACTTATCGCAAAATGATTAAGAACTTTGAAGCACTGGTAACAACAGGACAAAAGCATAAAAAATAGTGTCTGGACTGGATCCAACCTGCTTAGTATAATTTGAATTTACAGAATTTCACATTATGTTTTAAATGCATGCCTTTAAGTCTATGTTGCTATAAATGAAAGGAGATGTTACCTTACCGGAAACCACTAGGCATTGCCTTCCTGTCTGTCAGAAAGAGAGAAAAAAACCTAAGAAGGACAAGAAGTAAAAGTTAAAAGAGCAAAACAGGCATGTCTTGAAAAATGCCCGCTGAACTACCAGTCACTTAGAGACTTCTACACAGTGGTAACTTGATGATTGTGTCCATGAAAAAGCAAGCCCATATCTTTTCCAAGAGGGCAGCATTTGCTGCTGAGATGTGACAGAAGCAAAAATGATGAAGCAGCTCTCATCCCCGCTCATCCCAAACAGGGTAGATTTTCTGGGCTTTTTAGGCTCCCAGAAGGTTTTTTGTGAGCATGTAGAGTTTCTCTTTTCAGTCCTGCTGCCTTCTCTCCCATCCCTGTGAAGGAGACAACTATTTTGAACAAAGTGAAAGTTTTAGATACGTGTAAACCCCCGTGATTCAGTGAATCAAGTTTTCATCTTTTAAGACCTGGAGAAGACTGGAGAAATACCATAACTTAAATGAGCAGATGCAAAGTCTATCTTTCTAGGCTCACTAGGGATAATCCAGTTCCCCCCAAGAAATATAGTCCACATATTCACCCAGATGTTCCCATTCAGAGTACACGGATTTAAATACTAGAAATGCAATAGTGGTTTTTTGGTTTTTTTTTTGCTTTTTTTTTTTTTTTTCCTTGAATGTAAGAAGAAATATAAAGGAAGGGGAGGAGCTGGCAGGTTTAGTTGATGTCTTTCAGAGATGTGGAAAAGTCTGAGGGGACTCAGATTTATGGAGAGACAATGATTTTATTTTACTGTAGTGCACGAGAGGAGTGGAGAGGGAATTGTGTAAAAGAAAACAAAAACATGAGTGCTCTGAGCCTGCTTGTCTGGGAATTACTTTAGGTTGCTGCTGGGAGCAAGGAAAAGTTATCCAGAGGAGGAGGAAATAGCAATATTAAGCCACAGGGCCTTGTGAAGATGGGAAACAGGGTGCAATGAAGCACAAAGTGTGCTGTACTCCTCAGGCTGGGCTGTGGTAGTGCCTTCCAAAAGCCATGAGCTAGAGATTGGGTTGAAGCTTCGTAGAGACTTTGGAAACATGCTTTGTTTTCTTAGAAGATAGGTGTAACTACAGCGTTACACTGCACGTCTGTCTGTTATTATTTTCAGGTTTCCAAAACCACAAAATAAGTAAAACAATTTGAGTTACAAGGAGATACTAACTTTAAATGGTGGTAAGCGGAATTTGTTCACAATTCATAACAAGCTCCTCTATTTCCCAGAATTTAAAACATTTACCACCAGTAGTGTCCACCTTTCCACTAAGAGCAGTGACATTTTTTTTCTGTTCAGATTAGCTTAATATCCTTTTATTTATTGTAAAAGAGAACCTTTTGTAGACTTACAGGCTTACATCCTTACAGGCTGTAAATTATGTTTTTTTCCACAAGCCATTCAGAACTGTTTAAAAGATATACCCAGAGCTTTACACTGCCTGCATTATCCCTAGGAAGATGAACACAAGCTCACACTAAATTCAGGGTTAGATTTAGAGATGAACATTTTTTATCATTCTTCAGAATATACGATAAATTGTTTTCTGCATTGAAAGCATGTACCTGAAATTTCCTGACTTGGAGATTCCCCCAGGACTTGTTGTACCATGCTATGCTCTCCATTTTTGGAAGATATTTCCATATTCTGTCCAAAGGGTTTACATGAACTTGTTATTTTGGAGTGAATGGCTCTTCAAAATAAGTAGAATGGATGAGAAACAGGAATTTTATTTTCAACACTTTTTACTCACAGATCTGAAGAGTTTCCTCTATATTTTTAATAAAAGAGTAATCTCATCCACTATGGGGAAGATTGCCATAGTCCATGTTTGTGTTTAACTGCCACTAATAAGAATTGTGCAGGCACATCAGTAGGAAAAATGCAGTTCTTCTGTTGTGTTCAGAAAACATGGGGATAGATTTTCTTTACTATTATTGGTCTAAAAAGCATTAGTATTGACTTACAGATGGTCACCTATGCTGGAAGCTTATGAAAGAATCTTAAATTGTGGAAAGATTATTCTAAATTTAGGGAAGCATCAACTCCCTAATGCTAAAGGTGGAGTCATGCTGCTAAACATATTAGTATTTCTTAATTCAAACACCTGTTCTGCCCGAAAGATACATGAAAAAGCTCTTATTTATTGCTTGCATCTCCATTTCAGATTTAATCTCACTATAAATTCATCTCATGTTAATTTATGTGCAAACAAAGACACACACATTTTAAATATCCGAAATGCTGGAAATAAACTTATTTTTAATTTTGTGCTTGTTTTCCATTTGTCAACCAGCAAATGAAAGGACTGAATAAATCATGCACTAATTGCCAGCGGTGCTAAATTTAGTGTGAGATCTGGAATCCTTTTGATCAAAACCGCTGAATATGAAATCGTCCTCAGCTCTCTAGGCAACTTTATCCGCCTTTCTATTCTCCATCTGTCAGTCACCTGGGAATTTGTGAACTATTCCATATGTCAGGCTTGTCAATCACAATGGAATGTGGGAACTATCTGCCTACTGCATAGGAATTCTTGTTAAAAATTAATCTGCATTAAACTAGATGTTCTATATTTTGAATACCGTATTGTTTATTGTTGCTAAACATTTTTACCTATATAAGGCTAATGAGAAATTATATTTGACATGGTTATTTGGATATGTTTTTGTAAGTCTTTTTTATATACACACAGATTTTTTTTTTTTTCACTAGTTCTGGAAGACGTGGGAAATGTTGGTTTTATCACCTATTTCAGTTGTTCTTAGTTGTCTTGATCAGTTCCTCAAGGTCTGGAATTTTAGATTCTGTACCTTGGCTCCCAAAGACGATATGTATTTCTGAAGAGCGGGCAAGGAAGTTTCTTGCAGTCACCTTTGACTGGATGAACTTAGGAGGGAAATACAGATTCTCTTCAGTCCTCTCTCATATTTTGTTATAACTTGTTGAACAACCGAACCCAGAGACTTTAAATGTGTAATCTGCATTAACAAAGACAAAACAAGGATATGGAAAGTTGCTTTACCAAATGATAAGTTTTGGGAGCTTCCAGTTTGACTTAAAGAAGTCTTACTAAAAAAAATATATTTGCTTTTACTGTGTTTTCACAAGGAAAGATTTAAATACAGCTTCTGTTACAACTAGGTGAGCTAGGGATTTAGTTATTGAATCTTGTCCTATTAATAAATATTATTAGAACACTTCTTCAATTAAAGTTGAATTCTCATCATTTAAAGTGGCATTAGCTCTAGTCAACTGCAATTTTCTAAAGAAAATTAAAAGCATATCATGGTGTCAAATAGCCTTTCCAATAAATACTCCAAAAATTCAGATTCATGCTTCTGTTATTGCATTATGTACAATTGGGTTTGGTGCAGAAGGAGCACCTCACTGAACAGCTCCAATGGATACTTCAGTGAGTTGTTTTGTTGTTCTGGCTCTTTCCCTTATTGCCCTGCTTCTTGCTGGCTTATTTTCCAGGTAGTCACCTCCTTCCAGTGGTTGGCAAATTCAGGTGGGCTGTTTGCTGAGAGCTGAGGTTTCACTCACCTGAAGTTCACGTGGTTTTTCTTGCACAGAGAGGGAAGATTCACTGCACACACACTTGAAGTGGTGACTCCCATAGTCTACTCAGGGCCAACGCGGCACCCATCTGCCTTCAGCCACTGCACCACTACACTAAAAGTTAGTAATGCTCTTATCCAAATTACCAAAACACTCAGGTTATCACTGACAGAAATCTTACATTTTGTAGTCTTTGCCTTTTCTACTTCTGTAGCAGCAACATTGCACAGACATGTCATTTTTGCTTTTAATGTCCTCATTAAAAGAAAATGTAAAGCTTATATATGTTTAAACCATGAAATAAATACACATATTTCTGCATGACATCTAAAAGCAAGAAAATATCAAAATCTGGTTTCTCCTTTATCTTCAGTGTATGTAAGAAATGTTTGAAGATGGTTTAAAGGATATTTGCAAGCATAACTTATATCAATATTTAAAAAGTTATTTATCATATGAAAAGGCAGATATATAATGACAAATGATGTTCCTCAGACTTCTACTACATTCCTTGATAATTCTAAGTTGGAAAAAAAATATATTTTACTGCAATGAATGCTAATATAAGTTGTTTCTCTTATTATCTTCTGTCTTAATATCACTTGTTACAGCACATAAATAGTGAAATTCAACTTTTACTTTAATTGTTATTGTTACTATGAAGGTGTTTTGTTGTGTTTGTTTGTTTGTTTGTTTTTAATTTTTTTATTTTTCTACTTCAGGCTTGAGAAAGGTCTTGCATATCTAAAAGCCTGAGCATTTCTTCCAACTCTGTCACTTGATTGAACAAAAGTTACAATGCACATTTAAGAACTTTTCATAACTTCTATTCTATATTCACATTCAGGATCTAAGCACAGTTTTATGCTGTTTTCTGCACAGTTTACTTCTTCTTTCCTATACTTTACTTTTGGCCTTTAAAGTTCTGAATAATTGCACAAAGAGCACCATCCTGTTTTTAGCCACCTTCTGAACTTCTGAAACTTCTAAAATGTAGGAACTTCATAGATGTTTCTGAGAAATTTTTCAGTGCTTTGTGATTATGTCAGCAATTTGACTAAGTTGTTGCTCCATAGTTGTTATTAGTGTCATATTCTAAGAAGGTGTATACCATTCGAAGTAAAATAGCACATGATATATACATGACACTGAAAACACACGTAATGCCACTGAAGGTCATGTACTGCAGACACAGCTCCTTCCTTTTGGTTCTAAATCCTCCTTTCACCTTGAAAGTTAGTCTGTTTTTTCATGCTTTATTTTTGCCCCCTTTTAACCAGATGGAAACTCATGAAAGAACTTTGCCTCTAATTGCACAAATACTTACATTTTTATTACAACCTCCCAGTTAGGACTGTACTTCAAGGCTTGTTTGGAGGAACAGATGCATTGTATTGCTTGGGTGCCTTTTACTACAGTGACTTCTCCAAAGAAGCTTACTATTCTGGAGGGCAACTTTTTTCCCTTTCAAGAGTCCAATAATCTTTTGTATCCAGCAAACTGTAGCCATCTCAATGTTTGATCAGTTCACCTATGAACTACCTTCATGGTTTATGTTTTGTTGCCTTATAACGAGGCTTGGTGTGTCAGCAGATATCTCAACCAAATGCTGTTTTGGTTGCTTTTCAAGGGAAACTTAACAGGAGCAGCCGTACCTTATGTTGACTAACCATTATTAGATGGGAAAAGCAGTATGAGCATAGCCTCACCTACAAATGGCAATGATTTTAGGTAGAACTAAGGAAATTAAAGCTGAGTGTCACCAGTGCATAAAGGCAAAAAAGCATAATGTGCCAGGTGACTCAACAGTTGCCTTAAATTTATTGCTACCCCAAACCTGTTGGCTGGTCTATGTAGGTGCTGTCTATTTCTGTCTCCAGTTTTCACTTGTAATTCTAGATCAGTCTTCAGGACAACTGACAGAGCCTGGAGGCTAGATTCAAAAACATCTCAGCCACACTCCACTTGACAAATATATTTTGAAAAATAAACAATTCTAACATAATGATTGCTTCCATGATTTTTTTTAATTAAATTTTCAACAGAAAAGGAACACACAAACAAACAAACAAACAAAAAATGAGCTTCCAAAAGTTTATTTTCTATTGCTAAATACCTTTTTTAATTCTTCAAGCAGCACCTTACATTGAGGACTGTTCTCCCAGAAGCATCAGGCAGCTGTGTCCCAAGTACCAAGGCAGCTGAATTGCCTCCCTCCCCATGATGTCACCTGCTCCCTTGGCAACTGGTTCCTTCCCCACATGCTGCTGTGAGGTGGCTTCCCTTCTCTGACGTCACCGCTTGGTCCAAGTGGGCCTGGGTGAGGCACAAGGAGTGAAGAAAGTGACACTCAATGAAGTTTATTAAGAATTTTATAATTAAACACATATAAAAATTAAGAGCCAGAAATCAAGAATAGCATTCTATGCTATCTTGAGATATCAACTTGATATATATATTTTCATGTATATATATATTTACTATTTTAAATAATCATATATGTATATGTGTCTATATATATACATGTGGATACCCGCAATCACAGATGTTTTCTCTTTTGATTGCAGTGTACATGTTACAGTAATGGTTTTGATATTTTTCATTCAGAGTACCCCAAAACATGCCTGAAATTATGCATTACAGTGAGTAAGAGGGTGAGTACGTAAGAAAATTAACTATCTGAAGCTGAGCAAAGGCAGATGTCCCTTTCTGAGTAAGAACACTGTGTAGTCCTGTGACCATGCCAAAAACTTTCAGCAAGTAGCATGAACTGCAAGGGAGGTAAAGGAGAGAATAATCAAAGTTTCAGCAACCTCTTTCCTCAGTGTGCTGCAGCTGATCCTAAGAGTAGCATAGTTTTGTCTTGACTCTTAATTGTAAAAATGTGTTTTTGTTGAGGACATATTCTAATGGAGAGAAAGGCATAATCCTTACTGTTTCAAGACATACCACAAGTTCTAAAAGATCTATTTAGGAAAGATACGAGGAAAAAAGGGAAACTTAAAGGTGCTATGTATGATTTTAGCAAAGAGTTCTTCTTCCTGCTCCTTACAGCAGAACATTGTCTATGATTGCTGTATTTCCATGTCTGTATGCTTTGGGTGTAGTAAATTATCCATGAAACTACTGATTTACTGTGAATTAAGAGAAAAGCAGATCTGTGACACTACAGCTCTTACTACATTTTCTTTAGACTGTGATCAGCCAAAACAAATAATGTTTCAAAAAATGAAGAAATTATCTACCTATAGAAATGAGAAAGGTGTCACACATCCTCAAAATTTTATATCCAAGAATATAAGGTCCTTCATGTGAATTTGTTCCTCTACGTATTCTGAATACATACTCATTCTGCACTCTGAAAAAGCATGTTACTTCTATCATAGCCACAGTGACTACTCAGCCATTTTATTAGGATCTTGGGATACTAAAAGAAGGAGCGGGCAATTAATGAAAAGTTGCACTTTCTTCCTTCTCTTTCTTCTTTTTCTTTCTGTGCTTGTCTTTGCTTATTACAAAAACTGGAAATAATAATAATACCCCCCCCCAAAAAAAAAAAAAAAAAATCCCACTGTATACTACACTCATAAGTGAAATTCATGATTTTGAAGGTAGCCATCACACTTCTTGATTTTTAGCTGTGGTGAGGACATGCACAGACACACTATATACTCACACAAAATGGTTAATATTAAAAACTAGTAATTGCCAAACAATGCGATGTTGACCATGAAAATGTTAATTCTGAGCATAAGGGAAAATTGTGATTAGTTTTATTTTGTGGCTGCTGTGTATTCAAAAACACAGCAGTATTAAGTTTTTCAACTTCTTTCTTTTTTTTTTTTTTTTTCCTTTTTTTTTCCTGTTTCTTTGCTGCCTAAGGATGTCTTAAGCCTTGTGCTGTTGCCTAGCATAAATCCCTTCCTGCTTCTTTCCCTAATTTCCAGCAATGAGTAAGTGTCACTTCAGCTTCTGGCTGAGCACAACTGATTGGCATCCAGGACAGAAGGGTCTCTCCCGGAGACCACATGAAGATACACTTCAATACGAAAGCTCGGCAGTGATACTGAGCTTTCTTGCTATGAGACATCATCAAATAAAAATGAGTAGATGCTTAGCCTGCTTCCTCCACCGCTCTTGCCTTCCACTTGAGATTGTGGCTTGTGCCCTCACTGCTGTGGAAATTTTCACATGACAGCTGCTTATGGTCAATCCTCAGCCCAATGCCAGAGACAGTCCTTGCTGTCCATTTAAAGTATTAAAGGAAAAGATTTGAGCAGCTCATGCCTTCCTCTCATATTACATCATTTGCAAGGTGCAGCTCTTCATCAGTAAATAAACTGAAAAAAGGACTTTACTGTCAGTGAAATATCCAGACTTGAATCTGACTTATAGCTGCTCTTATTTATTTATTTATCTGTTTTGGGGGCAGGTTATCTTGTCTTTTTTAAAAACAGTGGAAGAACACCAAAGCAGTACTTTGAAAAATGTTACAATGTATAAATAGCACCGCTGAGAGCAGAACACAGGCTTTGTTGTGTTATCACACAGCAGATCCAACAATATACTACAGATCCATATTGTCAACTGAAATAGAAAAGAAAAACAGTTCAACAAGAATGCTTCTTAGGAAAACTACCCAATTTACTAGTGTGTGTCTCAAGGCCAAAGCATCGCATCTTTGCACAAATCATTCTTCTGTAGTGAGTAACAGCAATACTTTTTAGAGTGATTTTCTGTTGTGTGTCATAACAGGCTTTCTATTGATGCTGCCAAAAAAGCCTCTACCATGATTTTAAACTAGAAAGGAGTACATAGTTTTTATTCTAGGAGAAATAAAAGTCATATACCAGGTGTATTATCAGTATTAAGCTAAGATAACCTGAGCAAATACATGTTTTCTCTACTAACAATATGGGTTTTTTATTCTTTTGCTATAGATTGCAAGGGTGATCTTTTTATTGAACAGTTTTTTGGACTTCTAAAATTACTTTTATCGGTTTGAGATCAAATCTTCCCTCTCCAAAAGCAGAAAATTATTCAGCCAATAGTGATCACTTTTTATTGTGTAACCAGTACTTGGTTACACTAGAAAATGCACAGATATTGGCTGAAGTATACAAGACCAATTAAAATAGGAACACTGGCAAGAAAACATAATAATACTTCCTTCAATTTATTAGTTACGGTAAATGGCTTACAACAAACCAAAAAGCCACTAACAGATTCTGAGAAGGATGCATTGCTTCTGTACTGTAGATAATTAAGTGTTTTGGTGGGAATTTGTTCATAAGACCGCTATACAATTAGACAAATTTGTTCACATATCATGTTTCATTGAAGTCTGTATGAGTCTTCTATGCTTGGCAATGGGTCCTGATCCTAGATGCTTTTATGCCTGATTAATTGTCAATATTAGGCAGGAGTTTGCTCATTAGCTCCTAGCAGGGCACATCTCAAATTGCAGTGAGCTCCATTTAGAGATGATATGCTAACTGTTAATAAATTGCACGGGTTGTGTGTGTGTGAATCTCAGTTAGCTGATGGTATGCATATACGTCTATACATACATGTATTATGCATGTATATACACACGCATATATACATACATATATGTGGGTATATATATACACATGCACATGCACACATCAGTTAGCTCCATGAAGGAATAGAATAAATAGAAATTATTTCCCTGTATACAAGTTGTGGCTGCAAGTGCTGCTAACTTATTCAGGGCTCCCTAGTGAATAAAAACATCCCAACATAAATTTACTGTGTATTATTCATGCTACATTTTAAGTTTTCAATCTGTCATGTCAACTGCTTTAAATCATATCTAAAACGACGTGTTAAACAGACGTCACTTTTAAACAAAAAGGAAGTAAATTAAAAAACATCTTGCTGTACAACAGACATTTGTTTTGTATATTCATTTTCCAAGGACTTCATTTCTTGATCAAGAAGATAGAAGGTTGACAGAGAAGCAACTGATAATGTAAACTATTTTTCCAGATCAATTTAACCTCCTAACTAGTAATACTGCCATGCTCAACAATTCTGCCTCAGTGAAAAAACTGTCTGTTTTCAGATCATAAAGTGCTTAACATGTCTAGAAGGTATTATAAATACACTTTATTAACATAATTGTTTCTGCTTCTGGATTTTGAAACCTCTCCTGATAGCTGAAGATAAAGTTTGTATGATGTTATTAGTAAAAGTCTTTGGTCAACAAACTCATGGGAACCAACAGCAAGTTACAAAAATGAATCAGTGAACTTCACATCATAAAAGATTATGTGTGCTGAGTACTAAAGAAAGAAACACTGGAACAGTAAAACCCCACAAAACAAACATTAACCTATTTCAGTCACATGTGTGAGGGAAAAAATAAAGTGTGGAAGTAGCAGTAAGTGCTATTCTTTAAATGTAAAGCACTGAACTAATGCAGTGATCTAGCTGCTTCCATTCTTCAACAGTGCAATGCTGCCTCCACATTCTCCAATATTGTAACTACATTTCAGAGGTGACAACAAGATACTTGCCTCAGGAGGTCTTCTGTAGCAATAAGACTAAAGAGTAGGTATTCACAGTGCTCAAACATGAGAAGGGGTTGTTTGTGTGCTTTTTTTTCAAGGAATTTCACAAAGAAGCAAAGGTTACTAAGTGGAAACAATGAAACACTTAATCCTTGGATTAACCAAAAAGGAATATAGAAATATGAATATAAATAGCTATGCAGATCTCTGTTGGGAAGTACACGAAAAGATGGAAACAAATGTAAGGAATGGGCTTTCAAATACCCAAAACAGGTGCAAATTTTATTTGGTTTGTTTTTACAGTATTTGTCAATTGTTGTCTTCCAGTATCACCAACTGTAGCGCATTGATTCACATTTCCTCAACTCTGAACAACCCCAAACTATCTTGATAACAGCATGAGCATTTAGTTGCACATTTCAAGGCTTATAAACAGTCTTTGTGTGATAACAGAAGATCAGACATGGTTAGAATACGGATCTATCAAAGGGTCCACTAACCTGTTACTCAGACATTTCCTGAAGTGAACAACTGTGGCAGGATTGACTGCCTGGTAGGGCTCATCACACTTGGGAATAAGTAAGGTACCATGGTTATCTCCAAAACTGACACAGTTCCGGAAAGTAATTTTTCAATGTTATTATATTTAAGGTAAATCTAATCCAAATTAATATTTCTTAATTCATAACAGCTATTTCTTTACTTCAGACTTTAACTTCTGCAGCTCCTACTACACTGAAGGAATCAAGTTGAGTATCATACAGAAATATGGGGTTTGGGTTTTGATTTTACAGTCAAAATCCTTTGTGCTCATCTTTGAAGAACAGAGGAAGACATTTTGCTAGCAACCAGAGAAAATATGCCTCTATGAGAGACTCACAAGGCTTCAGTGGCCTTCCTTCCATGTTCCTCCCATCCTTCCACACCAAGAACTGATGAGTGAGAGTACAGCTTTCATACAAATGGAGAGAGGTCAGGTCACATCTTTTGAGGAACAAGCTACAGTGTGCTGGAAGTATCATAAGTTAAGATCTTTACATACTATGAAGAATCTGGAATCTAAGAGATTGCTAAAAGCTCATTTGAGGTTTAATAGAAGGATTAATCTAAAATTGTGACTAACACACTTTGGGGACTTATTGTTCCACTAGTTATGTTAAAGTCTATGCTAAAGTTTACATGACCAAGAATATTTATAATTACTGCAATATTAGGTGTTGGTCACTGCTAAGAAAGCATGTGTGGAGGGCATGGACTAATTATGAGAGTGTAACCTTTACTCATTCAAAATGTAGCTGATTTGCTGTTGTATATAAACAACTACAGCAATGTTGACCAATAGAAGCAAGAATTAAACCAGCAGGTAGCCTTCATTCATTACAACAGAAATTGTACCTTTTACAATTTGGTTAGCAGAGTAACAGAGAGAAAACTTTGTCCACCTCATTATGGAGACGCCTTCCTCTTCCTAATCACTGACACGCTTTCATGCTTCATGGTTCGCTAGAAAGCAGAGTATGTCTCTACATTAAAGGAACTGTCTCCAGCAATCCCCAAAGTAAATTATTCATTCATCATGCTTAGTTCCATTTCAGAACAAAAGCTTTTATGAGGATATACTTGCAATCAGTTTCCTGGGTCTAGGGCTGTAAGACTGGACCACGTGTGTCATTATTGTCATTACATGGTGGTCATTACAACATAAGGAAAAAGAAATATTCTCACAAATTCTTCAGGCAAAGAATAAAGTCTTGAGGAAGAAAAAGACAAAACATTAACCCTAAACCTGAGGCTGCTTCAAAAAGCCTTTGGAGAAAAGAAGTATAATTTCAAAAGAAGGATGAGTTCTCTCCATCTTGGCTGGTGGTAAAATAAGCCTAAGCGCAACTCTTTGCATGATCAACACTGAAGGACACTTAAAAAAAAAAAAATGGCAAGGGTCAAGACTAGCTGGGTCTTTCATCTTCATCCCTGATCTTCTCCATTGATTTGCCAACTTGAAATACTTACTGCAGGATAATGACTGGTCCCCTAGAGGTATAAATGATTTTAAGATGTGAAGGTTGCTGCTCCTCACCTTCCAAAAACAAAAAAAGAAGGTGGCAAAGGTTCTGGAATCAGGTGACTTGTTGACAGCAAATATGGTATGTGGATTATGAGCACATCAGAGGAACACATCAGTGAGTTTTGCCTTAAGAAATGTGGAAGATAAATATGTAACCATGAAGCACTGGAGTATATCGCACTCTGCTTTCCAGCAGAGTAAAGCATTAGATATTGAGCGTCAGATGAAACAAGCTGATGTTTGGTGCTGAATGCCAGCAGCTGGTCACTAACTGCAATGCAAGCTCTAACTCAATCATCTGTACGTGCTCAGCTAGCATACAAGATTCTGAACAGGAAAACTTACCCATTTAAACTATATCTTAAATGACCCTGAGGAGAGAAAAAGAAGCAAAAATTGAAAAAGGAGAAAAGTGGTTACAGCAAGAATGAGCTTCTCTCCCACTTCAAGTAGATAACCTTCTCTGAAGTGGTTCAGTGTTAAGAGGAGCAGTGATTGTCCCTATTGATAGGAACCTCTGCTGGCTACGTAAGAGGCTGGAGGGTCCTGATGCAAGATCATTGCTGATAAATGCTTTTGCCTGAAGAAGCATATTTGTTATTGCTGAATACTCCCAATAAACAATGTTTTCAGAGTGCCTGAGTACAGCACAAAGACCAGACCATCTTTATGCCTACTAAAATGTAAGTAACCTCTAGTATACACCTTAATACCACTCTCTTCTCTCCATCAAAGTGAATAAGAAGAATTAGCTTCTACTAATAAGGGTCCATGAAGAAAAATAACTTTTCTTTCCTAAAAATACAAGACATTGGAAGAAAGAGCATGATGAAACATACTGAAAGTGTTGAAGTTAATTCTCTGACTGAGCTCATAAAAATGCTCAGATCATTGTGACAGTCCATGGTCAGGACTTCAGATACCATATTTCAGGTCAAGAGGGCTCTACTCTGAAACATTTTATAAAATACTTTACTTGTTTCGAAATTGGAGAAGGCTGACATGTCCTCTTTTTTCTTTTCTTTTTCTTTTTCTTTTCTTTTTCTTTTTCTTGTTCTTTTCCTTTTTCTTTTTCTTTTTCTTTTTCTTTTTCTTTTTCTTTTTCTTTTTCTTTTTCTTGTTCTTTTCCTTTTCCTTTTTCTTTTCTTTTTCTTTTTCATTCTTTTTCTTTTTCTTTTCCTTTTTCTTTTCCTTTTTCTTTTCTTTTTCTTTTCCTTTTCCTTTTCCTTTTCCTTTTCCTTTTCCTTTTCCTTTTTCTTTTTCTTTTCCTTTTCCTTTTCCTTTTCCTTTTCCTTTTTCTTTTTCTTTTCCTTTTTCTTTTTCTTTTTCTTTTTCTTTTTCTTTTTCTTTTTCTTTTACTTTTTCTTTTTCTTTTTCTTTTTCTTTTTCTTTTTTTTTTTTTCTCTCAGTCAAGCATCTTCTGTAACTTTCAAAAATTATCATAAGTGATGGGCAAAATTTGGTTTTCAAAGGAAAAAAAGTCAACAATGGTTAAATTGAGAAATGTCAGGCAGGAACTGAGATAAATTTTGCTGGCCAAAAAGTTAAAATAACTCCTATTCTAACTGAAAATTAAAACTAAAATCAGAACAAAAATTTCCTGGTAAGACAGATGGGAATTGAGACGGACTCAGGTAGGAAAAAGCCTTTTTGAGTGGTTTTAAAAAAATGTCACCTACAACATCATTAAAAGCACAGTTGACAACATTTTAATGACTTATTAACTTTTACATGGCAATTGATGCTCATTCAAAGACAGGCTGTATAATCAAAATAACCACAGCACATTTCAGCTCTGGAAGTTTCCAAAATTCATTTATTTACTTTGATTCTGAAGTAGTGTCTCCTGTTGGAATTGAAGTAGATTAAAACTTTTCTCTTTTTTTTTTTCTTTCTTTCTTTCCCATTCTAATTACTTATGCTTCATTGCCTACTTTGACAAGAAGAGTACTTCCCAAAGTAGAATTCTCCTTTATGTTTTTTCCACTCGTCAGTTGCACAAAATATAACATTTTCTGAAGAGTTTACATATTTACCCTGGATCTAGTTGAATGGTCTCAACAAATCTGCATGTACAGGGAAAATTCATTTCTATGATAGCAAAGATATTCAAAGTTTCTTTCTTTCTCTCCACTACAAAACTACCTTAGAAAGCTGAATGCACTTTATGTTTTATTTTGAAAGCATGAAATCAGGAAAGAAGTCATCAGAGTAAGCAGTGGAAGTCTACCTCTGCCACTTAGAAGAAAATAAGGGGAGACAGGAATAAACTAATGTGTGCTGCCTCATGACCTCACCCTTTGTTTTAAACTTATACACATAGAGGCAGAGACAGCATCTATCCATCTTAAAAAAACTCTGATGCAAAATTAATATAGCAAAATCTCAAAGATTTGTCGTAATGAGAAAAAATCCTGGATGTAAATTCCAGTGACTGATTTACATTCAATAGGTTCCTTTTCAATTTGCTTCTCAGATTTTATTTATCCTCTTTCGTACAACTTCTAGCACATTAAGCACATTTCTTTCATTTCTTTATATGAAAGAGAATTACCTGAGGTGAACTAGGCCATTATCAAACCCTCCTACGTTGGGGCTAGTACAGGACAATATTTTCTTCAGGACAACACCAAGAGGATCCTGGCTCTGGGAGTCACAACAAGGACCAGCTTGGGCACTCCAGTTCTCTCGCTGTGCTAGGCTCATTCAGCAGAGGAGCTGGCATCCTGATGAGGGCACGGATTGTCTTTTTCCCATGGCTTTGTCCCTGTTAACCCAGACATGATGGGAATTGCATGGGGGCTCCTGTCACAGCTGCAGAAACAGGCACTGAGAAGTTACTCAGTCACTTTATCATGCTGACAAGTGGTAGGAGTACAGAATAGTCTGACGTTTAAGAATGACTGTAAAAAAGAGGAAATCAAAAACGTCCATTTTCCAAAACCTATGGCACAAGCATACAAAAAGGTATTAAGCTGAACATGTGGTGGACTATGTCCTTAAGTTCTTCCGGCATACAGACCACACGCTGTTACCACAGGCAGCATCTCCTCAGCCCCACCTACACCAAATTCCTCAGGAAGCCTAATAGTTTTAATGAAGAACAGCTTTTCAGGAAAATATTTAATATATTTAATGTATTAATTAACAATTTTTTTTCTTTCAGAAGCAAGCATAAGTAAGCAACCCTGTATGTCAATTTGCACAACAACCCATAGGTTCTCCAGAAACAGGAGAACTCTATAGATGCTCAGGGGCCACAGAGCAGTGTGGCAACATCTGTTTTGGGATCTCGTGAGATGACATGCAACCACTCGGTGCTGGTTCCTCTCTTTCAACCTCACTTAACATAGAGGAGTAATAACCTGCTATTACTACTACAAAGCAGCTGCCTGAAGACAATGTGGTGGCTTCGTTACAGGCGTGAGAGACCGTGCAGCTCTGCACTCCAGCTTTGCTGTGAAGGCTGGGTGCCAGAGAGAACACAAACTCCAAAGACCATAGAATCGGCTTTTCAGAGTCATAATTCATGCACATTAACTAGGAAATGTAGGACACAACACATGCTCATCTTCTAAAGGTCCTTGGTGCCAAGGCATACTGATCTCTGACCTTTCTCAATTTGTAATTAACTGTTGTTTTTTGTTTTCCTTAAAGTTCCTTTAAGTCATGCAGGGAATGCAAGGATCTATTCTGAAGAATAAGATGCTAATGGCAGGAGCAAGCAGATAATGAAGCTCTGTGAAAGGGCTACTATTTTCAGAACTAGCTTCAAAGCTCATCACATCTCAAAAATTTTATTATTTCAAACACATACATAAATACACATACACACATGCATAGACAGAGAAAGAAAGCTATCCAAACTTTAATGAAATTATACTATTTATTTTCATGCTAAAGTGTTAAGATATTTATCTGATCCTCAGAGAGAGCGGATAATCAGCAATTTCACAGAGTTTGTGGTCCCAACTTCCTTAAAAATATTCAAGCAGCCTTCTAAAGTCACTGCACTTTCTGACTCTGTTGTTTATTTGTAAAGATCAGGAACACAGTTGTTTTTGAAAGAAAGCCCTTTTTTCCTCTGCAAGGTGAGTTTCCCTGAATGCTTTTTTATGTCATGTGATTAGGGATAAAGATGCTCTACAGGGACAACACATGTTATATGACAGGAGACAAGGTGACATTAAGCTGCCTTATTTTCTCCATATCAAATAGACATGATTATTGCACAAAATTGATCTTAGGACACTTTTAGTGATTGATCAGTACATCTTTTTAGGATTTCAAAGGAATCTGCTCAGATCCCATAAATAACATTTTATTTTTAAATCTAAGTTATTTTCCAGCTGCATTCTTCTGTGTCTGTCACTGTTCAAACATCTTATTTAGAAAGCTAAGGATATGATAGCTCATCACATAGTTAGTCCTGTGTGTCATTTTGTTTTCCTGCCATAGATGACTATTTTACTCTGTACCTCACCTACTTTCATGCAAACTTTGCTACAGTTCACATAGTGCTAAAGAAGATTACTGCAAAAATATTTTTGATCCTTTTTCACATAAATGGATAAGTATTATTTTCATGCTCCTCTCCTCTTTTGAATTTAGTAGTGTTACTCTTGCGTATCAGTTTTAATTTAGAATTTACCTTATGCATATATATAAATACTTTGTGAGCTTGAGATCACATGCTATCCTTATCTGTAAAAATGAAAAAATGTCGAAGAACACAATATAGTTCTTACTGACAAAGAATTTCTGAAATAAACTGCAGCTTTGTGTATTGACTTTGAGTAATGAACAATAGTAAGTGTAAGATAATTCAGCCTTTACAACCAGTACAGAAAGCTGAATCTGTCTCATTTTCAGCATTAGGCAATACATGAAACCCACCTGGGGATCCTGGGAAAGCCCATTCAACACTCACATTCAGGTTCGTTTTGTTTTTCTCCTCCCACTGCCTGGCCTACATGAACTTTGAAGGACATACAATCCTTCTCATTTTCCCACCTGTAATGGAGTATACCAGAGCAAAGTCCTGCTAGAACTCAGTTACAAATGCTCTCTTAACCCATTATAGCTGCAGCAGTCACATAAATTGGCTGTATGTGCTGTGTTGTTTCACTTTAAATATGCTCTACCTTTAGAGGTTACTTTTCAAGCTATCCTCTGTTGCCATAGGCACACTGGGTTGAACAGATCTAGCTATACACAAACAAGGCAAAAATAAAACGTGTGAACCTGTGCCTTGAGAAAAAGACACTCTGCCTTTTCCAAGGATTCCACAGAATGAGCATTTTTGACAATATTTATATATGCTGGGTTTTCAACTCTACCTTGGACCTCCAGCGTACAACGATTCTACACATACACACCCACACTGTACACACATTGGCATATGGTATTTACAGTACACCTTCCATATTATCATATAACTTTCTTATTTCCCACTATGAAGCACAGAGAAAATTTATGCCGTGTTGCATACAGTGTGCTGTGTTCAAGTGAACTTTACTACATACAAAGTTTCAAGAGCAGGTCTGTGCGAATCATTAACTTTTCAAAAAACACCAGATCCCTTCTGTCACTAATGACATGCGTAACAGTTTAATGTAATGCTACTTTTAATTATTAGAGCCCTTTCTTTTAAATATCAAATTTCCCTCTCTAAATTGTCCTGAGTTCTCTTTACAGTCTCATCTGTCACTGTAAATGTCATCATTTTATTCCTCCTTTGGATGCAGTGACAGGCCCACTCTTATCCCCAGCTTTATCTCTTTTTCCATCCTTTATTGTAGTACAAAGATCCGTCTTTCATAGTTTACAGCTGTATCCGCTTTCCACACGTGGCAAATGATTGCCTCGGTAAAGGTATTTTCTGTTTCAATCTTGCATTTTCCCAAGGGAGAACAAAAGGGACAAGCTTTCTGGAGTTGGTTTCACTGAGAAAATTGTTTAGAATTGCCTCATTCCTCAACAGATTAACGAATGCATACAATCCCGGCTTAAGTGCTATTGTACAGCACAATTTGTCCATTATACTTTGTCCTTTCCATTTAGAAAACCCCCTCACCAATTAAAGTAATACAGCCTTCCAATACCTGCTCCCAATTAAATCTGAGCTGTATTACCTGCCTTGATGCAGCTGGTCACAGATTCCTACCACTTACTAGCATTCATTAGCCCTATTCATTATAGAGGGGCTGGTGGCAGGAATTCAAGCTACTGGCTTTATTCAGGGGCCATCAAAATTATCAGCTTTCAGCACAAGGCCCCTGTAAGAACAGGATTAAGTGAAGGGAGAGGGAATTCATACAGTAGCGAAATATCATTGTTTCTACTTTGCTCATGTCTCTTCTAGTCCAGTGCATCAGGAGCATCCAGTGGGTGTACAAAAGAAGACAGCCAGCCACGACTGGAAGAAAGCCTTTTCCTCATTTGCTTTCAGCATAGCTCCTAATTTTGTTTTGCCGTGCCTCTTGCCTCCCAGCCTCCTTACCCAAAAAGGTAACCTATTGTCTGATGCGGAGCCTATTTACAGATGTGATCATTAACCACTTAGAGTCCGCTGCTGCACGCTGGCTCAGTACAGTTTAAAGACCCTGTTTCACTTACCGATGTGAAAAAAACCTTAATTTTTCTGGCAATAGAAGAAACCACCGAATAGCTGAAGTCTCACTCCCCAGTACAATAGGGCTTTCCAGACATGAGGTGTTCCTGAGATCCTCTGCGTGGTGATAGTGTGCAATGTGGCCAGCTGCAGAGAAGGAAAAAAACATCTGCAGCTCTTCAGTGGCTTATGTGTCAAGGCCCACTCTGTAATCAGAACTTCCAGGATTTACTGGACAGTGGTGGTAGTGAGACAAGCAGTCACACTGTAAGTTTGAGGCTGCCACAAGTACAGGAATTTTGGGGGAGAGGGAATACTCAGAGGTGACAAAAAGCTGTTGTGCCCCAGCTCTGACCACTCCAAAGAAGATTGTAGTCATGACAGGGCCTGCTGCTGGCCTGTCTAAGGACAGTGCAAGGAGGAAGATTAAAAAGAGAGGAGAAACAATAATGTTACTTGTGAATGATGTGAATGGAGAAGCTTGAAAAACTCAATCTAGGCAATTTTTGGACCAATTTTAAAATAATCCTTTACTGCAAACACTCATCTCTTATCAAAGATCAGCAACATATGCATATCCATAGCATTTTTTAAGGTGGTAGAGGATGTATATTAGTGTTTTCCTCTCAATTAACTTCTAGGCAATTTTCCCAGCTAAATACATAACATCTTTGGCAACTCGCCAACCAAAGCCCTAAGACCCAACACTAAATTCTGTATTTATACAGGCAGCTTAGATTTTCATGTGGTGAACTGGAAGAATGCCAGTAACTCCCACCATAAACCTAGCAGTAGGAGCACTATATATTTTTTTTTTATCAAGAAACTCTACTTTACTTTTCCAAGACCACTTGAAAACTGCACCATTTTAATGTTCCTTTAGCACAAAATAAAAGAAAGATTTAACCTGCTATTAAATTAACCCAATTAGCCATTTATTTCATGTAACCTTATACTTCTGATGGCATTAAATCAAACACACCAACATGTGGATTTTTTTTTTTGTAAGTTATGGTAATTACACACTGCACACTAGACAATAAATTTCTTGCTAGCCTTTTGCCCTGTTCTTTCTCTCTGGAAGAAGATTATTAGAACAGAAACATTTCAAGACCCCTCCTCATTTACCTCCTATAATACTGTATTGGAACAAGATGGAATATATATGCACTTAAAGAAAAAGAACAAGAGAAGGAGGAGGGGAAGGGGTTGGAAGGAAGGAAGGAAGGGAGGAAGGGAGGAAGGGAGGAAGGAAGGAAGGAAGGGAGGGAAGAAGGAAGAAAAAGGGGAAAAAAAAAAAAAGGAAAAAAGAAAATAAGAAAATAAGGTAAAATATTTCCAAAGGGCTGGCATCCAGGTATGACAAACTGAAGTACTGATGAGACCAGACTTTACTTGCTGTCCCTGGCATTTGGGGTGTGGAAAATGAAAACATAGTTCAGGTAAAACCTGGCAATAATTCATAATTGGAATCCCCAAATGTAGCTCTGCCACATCCACAGAGAAGCCCGAGATCGACGTGTGGCACACCTGCCCCACTGCTGCCATTGAAGCAGGGTGTTGCCTGATGCCCTTTCCTGCCTTCTGGGCAATGCCTTTTGTGGAGGGGTTGCCCCTGCTGCTGCCTTGTGCTTGCCAGGAGGCCCCTTCATGTGCTGATGCCATTTTGTCCTATTTTCAGTCTGGCATGGAAGCTGGTTTATCCTAGAGCAGAGGGCAGTGTGGGCAGCACCCCTCACGGTGTGTGTTCAGTGCCCGTGAGAAGGAGCAGGGGCAACTCCTCCACCGCCGGGCAGCAACCCCGCCACATGCTGTGCCTGCATGCAGCCCTGGCAGGAAGACTGTCAGCAGCATATTGGATATCCTCATGAAGCAGAGACAGTGCCTGCCTTGGTTCTGTTTAGATATCTTCCATGGGGCTTACTTTCAAGGATGGCTCTGACTCCTGACCCTGCTGCAGATGGTGTAACTGTTGCCTTGGCAGGCTGCCACTCACTTCCGGTTTCCAGTCTCACGTTCTCTTCCCTTCACAAAGTGGGTAACCCTGCTCCCCGCTTGTAATGTCTCATTTTTTTTTTTTTTTTTCTTTTCTAGTTCCCTGGCAGGCACAGCTCTTTGGCTCCAGAAGCTTGTTAGGTATTTGTCACTGAAGATTTCATTCTTCCTTCCATAAAGTTCATTTCAATGACGAAACTAATGGAGCACTCCAAGAAGCATCGTGATATTCTACCTAAAGGCAGCCAAAAGAATGGCTGAAGCATCTTTTTTTTTTTTTTTTTTTTCCTGGCTGTCAATGTTTTAATTTCTGAATTAACTTCACTCATAACCCTAGCAAGCACTGATAATCTTTTGAATCTTATGTGGGTTTTTAAATATGAAGGACTTCGTTATCTTCACAGACTTTAAAAGATAGATGGATTGATAAACTGTAAACAGTACAAATTTGATATGGCAGCTTGAATTGATATATCTAGAAGACTTTCTGAAACAACTTACTTCCAAGACATTATCTATTATTAACTCTTCAGGAATCACACAATATTCAGCAATGTGAAATATGAAGAATTCATCTGAAAATACATACCCATTACTGTTTAATCCAAATTCAGTACTAGAGATCCTTTGCATTTTGTTTCCTTTCTCTGATGAAACTTTTACATCTCAATTTCTTACTTCACGTTTATAAAATTCTTGCCTCTCTAAAACATGTCCTCTGCAGTTCTGGATTTACACTTCTTCATATTAAAAAGTAAACCTTTAAAATCTTACTTTATGTAATGCTTAGAATCACATCTTTGATACAGAATTGCACTGTGCTCTCCGTGAAGACCTCTGTCAAAAGCCAGCCCAAGATTCTGGTTTCTTCCAAAGTAGACTGAAGCGTGGAAGGAAAAGAATGAGAAGGTTCCAAGATGTCACACCTTTGGATAGTGGAGGAATTCATAGATACCCCTTGAGAAAAGTGTCATAGAATCTGACCGTCAGATTCTGACACAACTGGGCAAAGGAGAGATGTGTTTGCACACATTTTGCTGCTCCAAGATACACTGTTGCAGATCATACAGTCTGGACTTCTCTTGTGATTTTCATTTAATCCTGTAAAAACAAGCCTTGGAGTTGTCATGACCCACCCAGAGGTATGAGTAGGGGGAGAGGTGACTCAGACTCATCGGCCCCCTTAGTTAGAAAAATATATGCACAATACTTTAAGTCCATAAACAAATACTTTTATTTTTTGCAGCATGGCCCAATTGGCAAATGATTCAGTGGCAGAAGGATTTGTGTTACTTAAGCTCAATTGATAAACAGTTTAGCAGCAAAAAGATTTACAGAAAAGAGTTTTGCAGCACATGTGGGGCTGTAAACCTTACATTACTATATTAGTCATAAAAAAGAAAGCAAAAGAAATAGGAAAACAGGAAACGAGAAAGAGAGAGAGATTTCACCACCCTTATGGCTCCACAATGTGTATGAGGTTTGCAGTCTTGGCAGTGTCTTGGCAGGGTGGTGGGTGCACTGCCAATGCTTGTACAGGTGGGCTTTTTACACACCTCTGGATCACCTGGTTGCATGATCTTTGGTCTTTTGCGCAGGCTTCACTGAGGGATGAATGTGAAACATAGAAGGGTCCCAAAGGGTCCTGGGTGACCTTGAAGGGTCTTGAATGGTCTGAGGTCTTCTCCCTTAGTGCCATGCTGGACCTATCAGAACACGGGTCTACTTCCCCCCACTCCTGTATCAGCAGGTCTTTAGTTTGTGGCTTGTTGTTGACATGTAAATTGCAATTCACCTTATCGTGATGTCTCATCTCCTGTTCCTTGTCCCATCTCCTGTGGCTGGATGTTTCAGAACTGGTTTTGCCACAATATTTGAGACATTACCCTTTTTAGTCTCTCACAAGGGTAATCAAGAGAAGGTAGATCTTGAGCAGAGAACAGATATTGGATCTACCTAAAAGGAGAATGAAAAGCCTGATTGTGGGGTAACTTTGTCCACAATTCCTGTTACCCTGAATGTCTGATGCTGTCGTGTGGTCTGATTCTCTAGCAGCAGCTAATGGTTCTAAAGTAACTCAAAACATTCTCAACTTTTACCTACACACACTTCTTACTCAGTTGAGTCTGAGCCAACTGCTCTGCTGGATCATCTTTTCCAGATACTGAGTTATTTTGGTGAGGATGAAGGCAAAACCAAATACATGTATGTCAGCTACATCTTTGCAGCACATAGGTCTATTCCATTATTGCCTCCCTTTATGTCCACAAAGCACCAGGTAAACTAGTGAGAATTTCTCATCTCTCCTCCCTATTTATTTACAATTTTTGGGTCATTTATGCACACACACACACACACAAAAAAAAAAAAAAAAAAAAAGAGTGCCTTATTTCAAGGAACTTCTTCTATTTATTTGCATTGCCAGAGCTGTTCTCCATGGTGAAAGAGAGCTTTAAGACACCCTTTCAAGCCTCCCTGGACAAGAATCTTAGCTGCTGCTGTGCTGCTGCTCTTTGGTTTTGAATTTTAACCCATATCTAAGAGCAAGTCTCTTCTTACACTTGTAGATACACAGTAGCTTCTTCTAACATCTATACTGCTTCCTGGCTGGAATATAATTTATCTCAAGCATAACTGTCTGTTCAGAGACTTGTAGGGTAACAGTCAGTTTTATCACATGCTGTTGTTGCCCACCGGGGGTGATCTTGCTTGCAGACTGTGGTCCCTTGAGGATCTGTGGCCTTGGCCAAACTGATGTACTCTTGCTGTCCACATTTCATATAAACTATTAGTTTGTGTGTTCAGCTACTATGACACCAATTACTAGAACTTCACTTTCATATACCAGAAATTTCCATGAAAAATTTAAATGATGTGTAGATACTGCCTTAGAATGACTTTGTACTTCTTCCATTTATCCGTAACAGTGGCTGTGCTTGCAGCTGCAGATGGGAAAACACCACTCTACTGATACTGGTGATATAATCTTTCTGCTTCTCAGTCTGTGCCCAATTCCACAGGTACAATTAGACACTTTACAAATCAAATTTTTACTCATTTTTCTTGGCTAACTTGTCTTTGAGTATTTGTACATCTTTTTTGGTATGATTTGGACCATGGATATACTTCAGACAGTGAGCAAAACATACTGTGAGTTGCCATGATTTTCTCTGGAAGCACTTTTTCTTCTTTTTTTTTGGTCTTCAGCACTGTTTCTGAGACAGTTACTCAAGATCTTGATACTTTCTTTCAGTGAAACTACATGAAAAAGGCCTGGTCCCGAATTGTCTTTTACGGCTTCTGTTCATCTTCAATTTGCATAACTCTGTGGCTTTAAGATCATGTACAGAAGCTGTGGTGGTGCAGAAGTTGTAGCCTTGTCCAGAATGGTCTCTAAGATTTTGTACTGTGTTACAGGTCTTGCTATTCTACCGTATATGTAGATGAAATTTGATGAAATTTATAACATGTTGGACTTTCCTATTTTGTACTGGATTTGCTGAGCTGTATTCCTCCATTGGTTCCTTCCTCCACTGGAAGATTTGTGAGCTTCATAGTCTGTCCTCATTCTCTCCAGACTTTGGAAACATTATCGCATACAGAATTGTTTGCATATTTATAGGAGTCTTGAATCTTCAACAATTTCACAGATATTACATGTCTAATTTCAAAAAATAATTTCTGATTTTTCTCCAGGGTACAATGCCTTTCTATGGATTCTAGTATCAAGTCTCAAGACTGGTTTGCTACCAGAATTTACCTTTTGAAATTTTTTATTTTCCTTGCATTTAACATTTCATTCAGTCACTGTGTATAACAGATGCTGACCACATCCTGCCAGTCTCACGGATCCAGACAATATTCTGCTGTGCAAAGAGATAGATTTTCCTATAGTCCTTCTCTGAAACGTCATTCAGTCCTAGTGTCCAGTGTAAATGTTAGTATTATTTCTTCCAGAAACTTTATCCAGGAAGATACTAGTTTCCAGAATGGTAGTACCAAGGCATTTAAGCTTGCTCCGTCATTTCCCTTCTCCTTATTCTGTTTTGTAACCAAACAGCATCATTGTTGCTAAAACTCTTTCCTCGTAGGTGTTCTCCAACTGTATTACTCCCACTCCTTCACTGTTTGCCTATGTGATGTACTCAAACATAATGTCTAATGTAATTATCTTCTGGAGGCATGGGCGTTTCTTTTCCTTCACATGGTGCAATCCACTACTATTGCAAATGTGCATCAATAGGTTTCTGTCACTTTCTTCAAAAGAAATAGTACACAGAAGTGGCATTCTTGTCCTCACTACTAACTCCTTTATGAAAGAACGTATTTTATCACATCCTGGCATTTACACATTGATACTTCTAAATAATCTCATATCCATTTGGATATCTGCTTTGGATAGGTCAAATGCTTTCACTACCCTATTGATTTTTTTTTCTGATGCTTGTAATTTCTCTTCAATTTCTTTTGATTTGGATCCTGTATAGTAAAATTCTTATGCATTTCCATTTTTGAAAACATGTTTGGTTTTTTTTATTTTTTTTTTTTCAATCTAGAGGGTCAACCAACTCTTAGTTATTTTAGTGTTTACATTTTTGACATTTTTCTAAATTCATCATTTACAGTTTTGTTTTTGTTTTTAATCTAGGAAGATGGTTCAGCTTTCATTTTTTTCAAGGCATACAGTCTCAAATAGGTTAAACAGTCTACCTGTTTTTCCTCCTTCTGCTTTAGTGATCTTACAGCTGGCAACTCATGCACTGTAGATACTGCTGCCATTTTGCATGGTACATAACGGCAAATGAATAGCTATTTAAATTTGCAGATTACTTATTAAGAAGATATGATAAAGATATCATCTCATTTAATTCTTTCTATCCTTAGTCCTATCTTGTGATTAGTTTCAGTAAGGCATGCTTTATTTCTAACACCATGAATTATTTTTATTTGTACTGCTTACATACATGTGGAATAAATAGAGAAGGGCACACAAAAAAAACTTTTAGGACAAATAATGTGAAGTACACCTTCCCTCTCAGCTGCTAAACTGAATTTAGCACGAGAAGAGGAGAAAGGGAGACAGCTTCATAAAGAAGAGTCCTAATGTAACCCATTTGCCTCTATTATGAGATATATTGTTAGTTATCAAAATTCTGCATTAATATTTTCCAAGACTTTTGTAATTTGTTCAAAGGGTTTCACATAGGAGACAGGATGGCTCTGTAAGTAGTAGATTTGATAGTGAGGAAAAAACACTTTCTGGACCCAAGTGCAGAAGCATAGGTGGATCTAGACCACTATCTCCCTCTTGAGGGACATTTTTGAATATATATATGAATATACATATACATGTATGTGTATATATAGACATATCCATATCCACATAAATATTGCATATTTGTGCATATACATACACAGAGAAAGCATGGATAAACTGCTACAAAGTTCCATCAACCAAGACAATTATTTCAGACATTGTTGGAAGGACCAAGACTTGTCTTCATGCAAGGGGTTCTATCACTTCCCATGGGAGCTATACAGTTTAATCAGTTAGATACACATGTGCATTCATTTAGATTCACATATTTTCTACAACTTTGACTCACACTTCCTCTCTCCTATTGTCCATTTTGACAATTAATATGTTTTGGAACTGAGGTAGCTTATACATGCAGGATCATTTTTCTCCCATTACACTCATCTCTCCATCATTTTCAGCTGTGTTGCTTATCTCCTACATGTTATTGTTTCTTTGAGGAAAAACTGGAGAAGGAGTGAAGTTAACTGGAATAACAACAACCACCACCTGGAATATGGTAAGGAAAAAATAGACAACAACAAAACATACAGTAGGAGATGTCAAGAAACTAGAGACAGCATCCTCTGAGATGATACAAAATAAGGATGGGTTATATTTAGGCTCTTGGGGGACATTTTTTGCTTTTTATTATTTAATTTTACATCTCTATTTAGAATTGTATTTAAAAATATTTGAAAGACAGCAATATCACTACTGCTATTTCTGCTTCAGCACTGGATTTCTCCAGTCAGTGCTGCAAAATCTGTTCTGTATAACTTTGCTGTTTAGCCACACATTTCTAGAAATTCTACTTGCCATTATCCCTTACTCAAAAGATTTTTTACCTAACTCCTCGATTCACTCTCTTAAACCGGTGACATCAAAAACTGTTTAGATCTACGCCTCACATTCCTTTTGGTAGATACAGCCAAGGGAAGGCCTTGTTAAATACATCTGGTATCTTGCATACGCAACAAATTATCAGGAGTCTGAGCTAGTATCCTCATAAAGCTATATCTCTTTGGCCATCCACCAGAATGCACAATCTGTGACTGTCGCTATAGGAATCTGCACATCAGCTTGTTTGGCTTCACAACTGCTGCTGCTGGAGATGATCCTGATAGGCACAAAAGATATGAAATGCACCTTTTGATCTCTGCTACAGGAACTGCAGGAAACCAGTTTTAACTAGGCATATAGTAGGTCAAAATGATCAAAAGGGTGGAAAAGGAGTTAACTAATAAAAGACTGTGACCCACTGCTCAAGGTAGGTAGCACTACATGTCAAGACTGAGTAGAAGACAGGTGTTAAAAGACCTTAGTTCCCTGATGTACATAGGTTTGATCTTCCACAGGTGTAATGATTTTAATCTCTCTGGGATGCCCATTCATCATTATTGTTCCATTCATCACCACTGAAGATCAATGGACACATCAGTTTTAGACCAAACACAGCATATGCAGTAACATATTGAACAAAATAGCAGAAGAAAAAGGGGGTATTTATGCTATTTAGCATTCGATGCTGAAATTAGAAACCATTTTTTTTAATCACTCAGTGCAAAAAGACAGGTTACCCTGGAGCAAAAGCCCTCACAGAGGCATCCAGAACAAACTCTCATGGTGCTACAGGAGGAGAGGACATGGTAAAATACTCCAAAATCTCATTGCTGCTATCTTTCCCTAACCTTATGGTAAGGGCAACAAGAAGAAATAGGGACTAGTGCATGCTCAGTTTCAGATGTTCAGTGTCACAGCTGCAAAAAATAAATAAAAAGAATCAAGCACACATACAGCATTAAGAAAAAGGAGACTCCAAGGCCCCTTCCTTAATCTCTTGCTATAAATCCTGTTGCATGTATTTTATTTGGCAGCAAGCTATTTCAGTATATAACACTGACATTTTTCAAACAAGTCAGCTCTGATTTCAAACCCTGAATGCTAAGAAGGACATTGGTGTCGTCACCTTAATTCTTTACTCCTGATTAACCTCTATGATAACAGGGACTTTTTATTTTCAGTCTTATTTTTAATGTTTCTGTAAGTGAAACAGACACTCAGCTTCATATTAAGAGTCACAAAATCTGTTAAACACTTACTGATATAAAATCAATGATTAACAAAACCTTTGCACACTGGTGATGCCTTTAATAATTATTTCAGAGATCTGGACCCAGGTGTCATGATAATTACAACCAATAATAGCTCTAATACCTTTTGAATTGATTACCATGGATCTGTTCATACTTGCCAAGACAGAAATACGCCAAAGACTGCTGCAGATAGTCTGATTTAGACCTGAAAGTTTTTAGCCTTTAGAAAGCCTTTGTAAATTAGAAAGAAGTCTAACTGTGTACATTTTTGCCCAGGCTTTCTAAAAGAGACAGGAATAGTTCATGACACAGACAATATTTATTAAAAAATAAATAAAGTTAACTAATACAATTTTACATGCTGAATGTTAAAAGTAATAATAAGCTGTGAACAGCAATACCACTTAAGCTAAAGGCAAGATAAAATTCAGGCATAGAAATTAAATATTGAAAGCAAAAATTACCTTTTCTCTCTTTGAGCCAAGTTGCTTGGGTTTTGTCCTTAGAAATAAGCAAACTGGGTACTGTGCAGAGGAGAAATCTGAAAGTGGTATCAAATTTCAGTAGTGTCTCATTTGCTAGTGTGGAAATAAGTATCAAGGGATCTTGCCATATAACTGAATTCAGTCATTTGCTCCTCTACAATGTTTTTAGAGGTTAGCAGTATTTGAATGGTATTTTAAGCTTTAATATCACAGAAAGTGCTTATGTTTAGCATACCCTCAGCCATGGTAATATGTGGATGATTTACCAACCAAGTGATCAAAAAAGCATTATATGCACCATGCACCTTGGAAGACATGGGTTTCAACATGCATCTGAAATATTTATATTTCAAAAATTCCAACATTCACATTTCTGGTAGTAATCATAAGAATGCCTAACATCTTAAACAGTGCTTCACATCTTCACTTTTATACACTTAATTAACCTTTAATGAGACAGCAGCAATGTATTTATGTAACATTAATTCATCAATATAACAGGGAAACCAAATCATTACAGACTACTTTTATCTCATCTAGATTTTAAAAAACCCAACAATTTTGGGTATATAACATCAGGATTTTAACTGTCTGGGGTCCCTACACAGTCAATGAATAGAAGGAAAGAGAGAAATAGAGATGAAGACACCCAAGAGCAATTATTCCATGAAGGAACGTGACATTTAGCTTCTCTCCAAACTTCAAGGAGGAACCATGAGTTGTACTGGACAGTGTTCACATTTTGACCCATAGATTCAAATTTAGTGATGGATACAGGCAACTTGTGTCATGTCACCTCTGATTTGAGACTTTAACCCACAGTTCAGAGGACATAGCTAGGGAAAAGGTAATACAAGAAGCAGGCTTTGGAGCTGCTAGGAAAATGAAAACCTGAGGCCTCGTTCCCAGTTGCTAGTAATGTAATTAATAGACTACTGAAATCAACACAGTTCAAATATTATAATTATAACTGTAATACTCTCAGGGTATTAGCATGATACAAAGGCACAGGCCTCATGATTCATTCAGTTTTCCAGATATCAGTGAATAACAGAGAAGATGTTACCAGAACAAAAAAATTGACAGATACAACACACTCTGTTATCACATTGAGGCAATGATTCTGTGTAAATGCTGGTCTCAGAACAGATACATTAATGGGTAATAATATAGGTGTGATCTGGTTGCCTAAAAGTAAGTGTCAAGTGTAATTTGAGATACCTTATTGTGCCCTGTTTGGCCATGGCTGCTGCTCTGGAAGAGCATCATGAAGTTTTGGGTCTCCCACATGTCCTGCGTACCATCTGCCTGCCCCAGGAGAATGTTTCAGAGTATCTCAAAACAGCAATAGATGCCTATATTTAGGCAAACGACTGAGTGTCAGTTTGCTGCAAGCCAACAGAATTACTGAACAAACAAATCACTACCTTCTGAGAACAGAAGTATCAGAATCTGATCCAGACATTTTTTGCTACTTGCACCCCATGGGATGAATATGTGCCAAGTACATCTAAAATTCTGTCTGTGGATTTTCTCCCTTTCTCTTGAATTAGAGTGACTATTTATTTGAAAGGAGAAACAGGAAAGATATGATCTCATTTACATTTAAAATATACCAAGATTTGTGATTAAAGATGTAAAACAGTACACATTAAGGGAAATGTCAAAGCCATTCATAAAGTAAAATCTATTTATAGGTTGCGATATAAGCAGAGTTTGTATCAAGTTGTGTTTTTTTCCTACATTTTTTATTGCAAATTTTATAAATTCTCATTTCATATTAATATTCAGTATTTGTATTGTATGTGGACACTATGTAAACATGAATGTTCACATTGTCATGTTGTTATGACAATTTGGTTCATTTTTTATAACTTCCATAAATTATCTATGAAACTGCAAACTAGCTTTATCACTGGCATCATCATTTTCAGAAGCATATTAAATATTTTGTGAAAAGTGTATCAACATAAAGGAACAAAGGGAATAGCTCATCATATTTGATTATTTTATGATATATTTATATAAATACTTAGTATGGTATGTTTGATGACTGCAATCAGGCAAGTGGGACAAGCTCACAAGAAAAAGCTTTAGAAGAGTGTCTGCTCGATAATGAATTTAAATCACTTAGAATTTGCAAGTGAAAATAATAAGATTATTGTATCTGTGTATTCTCTGGGTTCTGTGTAAGTGTACTGGGACTGGCACCAGCACGCTTTGAACTGCTGCAGTGACCTGGTAGACCTTTTGCTCCTGTGGATTCATTTTAGTGGTCTGATGTCTCTGGATAGATTTACCCCATGAGTCAAGGGTTGAGCAAATTCATTCATGTTCATGCTTGTAAGCCCCTGGGACCAAGTACATCTATAGAAGAGTCTATGACATCGCATTAGAATTTAACAGCAGGAACATCATCACCTTTCTGGCATTTTCTCTTCAAAGACAGACAAATATAAAGCATCTGCTTTCGTCTTACATGAAAAGCTTAAGGATGCTACAGTAGAGTAGGCACAACACCAGAGTTTATAATAGCAGAAGTTTCAAAGTAATCAAGCATGCCTGTTGCTCGCCAGCAAGTAGGAAAGTGTGAAACCACAGGAATAATCTGACCAACCAATTGAATGAGATTTACTGTTATAAAACACCATTTGGCATGGGTACTTACCCACTCAAAATCATGTTTCCTTTTAGCATCTATGTTTTGTTAATTAAATTAATTGATTTGTTATATTATGGAATGCTATAGATAGATTCTATTGGCTTAGAAAATGAAAAGACTTCTAACCTAATTGACCAGAACCAGTTTGTACTGCCTAATTATTAGCTGATGATACAAAAATGCTCTTCTTAAATCTCTCTTACATCATTTTGAAAAGTTCCAATACAGTTAGACACAAAACGTTCCTGGACACATAATAGACAAGCAAGTCTAACATAATTTTCAATTTTTTTTTGTCAATAGTAGTATAGCAGAGTTCCTGCCCCAAGCATTATGCAGAGAAAGAGATGCCAATAAAACTCTTTTGTTTCTGCAGGATAAATGAATGAAACTGTGTGAGGAATTTTGGCAAGTTGACATGTTTGTCTGCATATCAGTAATTTTCATTTTAGAGGAATCTCAGATGTGACTGCAAATTATTAGTTAAAAAATTAATCTGAAATCAGCAGGAAATCACACAGAATGTCACTGAAAGACAGGTGAGGCCATGCCTTAATTTATGTTATTGACATATGTTAGTTCCAATTGGGCCTCAAACTAAGCCTTTAAGGACAAACAAATCAGCATTTGCTTTACTGGAAAGCTTCTGACTAGCTTTACTGCCAACGTGGTCTTTCCACTGGCCTGTTGCTAGTCCAAGAGATTTGACAATATGTGGGGTATTAATACTGGAGGTCATTTAACACCTCTGGAGGATTACATAGATTTGTATGTGTGCTCTTTCTAATTACAGTCTGTTGACAGCTTTGTATTTTCCAGCACCAAACCAGTAGTTTCAAGATGATGCTGCAGGTCTGGAACATCCAGGAATAACAGAATACAGTTCAATAAAAGCACTATTCATGAGAAAGTATTACATCCTCCTTGTGATATGTGGAAGACACCAAGCTAATGCACTGTCATTTCATTGACTGAAATGGCCAGTTAAAGCATAGCCAGTGATAGCCACTGCCATTGCTGAGACTCTTAGAAAAAGTTTTGTCATGGCGACAAGGAAAGCACCACCAAGCAGACCTTGTGGAACTAAATTCTTAGTAGTAATATGAGGCCATCAGTGTTTTTAAAAAATTGTTTTAAGGGATGTTCTGCTATGTTCAGACACAGATCTTGAAAACAACATTGTACTCAGAAATGAGTGATCCAAATAGCTTGAGTCATAGCAAGCAAAGCACAGTCTTAAGGGTCTTAAGGGATAGTATGTAAAGAAACATCACACTGAAGAAATACCACCATGATAAAGGAGAATGCAGTACATCTATATCCATCTGTGGAAATTGATAATCACCTTTTAATGAAACTATAGACAAGTAAGGTCCTCACAAAAATCCCTACTGGTCTACTAAATAAATTGCATTTTTCTGTGACACAAAATATTTACATAATATGAATAATTATGTATATATAGGTGATATGCTTGAGGGAAGGGTGACGTATGGGTGGACCTTGACAGGCTTGAGAAGCAGGCCAATGTAAACCTCAAGAAATTCAACAAGACCAAGTGCAAGGTCCTGGATCTGGGTTGTAGCTACCACCAGTATCAGGACAGACTGGAAGATGAGTGGATTGAGAGCAGCCCTGCAGAGATGGGCTTGGGGATATTGATAGATGAAACTGGCGATGAGCTGGTAATGTGCACTTGCAGCCAAGAAGGCAAATCATATCCTGGGCTGTATCAAAAGGAGCATGGCCAGCAGGTTAATGGAGGTGATTTTCCCCCTCTACTCTGCTCTGGTGAGGCCCCACCTGGAGTCCTGTGTCCAGCTGTGGCGTTGCTAGTACAAGAAAGAAATTGACAAGATGGAGCAGGTCCAGAAGAGGGCCACAAAAATGATCAGAGGGCTGGAGCACCTGTCTTATGGAAAGATTGAGGGAGCTGGGGTTGTTCAGCCTGGAGACGACAAAGCCCCAGGATGACGTTATTGTGATTCTATGATTTTACGTTTTTCTTTTTTTTTTTTTTTTTTTTTTCCTGTGAACATATCCGTGAGAGGGAAAAAGGGAGAAAGACCACTAGTGCAAAAATTACAAAATAAGATACCATTGATAAGATGGAGGCTGTCCTCGACATGATAACCTGGTGCATGGCTCTTCCTGAAAACTGGAAAAGCTGGAGTATTGCAACTGGCATGGTTCCACAACCCCACTTCTTAGGCAGAGAACAGTATCAGAGACCCAGATTCCAAAGCACAGGGGCAGACATTCATGTCAGGTTTCCTGCTGTGCAGGAAAAACCTGAAAATGCTGTGACTCTGGACTGTAACCATGGCTTACTTCCCAGTATCTCAGCCAAGGTTTCAAAAGCTCCCAGGTTTCCTGTTTTAAAGTTATGTTTTGGGGCAAAGAAGTGTCACCTGTAGTGATCTGTACCTATGGGACAGTCCATATGGAAAGGGTGCTGGAAGCTTGGCAGACATTCCTAGTAGCAAAATTAATATTCCTCTAAAATACTCACTGATGATTGACAAGAATGTCAATCTCCTAGAAGACTTACAGGATCTCAAAATCTTTGTTTGAAAACCATAAAGACTTTATGGTTCTATATTTATTTTCCTTCAAATTGCCTGGGTTTTAAAGGGTCTGGTTTAAAAATAAATATAGAAATCGTACAGAAATGAAATATATAAATCACACAAAGCTGGGAAGCCCTGAATTTTTGGCCAGCTCTAATTAACACATTCCCGCTATTTTTTTTTTTTTCCCCTTTGTGGAATGCAATTCCTTATTTTGTTAAAATTAGTCTCCTAGCTCAATGCTCATCTATATTTGCCTATGTTTTATTGTATAACTACTCCTACAACTCACCCCAAATAAGTAATTTCATTATGGGCTCTATTATTAATGGTAGAAACAGTTTTGCTTTGTGCTGGGCAAGGAGTACAGGGAATGTGTTGGTTTTTATTAATGAACAATGCCAGAATTCCTTTGCAAACTCCAGAGAATTTGTGAGCATTATTAGAAACTCATTCACAGCCACATATGAATCACTACAGTTTTCCTGTGCAAGAATGCTTCACTCTGAGTAGGGTATTACACACAATAACTGTGCCACTAGCAAACATCACCCCGTTATGCTTTGCCTTCTATCCACGTCTGCTTGCCAGACTGTTCAGCCTGCGCTCAGCTATCCTGACTTCTAAAAGACCCAGAGAACTCAGCCAGTGAAGAATTTATATTCGCTGTTGCTAATGCCCAGAATGCTACTACTTTTAATCTATTTTCAGATATCAGATTAAATAAATGAAAGATTCCTATGTGATAGCCTTTCCTCAAAGACTTCTGTGAGAAGATATTATATAATACCTATCCTAATTCCAAAGTCCTAGAAAGTTCAGCTAAGAAGCGTCCTCATGAGTTCAAGCAGAGCGTCCTTTCCTGTCCATCAGGAAGCAGAAACAACAGATGAAATAATAAGTGCAGCTATGCAGACTATCTCATATTCATCCATCTATCCACGGGATTAAGTTAGAAACATAGCCCTTAGGTCTTGTTACAGACAGAAAATAGAGAAAAAGAAGAAAAAGGACATCTTCTGAAGGTGACTCATCTCTTAGTCAGGCGGCGTGATTGCTGTTTACAATCTTCTAATCTCTTCACTGCTTTGGGAAAAAAAAAATAGAAAAAAAAAGAAAAAAAAAAGAAAAAAAAGAAGAAAAAGAAAACACCTCCTCACTCCCTCCTCCCCCCCAAAATCAAAACAAAACCCACAACCTTAAAGCAACAGTATTCTTACTGTTCTTTAGACATTTCTGTAAATAGGCAGGACAAATCTAGTCCTGAGTGCTGCTGGATGTAAAAGGTAAGTTGAATAAACAATGAAACACTTATTTTCAATCAACAGCTTGACATTTACAAAGTTATTGCATGACATATCATGTCATGTATTATGAACTTCTTTAAGTAAAGGCCCAACCTAGGCACATATTCAGAAATTACATTAAAGGAGGCTTGGGTTTTACTCACATTAATACATTAATTACATATAAATACCTGGAACCTGAGTCTTACTTTCTTTTTTTTTTCTTTTTTTTTTTTTTCTTCTTAATGCATCATCATGAAGAATATGTTTTTATTCAAAATAACAACTAGTGTATTTTTATTCTGTTATTTTACTGGATGGAGATTCGATACTTTCACAGCAACTTCTATCACCATCTAAGAAAGATCTCAACCTTGCTATTCCTCAAGAGAGCACCAAGATCTTTCCTACTCCAGTGCTGAGGGAGTTGAAACCAATAAACAGCTAGTTGCAAGTGAGGTGCAAAATTATCCCTTGCTTCTACAGACTATCTGTGTTACCATCATAGGGTAATAATAAATGCAATTATATAATTCCACTGAATTCTGCTGCTTCAGTTTCACCTCTTACTCTGAATTTGCCTCGAGATTTTTATAAAGAATACAGGTTTTATTTTTTTTTTTTTTTTTTTTTTTCGAAAATATGTTGGAAATTTTATTACTGATTTTACTAGCCATACTCCTTTTCAGTGCTAGTCAGGCAAATTCTTGCCTTTAGAACAAAGCTTCATGGCAATTTGAAACCTGTAGTTAAAAGTCCTGAGTCAAGCCAAGAAGAGACTGAAGGGCAAAATGTGTGACCTGCACCTCCCCGGGATGAAAATGTGAAGGTAGTATGACTTGGAGGAGTATCACTGTCTCAGAATTCCCCTCAACCAACACCCTCTGTCTCAAGGAAGTAGAAATTTGTTTCTGGGCCATGATAGTCATCATTTACAGAACTTGCACTGACATTCAGGAAGATCTGTGAAAGCAAAGGTGGAAGGTTTTGATGCTGAGGTTCCTTCCCTTACTTTCTTCTCCCTTTTCCAGGTATGGACTTTCCAGCTCTGACCCAGTAGCTTGCAAAAGCATGGAAAAGTCAAGTAAGGCTTTGTCTAACCCTGTATTTGTTAATGTTTTTGTCAACTTGAGAGGTTTGATTTCTTTCATTCCAGTTTATTGAAGTTCTGCTGGTTCTCCATGGATTATCTATTCGAGGGATCACAATTTCTCACTGTTACTACAATTCTGAATATTTTCAACTTTTCACAGCAGTTTAACTCTAAGCAAGGGTTAAAAGATCCTTCATTAGCCAGGAGGTTCATTAACATCAAAATGAGTGTATTTCTCAACTATATGGTCTGATTGCAAGTCATCACTTCACATAAACTGACAATCTCATACCCCGGCACCACCTCACATAACAGAAACACACAAAATACTGTTTCAGTCCTTCAGATTTCTGTCCCTCCAAAGGAAGTAGCAGCATTACATTACAGTGTAAAGTCATATTAGGTGTAGGTGGTCAGGTATTGGCCATGGAGGGCTGCTGAGGTGGCCTCTGTGAGAAGAGACCAAGAATTCCACTGAATTCTACTGCTTCAGCAGAATTCTGCTTCTGTCTCTTCTCTGTGAGAAGAGACCAAGAGACTGTGCAGTATACAGCTGGTGCCAGTCAGCTCTAATGGATCCATGGTAGGTTAAGCCCAACAGCCAAGGTGGTGTCCCCTGCAGGAAAAAAATATTTAAGAAATAACAAAATGATGGGTAGGCAGAAGAGGAGAGAAAAAGCCCGAAACCCAAGCAGGAGAAACTGGAGAGGGAACATCAAGGTCAGAACAGTAGGAGAAGGTTCTCCACAGTGGAGCTGGTGGGTATTTCATGAAGGACAAGGACCCCATGGAGAGTCCATGCTGGAGCAATGGAGAAGTGTGAGGAGGACAGAGTGGCAAAGACAAACTCTTACGTACTGACCATAGCCCTCATTCTCTGTACCCCCTACACAACATAATGTCAGTAAAGTACAAAGGATCAGAAGAGTAAGGATGAACCTGGGTAACAGAGGAGGAAAATTATTGTTTTAATGTTTGTTATTTTTGTTTGTTTGCTTCTCACTGCCCAAATCCATTTTAATTGGCAATAAATTAACTTTTCCAGAGATGAGTGTGTTTTGGCCACGATGGTAAATGGTAAGTCATCTTCCTCTCTTTACCTCAGTCAAGTGCATTTTATTCCTCGTTTCTCTTTTTCTTTCCCCTCGTCTTGCTGAGGTGGGGGGAATGGGTGAGCAGCTGGGTGGGAGTTTGGCTGTTGGCAATGGTTAAACATCTAAGGAAGCCAAAAGGTTTTACAAGTACTCAGTCTGCTTTATGAAGGCCTGTGGAATCAGCTGGTATATGTGCAGAGAGTGAGCTGTAAAATGACCTTTATCCTCCATATGATGATGGAGAAAAAGACTTTGTCTTGACAAAATAAAATAACAGCCGATGAATTTGCAAGTGATTTTAAGTTGCTTTTCTATGATTACTTCAGTTTCTAGGCTGATAACCTCTCTGAATCTTTAACTTCACCTCGCTTCTCATTTCATTTTCAGTTCTGGATGAACTCTTCTCTGCTGTATAGGGAACTTATTATTTGTATGTTCTTTATCAAGTGATGATCCCGCTTCATACCCTTCACTGCATAGTTTTCTTCCCTCTGATCTTGACATCAACTATCTGACCCAATATTTGTTGTTCTGCCTTTTGTGAAGCTCTGAGGAGCAAACAGCATCTAATCTGGCATTTACAACTTCTAATATTGTGGGTCACTCTTGATAAAACCTTTTTCAAACTGCTGTGATACACATGTTGCATAACATTGTGCATTGAAAATACCCTTTGTAAATCTAATCCTGCTGGCAATCTTCAGGATAGGAAAGGCAAATACAAATGGAAGAAATATATCTATACTGATATAATAATGTATTGACAAAAATGCAATCAAATACTTAATAAGATTGAATAACTTGTTTTGTTTTGTTTTGTTTTATTTTGGTTTGGTTTGGTTTTTTTTTTGCCTAGGTAAGCCCACATAAAATTTACTCTATGACTGCCTGTCATCATTCCCTCCAAAGCATCTTTGAGTAACTGACATTATTAAATAATATCATAGCATAAATAATTAATGTCCCTCAAAGCTAGAAGAAGAGCCATCATGAATTTGGAAAGGGAAGTGATATACATTTGTAAAATCATGAGATGCAGAAACAGACATAAAATACGGAAATGAGGCTACATAATCTCAACTCACTCTGAAACAACAGCCTCATTTTTAAAAGACAGATCAAATTACAAATCAACATTTTCTACCTGGAACAGGGAAATACTGTGATCTGTAAGTCAAAAGCCTTCTAGCATTTGCAAATTGTATTATGGTACCTCTGATTAAAGTATGGGTATGTTCCAGAATTAAGAAAATAAAAGAAAAAAAGAGAAGCTGAACTTGCTATTGAAAGAGCTGATCTAACACATGACAGCATCTTTTTTGTTGATGTTCATCTAAATGAACTTCTCTGAAAAATCTTTCCATACTTCTTATTTGGAATATGAAGCATGCAAGCTGACTGAAATGCTACAGCACAGGGGGATAGACGAATAACACACTATAAGCTAAACTTTCTGAGCATCAAGGATCTTCTGTTTTTTCCCATGTCCTTCTAGGGTCAGTGTGTGTTTTTCCAAAATAATTTGTGTGTTATGACTTACTCCACAGAAGAGTTACTATCCATGATAAATTAAGATATTTTTGGTTTGTGGTTTCCCACGTTGGCATGTCTATGTATTATATTAGTATAAAACTTATGTGCCACCAATAGTTTTTGAACATAACTCAAACATCTCCAGACTGGTCAGTCTACTCATGAACTCACAAGTAGGTATTTGGAAAAGTCAGTGCTCATTTTACCTTTTTTTTTGCCAAATAAACTGAATGGGATGCAGAATCCTTGATGATTTATTAAATGGTTCCATTGTAGTCAGAAATCTTACAGCAGCTGGTCAACAGCTGCAGCATGCCCCGGCGTTCAGTACCTCAGCTTTCAATCAGTCAGATGGATTCCACTTTATTCACAACAGTGCTTGTGGTTTTCAGTGGGGTGATCCCAGAAACCCCAGGCAGTTTCTTCCATTCAGCCAGTCTAAGGCATTAAGTAATCCACTGGCAACTTTCTCTTAATACTGTCTAACTTCTCTGCATGAACGACCCTTTCTTGTTTTCATATTGAGCCTCTGGAGAGGGCAAGTGTAGTTAGTCATTCACAATGTTCTTGGGTTAGCTTCCATTTAGAATTTATGAGCCTCTTCATTACACTATTCTGGGCATGGACCTTATATTTTTTTCTTTTCTACATGTGCCCAAAATAAACAGGATTGCAACAGTAGGCAAATTATACCCTATTCCAAATTATGCTAAATTTACCAGACTTGTGATTTCAGAAAAAAGAGACTCACTTGTTTAGTCAGACTGGTGTGTAATTGGGTTTTGGTAGTGTAATTTGAGCACTTCAGGAGCATGGACATAAATCTGGTTTGGACTCAAGTGAAGCCCTTAGTCTGGGCAGGGACACAAACGTCACTTGCAGGAATAAAACTTCTGCTACGAGAATGGATTTTTGTTTGCTCATGTAGGTGTTGAATAATACAGACTCAAACACACTCCCCTGTGGTGGGTCATACTGTAGTTTCCAGTATTGGCTATGCCTCTTGTAGTGTTCAACATAGAAATCATTGTTGATTATGGGGAATTTTGTTCTTTTTTAGATAGAAATTGTATCAGTCATACTATGCATTGATTTTCTCTCATATACTGTATTTTGTCTAAAAGCATCTGGCGCTGTATGGTGTCAGACACAGCTGACTGGCCTTTGAACACCGCATCTGTGCCCATATCACTTTCAAACCCAAATTCAGCAAGTTGAATCATGTTCAGTGCTCAGCCAGGACGCTTTCTCAAGTGTAATTCACCTTGCTTGGAGAGAAGGTGGTGTTCAGCCACTGGTGACAGACAGTTTATAAATTACTTCAGTGCTTTATCTTTAAAATGATATATTAAAGACATTGGCTTGATGGGGTTTGGCTCTGGAGCATCCTTCCCCCTTTTTAGAAGTGCTGTAACACGAGCTTGTAACAAGTTCTTGGGGGTTGTCTGCATAGCTGAGCATAAGTTATACAACTGGATCAGCCAGGCATTTGTCACTGGTCCCAAATGTTATCTCTGAAATAAGTCTGCACTTTAGGCAGATTCACTTGCAATGTACTGTGAAAAGGGTACTTATGATGGGACAGCCACTGGATGCAAAACTTTTCAGCCAGTCAAGAAGTCTTTCCTGTTTCAAAATTCACAGCCTGTAGAGAGGCAGGTGCAGTTCAGGTGTCTTGGATGCATATCCATTTGCTGGTCAAGAATCATTACTCATACCTGGTTATTCACACATGAAAAAGGTTGCTGAACAGAAACTGTGACTACTTGAAGCATGAATATGATCTAACTTTCCAAATGCTAATTCACTAAGTCTTACCAGACCTTTTAGAAACTGCTGGAACTGAATCTGCTTTAAATTATTCTATTTTAAGGCCAGAAGTGATCAGCAGAGTCTAGTCTGACATTCTGCATAAGACAGGCCAACGAATTTCACTGAGTTCTCCAGACCACAAATCCCTTCTTAGATCCATCAAACCTTCATATCTTTGTCATGCAAAATCACAGAGTTTGTGGGCTATTTCCAGGTTGTGAATTTGCGGTTTTCAGTCAAGGCCTTTAGTTATCTAAGTAATAATATAAATTTTTTGTGTTAAGATGCTGAGTTTTCTGGAAAATTTTGTTGCAATGTGCCAAGATTGCTTGCTATGGAGAAAGGGAATGAAACCAACTGTTTCCTCTAAGAACTCCAATTCAGTAACATAATCCTGTGTTTAAACTTTCAGGAATTGTTGTCACTCAATGTTAACACACATTTCCTTTTCACTCTGCAAAGTATCTTCAATAGGCTTCTGATCCTAGCATGACTATAGGTGAAAAGGGCTTTTGGATTCACCCAGGATGGCCTACCACTTTCCTGCATGACAAATGGGAAATGCCACAAAAGAGATATGTATACTGCTTTACTTAAAAGTGTATTTTCAAATCTTTATTTCCCTCTAAACAGGATGAAAAAAATCATAGGAGTCCAGAAATTCTGAAAAAGATAATGCCAGGTGTTTTGAGGGGAAGCTATAGGAACAGATGGGCTTACTGGAGGAAGTAAAATAAAAATTTCTAGATGCTATATTTGAAACTTAGTGAAGAAAAGCAGCTGAATTTGGAGGATGGTGCCAGCATCTACCCTCTGATTTGAGTGAAGAACTTGACAGAAGTGCAGAACCAAAGCAATAAGTGCTGTATTTCTTCTTATTTCCAAAATCAGAGGGAAGGCTAAGACCAAATTAATAATGTAGCCTTCACACGAAGGTTGTGCTCTGACTTGATGTATACTACCACACATGGCCTTGTTCTCAACAGCTGTGTAACTCTACAAGCTTCCATAGAGCCAGCACATGTAATCTCCACTGCTGGCACCAATTATGCTTGGCATTGTATCCAAACACCCACTTTGCACCAGATCTGTCAGTATCAAAGCCATGAGGCTGGAACTTTTCCTGTGTTCTGGAATGCATTGATTCAAATAACTCGTCAAAGCTGTAATTATGAATAACTGTTATATCTGTATGCTTCTTTTGGACTGGGTATCACTAGAGAGTAGAAAGTTATAATAAAGGTAATTCAACTGTGGCAAAGCATACCATACCACACTATACTGTACTATAGGGTCTGTTGTGCAAAAGACACCTTATATGTCAGGAACTTAGGGCAGTAGGCTATTGCTCTCTTGCAGTGTTGGTCTGCAGTTGAAAACAATAACACATACCTCCTTCCCAAGCCTATATATTCTTAACAATTTATACATACAAAATAAACATGCACATAATTCTTAGGGTTTTAAACAAACACACCATGTACATTATAGTCCTATTAGAAAAGGCAAGTCTAGATTGCATGAAGACAAGTAGATGCAGATTATCTATGAGGGAGCTAACACTTGGAATCTATGGGAGGCTACAAAAAGAGCAATGGCCTGCTGAGACTCATTGATGATCCACACAGCAAACCAACAGGATGTCAATCTGTGGTCCAGCATGGTGTACTCTACCCTTCACTCAGCCACCTGTGAGCAGTCCCGATGAAAACCATTGGCCAGTCATTCAGCAGACAGCTCTGCATGTGCAGGTTTACCCAGGAAGCTCTTAAAGCTTGGTTCTGCCTTTCACCCTAGCTGGTGCAGAACAACTGCCTTGTCATTCACAGCAGTGTTGAACCCTTTCTTACCCTTTAAGATAGGTCCTATGTGGAAACAAGCATGCACATTGACTACTACTCTTCATTATGTAGCTCGTACCCTTAAATTATAACAATCATGGAGAAGACATGAATATACATTAAGATGTTTGCTTCCCTGTCTGCAAATATCTTCCTGAAATGCTCTTAGAAGATTCAACATTTAACCACGATAGTTACGCAAGTTATTTTGTAAATTGTTTTGCAGAAGAATGAAAGCTGTATAAGTAAGAATTGAAAACTACAATGTGATATGTATTTCTGAAAATAATTTTAGGGCATTCAGTCCAGCTGTGCATCTCTTCATTGGTTCCTACACACAAGTAGTCAATTATGTGAAATATTTAAACAAGAGACATTATCTTTGAAACTCGTAACATCATTTACTTACAGCTCTGTTCTTTCATATTAGCTTACGTTACTAGAAAAATGGAAATAAAATAACTTCTACTACAGCTGTATATTTGCAGTTAGCAAAAGGGACTTGCATTGGGAAAATGGACAAACTGATGCAAGCTCTTTCAAATTGCACACCTGTGGCAACTGCAAGTTATGGTTTGATTGACATGAAAGTAGCAGTCAAAAGAACAACTTAACCCTAATTCTTGTATCACTCACCTCTCTCTTTTGTTCAAAGCTTTCCATCACCCTTCTCTCTTTAAAATTACTTGCTTCTCTGAAGCTGTCCCAGTTTATTTCCTTAAATCTTGCCTCCCCCTGCTGGTTGTGCAAAACAGAATTCATGAATAAAAAAATGCTGTCCGAAAGCTAACTAACGTGAGAGAATCACCAGTAATAAGAAAGGACAGTCCCAGTCCCGACCCTGTAGTAGCACGGGCACATCTTCATGTATACACTGGAGGCTCTTGGACCTCCTCCAAGCTGCATTGTTGCTTATTCACACAGAGCAGGATCCACTTTCTTCTCCAATATGATCCAATTGCCAAAGCTTTTTTTAGGGGGGGGAGTTGTTTTTTGGGTGTTGATTGCTTGTAGTGGTTTTTTTTTTTGGTTTGTGAAACAGGTAGCATAATGAAGCCTCTGTAAATAGGAGGTCCCACCTATCTTTTAATGATTGGGTAAAGTTAGAAAAGATCACAGATGGGCAAAACATTATTTTTGGTTCCACATCCAACATATCTTTGCTGAATGACTGGGTACAGTGACAGAATGCATGTACTGTAAGTTGGTGTGTTTTCTAAGATGCTAAAAATTTACTCTACAGCCAGCAGTTTATTTCTGTAAAGTCTTAATTAGCTTTAATTGCCATAAGTCTATTTATACCTATTTTCACCCATTTATTCATTATTTCTTTATGTTTACAGAACCAGTATAAGAACATCTAGATTGTGATGTTGAAAAAGGTTTGTTAATTCAAACATATATGAACCACAGGATGTATAATTTTCAGAACTACATCTACATGGGCTGCAATTTACATTAAATTGCTGTTTTGGTTAAATGGCACCTTAGCTACCAAGCAACTCTTTGAATAGTTGTTTCTTTAATTATTATTTAATTTTGTGATTATGACTGGTTTTCAGTTAAAGAGGGTGCTACTGACAAATTCAATTAAAGGAAAATAGAGGACTTAATGGTCCATGCTAATGATTCATTTCATACATAATATTTTATCATTTTCTGTGCAAATTTATAATGAGTGCTTAGCTTGTATTAATAAATGCTTACATTTAGTCTACATAAACTGTAATGATTAAAATATTTTGCTAACGATATTTGTTGATAAATGCTTTTAAAACTATTAGGTCCCTACTTTAAAGTAGTTTTATCAGCATAACTTTCTATGGAAATGTATATTTTGTCATTAAGAAGGAAACGCAGGTATAGGAATGTAATAACATATCCACAAACAATGTTTTTTGATGTTTAAACAGCTCATGATACGCATCTGCTACACTTAGGAAAACAAACTTTGAAGAATTATGGCAACCAGTTCAACACATTATCTGATTTTATAATATCACATGAAGAAGAATGAGTTTGATAAATCACCTTTGCAAGTATCTGAATTAAGAAAAAGTACTTCTCTATTCCACATAAGAAGCAGAAATTTTGGTTTCTAGTATTTCTAAATACTGTGTGTAGGAGTGAAAGGGCGGCCAAGTAGCTATTACAGTCTTGGTTTTACATTTTGCATGTTCACTGATGAAGATATATTGCCTTCCAAAGTGAATAAAGTAATAATTTACAAACTTTTAAGGATATTATATACTGATTTAAGATAACCATGTTGTTTTGGGACAATTTTTTTGTTTTCATTACTTTTTTTTTTTTTCTCTACTAAGAAACCAGTGCACAATCATTTACTTTAAGTAAATAATGCCATGTTAATGGTAAAATAAATATACTGCATTTGCTCAGCAAACTGCTTGACTAGTACTGTTGTGATTTAGAATATGTTGTTTCATCATTAAGGGCATGGGATAGCAAAAAGAATGGAGGGGCTGAAGGTTTTTAAGCTTAGATCAGTAACTGAGGAACAGAAGTCTATGCAAAAATGAAGAACAGTCAGGTTCCTAAATCGCTTACATAGTCTGTTGATATCTTATTGTCTTATCTATTTAAATTTTACATGTTGACACTGGTTAGAGATGAATGAGTTACAGGTAGTTTAACTTCATGACTCTTAGGAGTACTGAAATTCAGTATGTCATCTGGAAGTTGCTGTCAGTTCTTCTTTATAAGGTGGAAAAAACCCCAACAAACATATTTCTTATTTCTTCTCTGAAGCAAAAGAGTTCTTAGATCCTTGCCTAAAGAAACTCTTTACACTGGCAGCCACTGCCAAAATCTTTGTGGTTTGTGTTTCTGGAACTTCTAGTGCTAAATCTGTTAATGCCAAAATCTAATATTATTTACGCTTCTCAGGAGCAAATAATCAGATTTTAAGAAAGAACATAGATCAAGATCACTGCATCAGTGATCTCTGTCAAGTGATGCATGACAGTTGGAAATTCAAGTTTGTTTTCCTTTGACAAAGAGTGATGGTAACATATTTTTCAGATTTCATCAAGAACCAGTGAAGTTGCATTCTTGAAAAATTTAGATCCTCCTCTCTATGAGTCAGAGCTCCGTATACAATCATATTAGAACTCATTTACCCTACAAGAATGTCAGCAAAAGCTAAATGTATTTTTTGTTTAATTTAGAGGCATAAAAAAAAAAATAAAAATGAAAATGTATAGTTCTTTGGCTGTGATCTTTTGGTTCCTAAGCATTTCCAGGGGAAAGTGCCGAAAACTGGGATTCAATTTTCAAGTACAAGTGAATAGCCACCAGAGTAAAAAGCAAATGTGGCAGCACAATCTAGGTCATATGTGTGTGTTTCTGCACACTGAAGGCCCACAAAGGTAGATGCTCACCAACAGGCACACAATGAGCCCAAATAAAGTGGTTCTAAGTGTTACATTATTATCTCCTTTCATCAAATTTTATTTGAAATTCAATAATTTGCTTTAATATGGAGTTTATGGTTTCTTGCCAAAAGCTTGGCAAGGCTGACTAAGCGGCTGCGTCCCTGAAACATCACGGTAAGGTCCCTAGCCACAGTAGCCATAATTTCAGACAGCTGGCCAGAGATGGCCTGATTTTGGTGCTTTGCCACTGGCAGCTAATAGCTGCTGATCTGCTTGGCTGTGTGGAAGCTGATGATGAGGCAGCTGGTTTTCAGTGCCAAGTTCACTGAATGGCAGCAGAAAGGCTGGGAAAGGGCACAGCTTATTGTATCCCTGACTGTCCCTGGGTTTAACCTAAGATGGACAATAATAGAAGCTGAAGTAAGGAAAACTGTCATTACTCTCATGCACTTATTGAGGAAGTATTTTAATATACATCTTTTTATTTATCTGGTTTCCCACTTAAGGTTATTAATGTACTGCAGAATTCCCAAATGCTTTGCAAGTAAGGAAAGAAATCACATGTCAAGAAATTCCAGATGTTTACTTTTTAAAGTTTTCTAAGCCATGGAGTGCATACAGCCATCAATCAGGGAGTGAGCCAAACAGGTGACAGATTTGTTAAAGGTTTCTTAGGAACTACGCAGGCTTTGTACTGAAGTGCTACACATTTGGAAGAGGGGTTGTTACATTCTTAAGCTGGCTATCTGGGTGGATTCCTGCTGAAACTGGTTGGCAAATAGTATATGTTACTGGGAATGCCTATATATCACCTTGGTGCTGCTTCTGCTCAGCAAGGGGGGACTATGACAGTGAGACAGAGAGCCTCTAGCAGCAAGTCCATGGAGAGGTGCAGGCAAGCATGCACACCTCTCCTACTACTACCGTTCTGTGACAATTATCATAAAAAATTGAGAGGTATTTTCTTTCTAATATTGACCAGCACAATCATATCTATATTCTCAGGAACATTTTCCATCTGTTTGTAGCTATAAACTTTGATGCTGTGATTATATTAGAACAGAGTTGTTTATTTTGTGGCGTGGTCCGCAGAAACACTCTTCAGATGTTAGCAGTGTTTATTGCCACAGCGCTATGGATTTTGACCTCTAAATATTTCTTGATATATTTCATCTGAATATTTTGGTGTCATTGGTAGGAGTCTATACACTGAATATTCACATTGTAGAATCTATGAGAGAAGATACTTAGGGAATTATAAGATACCTTATAAAGGGTACATAAAAATGCATAGATAACCCTATATCACAGCAATAACCTTGGGAGAGACCATTTGGAATTTCAAAAGATTAAGGGGATTTTCCCATAAAAGTACATTTTTGCAAAAAAAATTTCAGTAAGAGATGCCATGCTAAGAGATAACAGAAAACATATTGCTAAAGAAAACACAAGTATACTAAAGTTTGCTACCTTTACTGCAGATCTCTGGATGCCTGGATTTAATGTCTATTCTTTCCTAGGAAAAGTTTCCAATATGGGAAAAGCACATGGACTCAATTGCAAGTAATGGGAAGAGGCTACAGTACCCCTTGGATTCCAGTCCCTAACCTGCTGGACTGTGACAGCTTTTACAGATGTCAGGGCGTCACTTATATCAGCTTGAGCCTAGGGACAGAGCTCAAATCTTATCTCACCTTTCCTTAATCCCTTCAATAGAGTGCAAGAGCAGGGGGAAAAAAAAAAGATGTTTAGCACATCTGGAATTTGAATGATCTTCTGAAGTTTCCTGATTTTCTCTTCTTAGTTTGCAAAGGGAGTATAGTACATTTTTCACCTTGGTGTCTGCAGTTAAATGAGTTGAATTCAGAACAAATATGTTCTGATTATGATAATGAATAGTGTTGGGGTTGTTGAAAATGCTACTGTCTCTTGATCTTTCAGCTGTCCATCTCCTTCCACATTAGCCTGATAACAAGACTATGGCCTAATTTGGTCAAGGTCAATATTTAACCTATAATAACACCAGCTTTCTCAGAGTTATTTTCTCCAAGACTGATAATGCATTTTACAGAAAGAGATGGGAGCATATGGTCTTTATTTTATCTTTCAAGGTAGCTATCAGGTCTTTAAGATACTAATCAATTTATTAAAACTAACTTCTTTTTTTTTTTGTCCAATCAGCAGCTAAAGAAAGGTGGTCAAGTCCATCTGAAGACTCCAACACAGCCTCGGTCACTTTTATTCCAGAAAATTTGACTAATTATTTACTTTTTTTAGAGCATACAATAAAAGACAATTTCAATTATTTTAAAGTAGAAAACAGATGTTAGTGAATTTGCACAGGCTAATTAACTTTCTACAAATACCTCACTGTGAGTTCAGAAAGCTTCAACTGCAAAAATGAAACGTATCAAAAGAACATAGCCTAATATGCCAAAAACAAAGTAGAATCATCTGAAATCTGAGCAACATATGAATGGCTATTCAGAATGATTGAATTCCATTGTATTTTTGTGTGAGCTACATTAAAAAGGAAAAATAAAAAAGGACATTTAATTTAAAAAAAAAATTACACCACCACAAAATTCCATTCAAAAAGCCCATAGTCTAAGTATTAGGCTGCAAATAAGTTAAGAACTCCTCTGTTTATCCCTGAGCAAACACACAGTGTCACTTTATTGAGCAGCCTCTGCACTCAATGCAGTTGTCTAAGTGCAATTTCAGGGGCTAAACTGAAGGTTCAGACGTTTCCTTGAAGCTAGCAGAATTTTGCCAGTAGAGCCATGAATTCACAGATAGGTCTTCTCCCCTCAGTTCTTCAATACGTGAATCCAGTTGCTGGGAAAATAACATCAAGGAAGAAAATGATTTCTCAGAACTCTAGGCATGGAGTATTTTTTTTTTACATGATTGGTTACCAGTAAGTATTTTTACCTAATTTAACAGATAACTCTTTACAGTTTTTATTCCTTCTTCCTCTTTCAGTCACATGGTTCATTGCTCCTCTAAAAGACCTACTGTACTCTTCAAGTATCTAATTCACATCAAACTCAGGATCTTAACTCAGGATGTCCTTCAGGAAGCCAGCTCCTTGGCCTTTCCATTGGCTATGTAGAGGATGTAGAATATATGTCCTGCACTGACTACATGAAATTTCAACATGTTATTATCTCACGCAACTATTGCTTCATGTGGATAAATCAGATCCAGCTCATAAGACTTAGCAAATAAATAATTAGTTGCAAGAAGTGCAAAGATGGAAGGAGGGCAGGAATAAGTAAGGAATGGGGGTATACAATGGTAGAAAGCCAAATTTCATGGCTCTTGTTCAATCATAAGAAAAGGAGATGCAGAAAACCTGGTACTAATCTTCAAATATATGAAAGGCGGCTTCAAAGAGAAAGACTGCGGGTTGTCCATGTTTACTGACGATGCAACAGACAATAACGCTGAAAACTGCAATATGGAATGTCAAGTTTAGATATTAGAAAAGACAAAAGAAGAAACAATCTCTCTCTCTTTAAGGGCAGTGAAATAAATGAATAGACTGTCTGTGGTATTCTTGGAATCCCCATACTGGAGGTTTTTAAAACCAGGATAGACAAACATCTGTCAGGGATGATTTAGGTACAGCTGGTCCTGCCTTGGGGAAGGAAGAGGGATTGAACAATCTTTCTAGTTCCCTTCCAGCCCTATTTGCTATGAATCTATGATAAGCGGCAATAATACTTCAAAGGTAGACCTTGAGAGGTCACTCAGATAGGGACAGAAGAGTAATAGTGAAGGAAACCAATGAGGGTTTACAAGTCCTTAGTATCTCTCAGTTCCCCCACTGCACTTATTCAGAAATATTTCCATCACCACAAAAAAAAAAAAAAAAAAACAACAAAAACAACCAACAAACCTGTGAGAGCAAGTGTTATTAATATTTTGAGATGTCAAAGCATAGGACCAAAGTCGTACATGTAATAGAGAAAACAGGTCAAAAGATGAAAAAAATCAGAATCCAAGCACAGGCAAGGTAGCTGTCATAGCCAAAGTCCTTTATTCACACTGTGTTTTTAATTGTGGATCAAGGCAAAGAAGATAAGACTTTTTACATTAATCTTTAAATGTTGTGAAAAGACATTTCTTCTTTGGGTTAGTGTACTACTTAGCAACTCTCAGCCTGATCCTGAGACAATTAAGATTGACCAGATGATTTGGACAACACTAATGCAAGCATACAACAATAACATTTTTTCCCTAGGATTAACATGCAAAAGCATGTAATGTTTTGCATTAATATATATTAACTGAGAAGCTAATATGTGACACATATATGTGAAGCTGATTGTATTTAAATACTTTATTGTAAGGCATATGCACAAAACAGCAGTGTTAAGACAAACACATTATTTTTTCTTTTCATGAATTTTGCATGTTCAACCACAGAGCAATAATGCTGTGTTCAACATTACAATGGAATAAGACATTTTTTGTTATTTAAAAATATAAATAAAAATTACTTTAAGCCTGTGCCATTGTTTTTTCTGCATTTTAGCCTGTTACAGAATCTTATGTTTTATTTGATTTTTTTTTGGTGGTGGGGAAGGAAAATACAAAAATCACCACATCCATGCATATACTTGATCAGCTGGCACATCATAAGCATGTTTCATGTTTTTCTATTTCTAATGTGAGGCCAAGCAGAAATTTATTTCTGAATTTTATTCCACATTTTTTTCAGATGGCACCAACTCCAACATTTTAAATGTGAATATTGATTTTTTTAAAAGTTGGCCGAGTTTTACCATTATCTCTGACAGAAGGAGGTTTATTTGCAAGACCACACCTGGAAATCCTGTTTAAACATACATGGAGAACACTTAACATATGAACTATTTGTGCGACCAGCTCTATACTGCGGGCTTTCTTTCTGCTCCTATTTCACAGGGCCCTAATCCTGATTTAAGGGTAAAAATTAAGAAGTGGCATATGTGTCAATCAATTCAGGCTGTTCTTCTGTCATCACTGTGTATACACATAGGCAGTATAATCAAATCTACAAGACCAAGTACTTCCTAAACAAAGCACGTGGTTTCCCTCTCGTTTATGCCATCACTTCACTGTACTGTTGTTTACCTTGTACGTAAGTCAGGGGTCAGTCACTGGATTATTTTTTACAGGATGATTTCAGATATGCATTAAAATGGAACTCACCTAAGACCATTGTCCACTATCTGTTGTTTTCTTTTCATATTTCCCCTCAGAATAGTCATTAACTGCAATGAAGATTTTCCTTGAGCACTAAACAGATCTGAAGAGGCAACAGTATCACCAGATCAGCCTTTATAACGCAAAACACTCTCTGACTGCAGGAATGGTTTTGTTTGATGAGAGGATGTGGTCAAAGCAACAGTAGAGAAGAGGCATAGTTGTATCCCACTAAGAAGCAGAATTTAAGTACCATAAAGAGCACAAATCCTATTATATGATATGATATGATGAAAACATCTGCTTAGCTGTTCACAGCCAAGCTTCACATCCTGCATTTCTACTCCAGTGAGCCTGCAGCCTGTTACAGAGACAATAAGATTTGCCAGGAGCTGCAGGTCTGGGCTGACTACTTCTTGGGGGGCTCTGGGTCCATACAGAGACACTCAACGTTTCTGCACGGCTTGTGTCAGACAATGTTGTACAATTGGTTTCCAAACACGGCGCCACTCAGTGCAGTCACACGAGTGCAGCCTCAAATGGTGGAAAGAAAATGGGGCAAGGAAGGAGTCAGTGCCATGTGGCCATGCACAGCTGGGGTGTGGAGGAAGTGGAGAGGAACAAGGACAACAGCAATAGTGTGATTTTTGTTCCCCCATGCTCTGTCAGCAACCTTTTGGAGACATTCCCTCCCTCTCACAGATGGATACTGCAGAGTAAACGGCCCTTTTAGCTAAAAAGAAGGCAGTTCTAGCCCTAAAAAGTGACATACAGCTCAGTTACAGACCTGAGGGCAACATGTTTGGTGACAGAGAGCATAAGAAGCACTGAATATATCAGTTAATACTTCAGATGTGTAATTTCCCCTACTACAGGTTTCTTTTTAATCCTGCTTGTTTATTGGTACTCAGATCTAACAAAGCCCAAGCAAAAAGGGAGGATTCCAAGAATGAATACTTTGTTGTCCATGCCACAAGGAGATTACATTAAAAATAGTTATATTTGAACAAAATTTGAGATTTTAATATATATAACACACAGTTTCCCCTGGGTTATCTTATTGTTTGCTAATTATCCATGCTAAAATGCATAAACAAACATTCCACAAAGACACTGAAAAGAAAGAATTAGCAGAAATCCTGGAATATGGACAAAGGAAAACCAGCAAACATTTACAATTGTAATGTCCCAACACAGTTATATTAACTGCAGCTCTGATTTATTTCCCCATCCTCCTGTTCCAAGATCTGTACCTTGCCTTTTTTCTTCAGGATGAACAAAGATCATGGAACAGATTGTAAGTGAGGCAAATTGCATGTCTGTTTATGGTTGTATTACACATAATCTATATATCATTTGCAAACTATTCCCCAAAGAAATGATATCAAACTTTTGGGGAAGAGAAAGGATCTGATGACAATCTGTTTTCATTTCATTTCTTTCAGATGCTCCATGATATTTCATCTGCTTTATCTGCTTAGACTAATTTCTGGTACTGCAGCTATTGCTTTCCCATCATTGCCCATTTGTTTTCTTTTGTTCTTTTTGGCTTTAATGTTCATTAACTATATTATTTGGTTTGATGATGCCATCACAATTAAAAGAAAACCAGTCCAAGCCTATTTGAACTGAAACTTATATTTGCTTTGTAAGCACCCTAGATAAAGTATAAAGGCTTTGATATTTTTTCTCTAATACACACACATACACACATACACACGCACACACAAACACACATACATTTGAAAACATAGAAGTATTCAAAAATCCCTAATTTATGCACACATTTGATCTCTAAGTTTTAGCAGAAAGGTAATTTAACTTGCATGGTTTATGAAGTGATTTAGTAGGAATGTCTCTACTTTTTAAGCTACAAAACTTTAAAATATAAAGTTCTTCTGTTCTTCATCTTTTCATCTGAGTCCTGTCAGCACTGAGCTGGTATGAGCAATAATATTTCACTAAAAGATAACTTCAGCTAAACATCAGAATTACCAAAGGTAAGTGCTCAGAACTCACGTGAAATGAACAGAACTATTAACAGCACTTGCCAAAGACAAAACTATTATCAGCACTTTGGAATACTTTTTAGCTAAACAAAGATCCATCAACTTTAACAGAACTACCTGATTGGAAGTGTTGTCCTCTAAAATAACCGTTAAAATGAAAAGTTTTTTTTTTGTTTGGTTTAGTTTGGTTTTAGATCAACAATTTACATAGCCTGTGAAACAAAGACAAAGCTCTCCCCCCACCCACCAAAATATGATAACCTTGATTTTAGTCTCAATATCGTCAGCATGTAACAGGAGCAACCCCTTTAGAGCTTCATCTGGCATTTACAGTGCAAAATCAAGGTATTTGAAACAGACATAATTAAAACATTTGATAATACCCTATTTTGTGATATAGAAAAATTAGTACGAGGATATTTTTTTAGAACTAAAAAAACCCACAAGTGAACAAACAATAAAATCAACCTCCTTCTTAGTGATTTAATTCTTAGCTATCTGATGAACTGGTGTCTAAATCCAACCGAGGAAAAACTTTCAGTAAACCAAGTTGCACTGAAGATTCATTCAGTGAGAAGTGTTAGAAAATAAGCAATAACATTACAATGTGAGCTCAGTGTATTTATGGGTAATATTTGCTTATACGAGTAATTAATCATCATGATTAATTGTAGTAGGAAGTGAAGAGATTATTTCGGTAAACCACGATTACTTGCCTATGGGTAGAGATCTGGGAGCTGCATATGCACACATTCACTAATAAGTGCTAAGGATCACTGGTGAGGCAGGTTGCAGAGCTTGAGAAAAGTAGTAGTTACTAAGTGAAACTGCTTTGGGCAACTATTGACCTTTGAGTTCTTAACCTGGAGGATATATAAACAACACAATGTTCTCTGGCAAATTTTCCCTGATAACCTGCTGGAAAAGGGAAAGAATATCCTCAAGCTATTTTGCATGCACAATTTAACAATTATGTGGTCAGAGGAAGGATGATTCTGTTACGCTACTGGGAACTGTAGATGTTTACAGGCTTTACACATTTACAAAGGAATTTCAAAATCTAACACAGCATAATCAATATCAACTCCAATTCTTCTATACTGAGATAAATTATATCGAACACTGTACTGGGAACACACACAAACAGAAAGAGAGAAAAGATTCAGACTGCATAAACCAGATCATATGAATCAAAATCATAGCACTGGCAATCCTCGCTTAAGGACAGAATGTTAGAGAGGCTGATTCTCTCAGCACAGACTATAAAAAATTACTTTGATTTATTTAAAAACAGTGTATTTAAAAAAAGAAGCACACTAAAATCATTTCAAGTTTCTATCATTGTTGAATAAAAATTTTCAAATCTATATCAAAAGTTAATTTAGGTATTTATTATAATCAGGAACCATACACAAAATGATAATATAAATGCTTTATATTTCCACCTTTGCTTGAAAAGCACGTTTCCATTTTAAATTTATGTAAGGAAAATTTTTGCAAAATAAACATTTTGCAATCCACGTTGCAAAACATCGCAAACATCACAATGCAATCCATATAGAGCTGTGGATGCACACAGAGCTTATCTTTTGAATTCCTTTGAACTGCCAGCCTTCCCAAGTTTTCCCAGTTATATTCAGGAGGCAGAGGGTAAGAGAAACAGCACATCCCAAATCCTTGCCTGCAAGAGTTTTATTCCTAATTGGTGTTTCCACACTCTCCATGCATTCATCAATCAGATGTAAATTACAGCATGCCTGATTGGGTCTCCTTCACCCTAACCATTCCCTGCTGACTGGCAGTGCCTGCCAACTGCTGCAGTGAGCAAGATGAGCAGCAGTAACAGCACCTTCGCTGTTTAGGTCTTGGCTGCCACCAGTACCACAGACAATGACCGCTTGCTTAACACCTATTGAATGTCTTGAGCTCAATTGTCCCATTGAAGAATGCAGCTGTCACCCTTGATCAAGTACAAGATGTCACTGACATCAAATAATACAAAGAAGTAGGTCCATAAATTCAAACATTGTTGCAATTTCAGAGGAAGTCCTGCCTATTTACACTGGAAACACGTTTGGTAAAAGTGTCTAATGGAGGGAGAGGGGGACATAGCCACAGAAGAAGAAAAAAAAAAGAAAGCAAAAAAACCTTTTTCATAATGTTTCAACCTAGTGCATGATCACAGAAAATACTGTAGAATCAGTAATTTAAATAAATCAGAAGGATGGGCTGTGCACCACTGAAAAGGTTTAATAAAAATGCAGGATTAAATACTTACAGCCACTTATGAATGTGGTCTCCACTCTGCTATGGTACAGTTCTCATGCTGCATAAGCATGGAAGTAGCATATTTTAAAACAGAATGATGTCCAAAATTACCCTCTGTAGCAGGTGCACCTTCCCCCACTCCCTGGAAAAGCACAGGAAACTTCTACACTGAAGGACCACTGTGGTCATGTACACGCCCCTTAGTCAACAGACAGGGCCCTTGACCAATGAAGCAGCCTGGCTGAGAGAAATTTCTGGACCATTACCATAGATGATCACAGACTCATATTCAATTAGGGTGTAAATGGAGTTTTCTGTAGACCCCTATTGAGTTGATCTTCCTTGAAGCAGTGGGTCTGCAGTTGAAGACTCCATTCTATTGTGCCCTGGTGAGACCACATCTGGAATATTGTGTACATTTCTGGGACCCTCAGTTCAAGAAGGACAGGGAACTGCTGGAGACAGTCCAGCGCAGGGCAACAAAGTTGATTAAGGGAGTGGAATATCTCCCTTATGAGGAAAGGCTGAGGGAGCTGGGTCTCTTTAGCTTGGAGAAGAGGAGACTGAGGGGTGACCTTATTAATGTTTACAAATATATAAAGGGTGAGTGTCACGAGGATGGAGTCAGGCTCTTCTTGGTGACAACCAACGGTAGGACAAGTGGTAATGGGTTCAAACTGGAACACGAGAGATTCCATTTAAATTTGAGAAGAAACTTCTTCTCAGTAAGGGTAACAGAGCACTGGAATAGGCTGATCAGGGTGGGTTGTGGAGTCGCCTACTCTGGAGACATTCAAATCCCACTTGGACACCTTCCTGTGTAGCCTCATCTAAGTGTTTCTGCTCCAGCAGGGGAATTGGACTAAATGATCTTTTGAGGTCCCTTCCAATCCCTAACATTCTGTGATTCTGTGATTTAGATGGGGATGTCATCTAAGGAAACTTCCTCAAGGACTGAGACATCTCACCATATTGGTGAATTATTATATTTTCTGGGTTACCCCCTAGAGTCCTTGTGAGTGGGTAGATGATCATTTTGAATCATCCTTCTAAAGTTTTGGGTTTGTCTGAGTCATAATTGGCTGTGTTGTATCTGAACTGCCAAACAGTACCCAAATCTGGTTTATAATGTTGTTGGAGTGCTGACTGATTTTGGATAAACTCTGTTGTCTGCTAAACAATTCTGGTTAGACTAAAGCCTATTTGGAGCTTATCACTTGCCTAAATTGATTTTCGGGGTACTTATGCAACACCCTCAAACTGGCATCCTCCCACCTCAATATTCTCAATAGACCATACCTGTTAGCTAGCCCCAGTGAGAGGATTGCCAAGTCCAAAAGGAGATGTTTGTGTGAGGGGGAGAGGGACAAAAAGAAACAGTGGGAGAAGAAGGACAGAGATTTCTTTGTTTGGCCTAGTGAACAAGGCAAATCAATTGTAGAAATGCAAGGAACGAAACTATTTTTCAATTGACATGTAGAAGTTTAATGGCAGTACGGATGATAACACTGCATTTCAGTCACCCTGGCAGTATTTTCAGGGAGCAGGAAGAATGAATCCTGTGGGTGTCACTTACAGAAAAGCATGAACAGTCCATGAACAATTTCATCATTGTGCTAGAGAGAAACAAGCTTCTTTCATCTTCACAGATAGATGTCATTTTGTTCTGTGTTTTTCTTGAACCAACATCTTGAATGCGACCTTCTGTTTTTGAGTGACTAAGACTGATTTTTTCTCATCCCCGCCTGTGAACACCAAAAGTGATCTCACTGTTTCTGTGCCTAGCACTGAGCAAAGGCACTGGGTCATCCAGAGTGGAAAGGCGGTAGCTTTTAAAAGACTCAGGTTTGAACATCATGAGTTGCATCTGGAGGACAAACCCATTCAGCTTATGTGAAAGGCCAGCCTTGGGGCACAGAGGTCAGCCCCTGTTATGAATATCTGAACTGCATGAAGGATGCAAACCTTGACAAATGCTATGTAAAAGTGAAGAACTGAATTAATCATCTCGTTCAATGTTCCCCTGACCTTTGATAATTTTTAATGTTCTTGACTGGCTCAATAACATTTCTAACATCATGTGTATATCGCAATTATATCACTACTATATCACAAAATACACCTTTATGTAATATTCAGAGTGTGGTTTGCAAACAAAGGAAGTGGGAATGTTGGAGGAAAGAACAAGAGAAAAGGTTATGTATGATGTGCCATAAACACAAAAAATAATCTAAGTGGAGTAAGCAACTGCTACCTGAAAGGATGGGAGAGACTATGGGGTAGCTGGGACAAACAACAGGAGCATTTGTTTTGCATCCACCTCTGTCACTGCCCTGTGACAATACTTTCAGCAAGACATTTAGCAGTCTTTGTGGCCCTGTTTTCCTTTTTGCCCTTTGCCAGTCCCATCAGTTAAGCTGTATATTCTCCATGGATAAAAGTTATAGGTGTACATCACACTTACAATACTGGGGTGTGCTTATGACTGGGATATATTTTACCAGATGTTACATTACTACTAATAAACTCCCTGACATCTCGTTTTATCCTCCAGGGCTGTGCATTTAAGATGACCCCAGTTACCTTTGCCTCTCCTTTTATCCAGTGTCATGGTTGTTAAATTACTCCCCCAGGTCATAAGAGACCCAAGTTCAGATCAGCAACAGTCTGGCTGAGTAGACTGACTTTCCTTCTGTCACATCTGTAAAATCATGACACGATATGACATTTGCGGATGGGTTTCTTAACATGCTCATGCTGTACTCAATGATAGCTGGAATTCCAATCCAAAACAGCCACAAGGCCACTGTATTCCTCTCTCTGCCACCTCCCTTCTTGACCCAGTGGAATGAAACTGCAGCCTCCTCAGTAGAGCAGAATTTACCTCTCCTCCTTCAAGTCACCCCAGGCAGCTGAGCTGTCTGAGTTACATGCCTTTTCAGTTAGAAGAAAGCCAATGGCACCGTTTTTTGAATATTTTTAAACATTTCTTCAGGCACAGTTACTTCACACATTTAAAAGTAAAGTCACAAACAGCTCTGAGTTGCCAGAAATTTCATTTCTTCAGCAAAGAAATCTTTTCCTCTAACACACAATCACACAGTTTTACGGAGTTTTATGGATTCATCAATGAAATATGTTGGGAAAAAAGAGATCTGTCCAGGGGACAGAAGTACAACATTGTGGACTAAATAACCAGTAGTTACCTAAAAAGGCAGAGATGAGCCAAGAAAGAGGCAGTGACTGTCAAGGTGTTCAGGATTACAGGTTGCCCATGCACTTGGAGAGGGAATTCAGTGTCTAAAAGAGTACATCAGTACATCCAGGAGAACTGAGGCCACATCTCATATAAAATACTAAAAAAGTATTGGGAATGACCTCAGCAACCACAGGTGCAAATGAATCCCAAGGGACAAGATGAATGTGACCGGGACATGGGTAGGCTGCATGGCGGAAGACATTTTTATCAACAGGCTCTAAAACCATGACTGAGGAGAACAACCTGACTATTTGACTTTGAGAGGAAGTTATCTAGGGCACTTTTACCATAATGAAGAAGGCAGATGACTGGGACTTCAGAGAACTGAATTCTCAACTACCTGACATAACATGACAATTATAAGACTAAGTAAACAAGCATAGAAAAAAATTAGAAAAGAAGGAGTTCTGAAGCTCTGCATTTTAACTCATATCTTCCCACTCTGGAGCCTGACAAAAAAAATTGTTGTTAGAAATAAATAAAAACAGGGCATGAAATGTCTTCCCAGAATAAACTGTAGTCTATAGAAGTGAAGTAAAATGCCTTCTCTACTGTGTAAAAATCCCTGCAAACTAGAAATGCACAGAATTAAATGGATTTTGAGATATTCTTGGTGAAAGCAGAAAGTCACTAACACATCTGTAATTGCCAAGGGGCCTATTCTTCATAAAAATTTATGTACTCAGGATGTCCATGTCATCACAGCCTGTTACAAGCAAGTATTTTGCTCTTCTGCAAAACACCTGCATAAATACACAACATAAGTGGCTGTATTAAAGTACTTATCTCTGAATATGGAGAGGGCTTCTTTTTGGATATGTAAATATTCCCTTAAAAGGAAATACAATAGCAGAGTGACAAAATGTTTCCATTATAGCTCAAATTAAAAAAAAAATAAAATACAGCAGTACCTTAAAAGTAATTTTCTTTGTTTCTTACTCTATGGACCATCCTTCTGGAAGGACTCAAAGGAGAAATATGTTGGAACTCAATTACCTGTGCTAGTGAACCACCTACAGATATTTTAAAATAGTCACCTCTTACAGATACCCAGTGTGAACAAAGTGCCTTTTTATGTGTGCCTCTCATGTCTCATTAACATAATAAAATGCAGCATGTACCTTTTCACACTGCTGGAAGAAGCCCAAAATGGTCAATAAAACACTGAATATAACTCGGTGACCACTGTACTTTTCTCTGATCACTTAAATAGTTTTCTTCCCTTTACCTTTGGTGAGCAATCAAATGAAGGTCAAGAAGCTACACCTCAGTCAGATATGGCTGCTTTGTCCGAGTGAAGCACCAAAAGAGAAACCCTGGAAGTTTGGTGCATCCTTATGAAAGTGATACAGGTGTTCAAAAGGGAATTGAAAGCCTTCAACATGGGTAAAGATTGTTTCCACTTGGCCTTAGACTCCTGTGGAAACCACATGTTAAAAAGGCAGATGAGAAGTCTTCTTCAAATGTTTCAAAAAACTGCAAAGCCAAACATATGCTTAACCTGACTGGCAGATGAGGCAGGAGTCAGCAGGTAGATATCATTACAAGTCAGCATCTCAAACAAATTTTTCCTCCAGTGTTCCAGTTCTCATGCTTGTCTGATATGAAAGAGAAACAATTGCCTATTTTTCAAAGAAAAAAAAAGGAAGAGGACACAATAGAGGGACAAGCATTTTAAAACAGAAGGAAAATTCTTCAGAGAATTTATGTCTACCCCATTTAGAAACTTCATGGCAGGTGTGTACAGCTATCATGAAACCTTTAACAACATCTCAGCCTGTTATTGAATCACCCTGATTTTTAAACCTCTCTTAATATTCTTCCTGGTCAATTTTTTTTACTACTTTCTGTTTTTCGTTTTTCTCGCAACAGCACTTCATCAGGTGAAGGTTAGTGTCATACAAGAATGAGTTATTTTCTTGGGATTTTGTAATTTTTCTTATTGATATATTCCTGAGTTGAATTATCATGCTTACAGTACAGGTTTCCAGTTGTTTTCACGAATTCTTACTATAATTCCTGTTATTTTGGGGTAGCTTCTCCACATTGACCTGTTAGCACAATATTTTTGATAGTAAGGTACTCCACTGCTAAAGCTAGGAATCTTTTTGTAGGATCCACACACTTTCATTTGTGCATCAGAATCTCTGATCTATATTTACAGTAGCTTTATCATTTAACAGATGTTTGGACAGTTACAGTCCCCTCTGGGACAGTACTGTGTGGGTTTGAACTACTCCAAAGTTGTTCTATGAATATTTTTCCTCACTCTCTTATAGTCCTGGGGGTCTGTAACAGATGCTAATTGCAGTTTCTTCTTTGTTTTTTGATAATTTAGTCTTGCCCAAATTATTCCACTGCTGCCTTCATCATTATTGAATTCTATCTTACTGATTTTCAAGGTTTCAAGCAGTAGATAAGACCACATTAGCTACATCTTACATACACAGAGAATAGCTTAAAAGTTTTATATGTGCATATGGAGATGGTGAGAGCATTCAAGAAATAGGGGTTTTTGGCAGAGAACATCCCACACCTCCTGTCCTTTCAGAAATATGCTTTGGAATAATTAGCAGCTCCATCTCAACTTCCCAATTTGCCACAATGCTCTCAGATATTATGCTGCTGCTCCACAGTTTTCAGAGGGGCTTATCATGCTGCATGCTGATCTGTTCCCTGAATCAAATGTTTAAGATATTAATAGCATGACCTTGAAACATATTTAAACAGTTTATGTTATGGCAAGGTTGCTGACTCATACAGGTGAAGATGCCCTTTTATGTAATAGTGCTTGTGCTCACCATGCACGAAGTGCAACCTGAGGCCATGGCAGAACAGCCAGCTTCCTTGCTTCAGAGAGTGGCAACTTTTCTCAAATAACAGCCTTAATAAACGCTCAGGTTGTGCACCATCTTTTACTTCAGTGGAGGCAGAACGCAAACACTATTTTGATAAAATAGCAAATATTCCAATTCCAGAACTTAGGACTCCAGTGGAGAATGAAGAGGCAGACAATGCTATCTATTTATAGTACATTTTGCCTGAATCTCTTCTTTTGTGCACAACAGCCATGGTCTTTCATGCAGAACCACTGTAGATGGACAGCTGTGTGTCTAAACATCTGTGATGAACAGAACTCAGATGGGAGCTTAAAAAAAGAGAAAACGGCATCAACATATTCATAAGTTGGTGTGGGAACAATGAAAGCACTTATTGTAGGTCTGAAGGAAAAAGGCAGAATCAGCTTGTAAAAAAAAAACCCACGAAATTCTCTAAGAAATTCCTTTTGCAGATGTCAGCATAAGCTTTCTGCCTGATTTAGTGTAGCAATAAACTCAGGAAGGGGACAAAAGAAGCAGCTTTGACCAACCAGGACTTTCAAGAAAGCACCTATAAGTCTGAAAATCAAAATTTGAGCATAGCTAGGTCTGGAAGAACTATAACAATTCAAAAAGAAAATGAAAGACAAAAAGAAAGAAAGAAACAAGTAAACAATTAGCTTTGTTTTGCCTGTGTATAATATCAGATCGAGACTGAACTAAAGTCAAAGGCACACAGGTAATAATCTCTGAACCTTCTGAGGTTCCACCAGTACCTTTAGCTGGCTTTCCACTTGTGAATAAAGCAAGTTATATTATTTAAAAAATAACTGAATTAAATAAAATTTAAAATCCTGCATTTCTGACCAGACAAAAGCCTGAGTATCATATCTTGTCATCCCCACTTGTACTGATGTTATTAATACTTTAATTTTCAACTGTTTCTAATGATAGCTTGTAGGAGTGAGAGGATAAGACTTGAAGCAGTTTAAGCAGTTTGTTATCTCTTCTGTAGAGAATTATAATGAAGGATATAGAATGCATCTTCACCTGAATTCTATTCCTCCTATTCATTTAACTGCTTAGATGTTTTCTAGACCTAACAAAATTTTCTTCACTTTAAAATACATTGCCAGAGTAAGATAGAAGCTCTCTCTTCTTTCTCTTTCTTAAAAAATAATGTGCAGAGCTGTAAGTAAAAAATTATGACCTTTGTCTTTCAAGTTTCCTTTTCTCTATTCATAAGTAATTTTCTGGAATACCTAGTGGTATTCCGCTAGAGAGAGACTGAAACCCCATTAGGATGTAATTCCCCTTATAGGTGATTCCAACAGTTTTTAGCAGGTTTGACATGTGTAAAACTGATGGGGTACAGTGTACTCCAGCCCAGGGATACATTTCAAGAATATACTGCATCAAACTGCATATGCCAGTATGTTGTACAATTTCTAGTGCTTTGGCTATCTGCTGTCTCTTTTTACTGTAGTTTCTCACATGAAATAGAAAGTCACTGGTCGTAGAATGGAAAAATCTAAAGCTTTCTTACCCAAAGTTAAGATAAACTATTTTTTTTGCTCTTTAAAACTGTATATCTCTTTTAAATAATTAAAAACTTGAAACCTGCAGTACACAATAATTTCTGTCTTATAAATCCATGCTCCCCAAAGGACGTTAAGCTTAGAGAAAAAAAGTCACAAACTCGTTGCTTCCAACTTTTTAACTCATCATAAATGAAAAAGGGGTACCTGTGAGTTACCACAGCTGTTTAACTGTGAGTTACCACAGACTGGTAACTGTGTGTTTTCTGCAAACAGGCTAATTTTCTCAAATATATTTGCTATTCAAAATTAATGTACATTTTCTGTGAGTGATTCTTGGTATATGAGCAGTCTTTTATAGACAAAATAATGGCACTCATATATTGAGCTGCTTTGACGGGACATAGAGGTCACACATTACATATCCAGATTCCCTAAGCAGCAATCTCAGCTCCAATGTGAGCTCCAACATTACGTATTCACATCTTTCTGCCTTCTGGGATTGAGGCAGTCTTGATCAATAAGAGCTTTTAACTAAGAAATAGTAGAGCAGTACACTGTTTCCAGGGACAGAAAAAGGAAAATCTGGCAAATGACGATAAAGAAGATATGCTGAACAATCATTCATTTATTAGCCGCTACTAAGATCTAAAGTCGTTACTTGTTCCTCATCCTCTTGCCAAATGCTGACATGATTCAAGTTTCTCTTAGACTCTTCTGTGAACATTGAAGGATGGAGAAGTGATTCTGCCTCTAAAATTGCCATATTATCTCCACTGGAGAAAAACTCTGGGAAGGAAAACATTCCAAGTCCCATGTTTGGGAAGCCTCCACTATGAAATGATCTTTAGTCAGTGCACCCTTGCCATCAGGCCTGGACTCTGAATAGCACACCCACTCATTGTATTCTGTGGGCAGAGATCAGCTTCTCTTTTCTCCTCTTTAGAGTAAAGCTGCACCTGCCCTTGCCTGAACATGGGGAAAAACATCTGTTCATTGATATGCCTTATATCACATCATCCACAGTCATAACAGAAATGGAAGAAAACTCCAATGAACTTGTGCTCAGTCTGAAGCACAGGATGGTCTCCATCATATAACACTGTTCCTTGCCTTGGGAAGTACCAGTATTTGACAAATCAAGACCCCGAAGAACATGATTACCTTTGCTTTGGGCAGGAGATTAGACTAGAGACCTCCAGAAGTTCCTTTCAACTTAAATTTTCTTGCGACTCTCATCCGCAGCAGTCTTGTGACCAGTAGCAACAATATTTGTGGAGTATTGTATAGCCTCAGAAGAATAAACAGAACACTTACTTTTAAGAGGCAAAGTCAGTGAATATGGCAAAGCGATAGCTAATTAGCCATATTAAAACATGCCAGACTTCGAGCAACCATGAATGGAAAAAAAAAAAAAAAATCAGAAAAATTGATGTAACTGCAAAACACGAATACAACACATTTATTTACCAAACACTCTTTGTGCTAAAATAGGAAGATATTTTTCATTGATGAGATACACTTATTTTTTAAGAAAGGGGAATGCTGTAGATGAATAGATCTAGGCTCAAACATATTATTAGGTCACAAAATGATGACAAGCTGCCGATCTCATGCAGCTGCTGGGAACATGTTTGTGATTCTGGAGTGTATGAAGTGAGGAGGGAGTTCAACCAGCAATCAACAAGTATTAATAGCCTTGTACAAGACCTTGTATAGTGCACTGTCTATAAATATGTTCAAGAAACATAAATTTTAACTAGAACTGATACCAAGAAGGTTTATTAATATGATAAGGCAATGGCGATTTCACTGTTTAAGAAGCAACTAGAATATCCAGGCAAGATAAAATGATCTTAACAAGAGAAGGATTCCTTGTTCAGAAATGTAACAGGGGATAAACAATATTAATAAGAAGAAAAACAACCAAATTGTTCAAGGCAAAGCATGAAAATAAGAATATGTGGCTATAAACCAGGATGAGTAAATTTAATCTGGAAACTGCAAGATTTGTCTGCTAAATAAATCAGCTTCCAAAGGAAATTTCAACAGTATTGGGGGGGGTGCATGAGAGATAAAGGGAAATTTAACTGTTCTCAGGATTAAGTTTGATAACCATCTCAGTGAGATCACGTTATGATATTTCTTTTAATAAGCACATTGAAATCAATGATCCAAGATGTCTCTGCTAGTCCCATGCTCCTCCTGACAGCCTGCAGTCATCAGGGCCAGAAGGGACCAGCTCCTTCCTCAGCTGATTCTGAAAGCAGAGGCTCTCTAAACATGAAATTTCTTTTCAGAACTGGTATGCAGCCCCATACTTGTAGTCCATCTTGCAAATAAGTGAGGAGGAAGAGAGGAGAAAGAAGTTAATGGGTAAGGAACTGCACAGAAGATACTGAAGTATAAAGGTACCAGAGAAGGACACTTTAAACAATTACTAGTATTTTTTTTTTCTCTCTGAAGCATAAATAAGAAAAATAATAATTTAATTATGATTCTTACACACAGCAGGTCCTGTAATGGAAAATGCATGTTCCTTTTGCAAAATACTCTGTTCAGTAAACCCTCTACATTCCCTGCTCTTTTTATTATTATTCATGTTTTACTGAGGTGAATGGAAGTGGATGTGGAATTAAAAATACAAATTCTTTTAAAAAATAAAATAATATTCGGGCAACATTTTATCTGCTTGTAATTTTTGGAATTGCTTTTCATTCATGGATAAAAGCTGGGGTTGTAGGAAGCTATGTCAACATTACATTTTCCTCCAAGAACAAAGAACATGTCATTTTGTGCTAAGGACATGCAAATTCTGTGCAAATGAAAAAGATAATGGTAAAAGAGTTGAACACAAAAATACTTGGACTTTCAGAGAGGAAAATGTGTGGAGACATGGTATACCATCTACCTGAAGTTAAGTCAGAAAGGAAAAGTTCAATAACATGTAACTTTTCTTTCATATTCCAAATTTCTCATTTGTGTGGAAGAAGAGTCTAGACAGGGAAGTATGAATTTACAAGTAGATCCTTCAAAGCTTAGCTTGTTTGTGAAGGGCAAAGGAAGTTCAGTTTGCTCTCTAGTAAAAAAAAATAGGATGCTTGTGCAGCAACATTTGAGAGTAGTGAAAAAGTCATAACATGTTGCAAAGAAACAAACTGTATACCATGACTACTAGTTTCTAATTCAACAACTACAAATGCAGTCATTTTGGGAGGAGGTTCTACTCCCATATCTTTGAACAGGGTTCATCTAATCTAACACTGGCCATTTCTATCAAGCTTCATTACTATAGGTTCTCTTTACAGATAACACACTTTCAGAACATAAGTCATGTAATCTATTTTGCATATTTTCAGTGGGATTAAATGAAGTATTGCACTAGAGCACCAACTCTTTTGCCGCAGCTATAAAGTCTAGAGATCTAGCTTACATGTAGATTTGCTTAAGCAAATCTCTGCCTCAGTGTCCTAAGTTTCTCATGAAACAATACATGAATACTACTATCCCAAAGAATCACTTTGAAGCCTACAGTCTTTCATCCAATATTTGCCTTCACACACTGCTTAATACCCTAGGTGCTCAGTGTGCTGATTTGTTTGTTCCTGACAAACCCAGGGCAAATTGCTGTTGTTACTGCCACACATTTTAAGGGTTATTTTTGCAGTCAAATGAGTTAAAAATTGCCTAAGAGTCAAAAATAAGACATGACAGGTATCAGAAGAGAGGCCCACAGGCACCACATCGTCATACAAAAAACCCCAAAACCAATGATTATGAAAACTGAAATGGTTTTCTAATAAATAAAAACTAAAAGGTAGCATGATAAAATGTGTGCTGTTAAAGCAACCTGTAACTTTGATATATGAAAAGCATGTATGAAACACAATGAATCAGAGATCTATTTCTCTTGATCTGAAGGACAATTAAAAAAATAAACCTGCTGACATCTAGGTGGTATGAATAAACCTGTTTAGAGGAGTCTTCATGTTCAAATGTGCATCTTGGTTTTAGGGACCCTCAAAAATTACTTATTATCTTACTTTTATTGAGTAAAAAGTGTTTTACAACTGTATTAGTTCCAAATAGCAAACAAAGTTCTCAATAAGCTTTGAATATTGAATAATAGATAGTAATATTTCTGATTAAATAACCATTTTGTTCTGTGATTACATTTAGTTTCCCCAGTTGGTAATTATTGATTACGGGATACAGCCATTTGTTTCTGCTAGCCACCCTGCCCTTGTAAATGTAAACATCAAGGACAGAGCTTGCACTCTTCTATTTTACATGGCATTGGGCTTCTATGCATGTTGTACAAAGACCCATGGCACAGTAATGATAAATGTTTTGTTGCAAGATAAACAATTTGTGCTCATGAAGTTTTTTAACACTTGAGATTCTTTCCTTCCTGCAGGCTAACTTTTCACATGACTACTAGAGTTGTCATGAATACCCTAAATCTTTATAACGGAGTAATAATTCTACATAACTTATGATATTTTGTGTCAATTGTGGTTTTGTCATTTCAATGTACTTTAAGCAATAACTGATAATTGCTCTTTCAAATTTCATTGAGTCATAAAGTCATCACTTGTTATAAAATAAGGAGAAACAGCAAGAAAATTTCTACATACGTCTACTGGACATATTACAGAATTTGGCTGCACATGCCTCATTTTAATGTTTTCCTATAAGGAATAAAAACTCACTTAGTTGTGGTTTCCTGTGGATAACTCATTCAATCCCATGTGTCTAGTCATATGTTCAGACAAACTTTATCCTGAAGCAACAACAGACCTCTATCAGTGGCACAAAAGCATTCTCTTTATTTCAATAACCTTTTTTTCCCATATATTTTAAAATATAACAGCATAGGCCTGTAGTCTCAACTGCAGTACTTGCAATAAGGGTTGTGTTAGTATAGGAACAGCCAGGTGTAGGCCTAGAGAGGTTGGTACAAACTACTCAGAGTTTCACTGTGATGAAATCAGACATTCTGAAAGTTGAAGGCAACCACTGAAAGACATGTATGCAAAAAGTTATGCTTGCCTTCAGCTATAGTTGAGGTTGAAAAGTGATCCTGCAACTTTTCATCTCTCAGTTTCTTATATGCCCCCAGTTTTGTCCAGGACGTAACTTTAACTTTCAGTTAAAGATGCTCTCTAGCCAAGATCAGATAAGATCTTTGGGTTTTTTCCATGTTCTATTCCTTATTTGTGTAATTTTGTCCTTTTTTGCACCTTCTGTCTCATATCATTAATGTGTCTGAATTGCTCTGAATTCCTAGCATGAACAAATACCATACTTAAATTCAAATTATTTTCTGTATATCATTTTTGTTATGAAGCACAGTTTTACTGATGCAGAATAAAGTGAAAATAGTATGTCTACTTTCCTGCTCTTGACATGTAAAACCTATTTCTCAAGCACAACAGTCATATGCTTGATAAAATGGTTATCTTTCATTTATTTTGAGTGATAGATAACCTGGTAAAAATTTTCCATAAATAATACATTAAAAAATCATAACACATAACATCTCATTAGATGATGTTTCTAATTTTATGCCTATCTGAAATAACATGCTGTCTCATTTAAAATCTCTAAATACATACCAAGTGGAATGCTTCTTAAAGGTTGTATTTTTTTTAACTATCATCCAAACCTGCTACAGAATTTTACAATGGCAGAAAACCAGTCATATTAAAATTAGCTATAAACAATGGCTGGTGATAATTTATCATCTTTAACAAATGCAGCTATTTTAAACTATTAAAAATATTTCTTTTCTTTAGAGAAGCTAAGATTAATATTTTTCCTAATACAAAATTACATTTTATATTTCTGGTACTGATGTTGGTTAGTTCTTATTATTCACATCTATTTGGGTAATGTCTGTAGTATGTTTAAGGGTTTACATGTTTCTTTGAAATGAGGAAAATGAAACCCAGTGGTGAAGAGGCCACAGTGAACTTCTCATGACTCACAACAATCATTAAAACAAGTGAAGTGTTAATTACATATGTTAGAGAAAGATCTACCACATCTTTCTAACCAAACCAAAATTCATCTGATTTAGAACAAGATAATATAATTCCAGATTTCTTTTTAACTGCAAACAGAAACATCTATTGCAGCCTTCAGGAAGGAACTAGTTGCTTTCTTGGCCAGCGGGGTTTCAGCAATATTGCAGATGCAGGTGTCTCTCCCACCTCCTGCGTGCATACCAGTGTTCTGGAGTCTGACCATTTTCCACAAGTTGTCACCGCATCCATCTTCTGTACAAGAAGGCCAGGACATCATATTTTTTGAGTAGGGTCTCATTAGCATTAATTTTGATTGCAGTCACATTATTCTCTCTGGCTTTAGACACTGACCTACTCATACCAATCCAGACTGTTGCTGTAAGATTCACTCTGCCGATTCATTAGTGCCAGTCCTCTCTTGCCTTTGCATCCTTCCTTGGGCTTATCATTGACTATTGTAGTAAATGTAAATGTACAGTCTCGGATTGCCTTCCTTCCTATCTTGGGCTACTTTTTGGGTTTTATTCATTTCTGCTAAGAAACGAGTTGGTAAATCACTGATGCAAACACCCATTTTCTCATTTGTTAAATTTCAGTGCAGGTATCAATGTGTTTTTGTCCAAGTCATTAATTTAGACTAAACAAGATTTCTCTGGAAAAATATTAAAACTGATTAATTATTCAATGTTCAGTTTCTCACAAAGTCATCTTCTGCAGTACGACTTGGAAATCTTGATTTGTTCACTGGATCTACTACCTATCACAATAAGTGATGTTATCCGGTTGCTTCCTTGCACTTGGTTATTTATTTGATTCTATTGTCCTCCATGTCTCCAGTGTAAGGATGGCCTTTGTGATCTCCATGCGCTACTTGTCATTGTAGAGTTCTAGCTCTGTGTGAATGCAAAGAATCTGCACTAACAACCATGTAACATTCCTAGAGGTCAGGTCTAAACCATGAGCAGCTTCAAGGCACAGTGCACCCTGTAGTTGTAATACTCCAAATGTCAAGATTACAGAGCTGGAAGATCTTTAACATTCCTGGACCACACAGTTTGGATTCAGTTTATGTAACAGATCCATCCTGTTGTTACTGAAGATTAACTCTTGCCATAATTGAAATGCAGAATGTGACTCTGTCCCCACCCCACTCCCCCCCAAAAAAACAACCCCAAACCTTCCCACTAATTGGAAATAGATGAACACACTGAACTCTGTTCCATAGATCAATTAAATAGTTCCCAATCAGGACAGTGCAAGCTATGAGTGCCCAGCCACCTGTTTCTTTTAAGAATTATATTTCCCCTGCAATAGACTTGACTCACAAATTTATAATCACAGAGTTTTGAACTACTTAACATAAAATTTTAATAAAACCCACAACATTTATGAAGTGTGTCAGCTTGAAAAAAAAAAGCTACATATTTCAATAACACCCCAGTGCCCTACTTAGCATTTTTAGAATGGAACGTTTATTTCAAAATTTCTTTCCAAAGTGAAATTGCTTTTAGAGAAAATCATTAATAAGGAAATCAAAATGAAATATTTAAATTACATTGAACAAAATAATTTGGCCCAAAGCATTAGGAGGAAAATTTCATCATTTTTGTGAGGAAAAAAAATCTGTTTTTTCTAGCTTTTTATTCCTCTGCAGGATAGAAATGATTTCTTTTTCCTTCTTTTTCATAACAGAATTTTCAAGACAGGTTTCCAGTCTGTAATCTACCACCTCATCTTTTCCTCTTTTACTATACTATCATATTTTATATAAAACACAGTGAGCTGGATAGATTTCCCTCAAAGGTAATGTTAGCCTCATCCAAAAATCACAAAACATTCATTCTTTATTAAGATTGATATGACTATGTTAGGAATCTTTTTTTACTTTTGGGGAGAGGAACTGGAGGAAGGGAGCATTTCATCAACTAAAATAAGAGGGGGAAAATAATAGCCAACCTAAATTGAACACAGAATTTTTATTTTTTTTCTTTCATCAAAAACAGAGCAAACAACTCAGAAATGTTTTTCTACTTATCAAATTCAGCTGTATTCATTTGTGCACTTGTACATAAAAACTGAAGGAATGAAGAACATATTTTTTTGCAAAATTGCTAGAGGACACATTTTCTGCATTAGCTAATAATTGTGAATCTTATGCAGCTATGTACTCTAACAAAACAATTCAGATTCCCTCTTCTACTTGAATCTTTGGAAATGCTCAGCTCCCAGGAGAAGGTACACAAATGAGGCAGTAGATTTTTCGAAGATGAGGTGCTGATTATAACATCGATGATTAAGACATTGTTCCAGGAGGAGAAGGAAGAACCAGTCCAGAGATCCCTCCATGTTTTGAGTGATTATCTCAGCAAAGAGACCCAGGTAAAAAGACCTTCCTCCTCTTGTGGACTCATGAAAATATAACCCTCCCTTCTCCACAGGCACTGACCAAGACTCTTCACCATGCATGAAACTATGTGTTTGGTTTTTGTTTGCTTGTTTGTTTGTTTGTTTGTTTTCCAGAGAATTAGCTACATAGGTAAAAAAGAGACAGAAGAAACCAGCCCTATGCCTTTCAAGCTTCTGAGTGAATTTTCTCCATTGCAAAATTATTTTGTCCATAGACACTCCCACTCCAGCACTTAAGAACTCCACATCTTCAGTCTGATGTGTTCAATATTCAGCATTAAAACTCTAATCTTGATATCCCCTCTGGTAGTGTAACGTAGTGCTACAAAATTACTGCGATGTCTATGAACTGTGCTGGATTTGAATCTTCTAGAATGTACTCCCTGACTGAACTATAAATGAAAGCAGCTAAGGAGAGATTAATTAATTCTTAATTTACTAACAAGGAAGATGTGTTATGTGAAGCTAAGCATTTTCAATAGAGAAATACATGCCAGGTGTTATTCTTTGTCTTACAAAGACAAATATAAGTATCCACTTGTCTTCCTAGAGAACTGTTTTCAAATAAAAATCAGACATGTAGGATAGAGATTTTAATCATGGAACAGTTCTGAAAATTCACAGCAGGTTGCTTGATGCAAAGGCAGTTATATGCATAGCAAAATACACAAAGAAGCTACCACTAGAGATATTGTGGGGAGCATGAAGACTGTAACTGCCAGGCAAGAATGAATTTATATTACAAGTGAGTGAATACTCCTTCTTCTGTAATGTTCTGAAACTTTCCCTTCAATTTGGTTCAAACTGCAGTTTTATTTTTTAATTAATTTTGAATTCAAGCATTCTAACTATTAGAGTCTGATTTCATATCAGAACAGATTCTTTTGCTCCAATTTTTGGTCTTTTATGCAAGAAGTAGAACAAGCATTAACTTGAAGCCATTATTAAACCAGATAGATCAATTAGATGTAAGAAGTAAGACATTAAACTGGATGGCCTTCACTCAAGAGCTCTGTAGTAACTCAGATTGAATTTACAGGACTCCTTGGCTAAGATCTGTAAACTACGTTACTAAAAGCAGAAGGCTGGCAGACTGCCAGTGCAACTCCCATCTCAAAAAAGTATTGGTAAGTGATCCTAGGAAAAGTAGGCTTCCATCTCCAGTAAAGAAAAACACCAACACCAACACCAACAAAACAAACAAACAAACGAACAACAACAACAACAAAAGAAAATAAAGAAACCCAAACAGCAGACATCTATCTCCATTCTGAGAGAGTATATAAGTGAGAGAGAGTATATCTGAGAGCATATAAGTGTAAGATCACTGAGACTATAGACATGTTCCATGGTAAAGAGGCTGATTTCTCTAAAGAAATTACTACCTCGCTACCTGCTGCAATTCTACAACAACATCAAAAGTCTTGTGGATATGCTTGCATTTTAAAAAGCTTTTTGACATAAAA